>NC_134471.1:26105295-26458721 GCF_964194025.1 Convolutriloba macropyga
ACCAGTTTCGGCGCACTTTCCATTTGACTTGTAGTATTAATCTGCCGCCGATTGAGTTCAGCTGCTTGAAATTGTGATTGAGAGATTTTTAGATCACGCGAAACCCTAAAAGTCAAGGGCGTAAAAGTCACTCGAAAAGTCAAAATTGTCAAGCGAAAATTTTACAGAAAACACATAGCCGGTAGAATAACGGAAACAACTCGAATCGTCGTTCATTATAATCTCTAACCTAACCTTGCGGAAATCAGAACATCAAAATAGACAAGGGAAAAAACAAAGGTAGCCCAACAAACCACATTAAAGTGTTTTAAAAATGCCTACAATTTTTTAGGTGCGGGGGAGCTAGGTGGGGTAGTTAGGTGAAGGGAGGGGTAGTTTGAGGGTAGGGGTAGGTGGGGGGGGGGGTGGGGTAGGTAGGTGGTGGGGGTAGGTAGGTGGGTAGACAGGTTGGGGAGGTGGGTACTGCTGGGGTAGTTGGGGGGGGGGGGTAGGTGGGGGTAGCTAGGTGAAGGAAGGGAGTAGGGGTAGGTGGGGGTAAGTTGGGGGGAAGCAGGGGCCGTGGGGAGGGGGGTAGGTAAGTGTTGGGGGGGTGGGGGGGGTAGATAGGTGTCGGGGTAGATAGGTGGTGAGGGGGGTTTGTGCGGTGTAGTTTAGATAATTAGGGGTGACTTATATAGGAACAAAAAATTACCTCTTCACCCTAAACATTACAAGCAGTTCCTAATTACTATACATTACAAACGAAACAACTGTTAAAGAGCAATGTTCGAAAACAGAAGTCAACAATCAAAAACGGAGGAAAATGCTCGAACAGAAAGAAATCAAAATTCAAATTATGAACAAACTTGCTTTCTGCTAAAAAAAAAACATAGCCGGTAGAATACCAGAAACGACTCGAATCGTCGTGCATTATAATCTCTAAGCTAACCTTACCAGAATCAGAACATCAAAATAGACGAGAGAAAAAACAACAGTAGCCCAACAGACGACATTAAAGTTTTTTAAAAATGCCGACAATTTTTTTAGGTGCGGGGGTGCTAGGTGGGTGGGTGGGTAGATAGGTTGGGGAGGTGGGTAGTGCTGGGGTAGTTGGGGGGGGGGGGGGGGAGGGTGGAGGTGGATAGGTGGTGGTGGTTTGTAATTAGGGGTGACTTATATAGGAACAAAAAATCTCAAAATGACCTTTTCACCTTGAACATTGCAGCAGTTCCTAATTACTATACATTACAAACGAAGCTACTGTTAAAGTCCAATGTTCGAAAACAGAAGTCAACAATCAAAAACGGAGGTAAATGCTCGAACAAAAGAAGTCAAACATTCAAGTTATGAACAAACTTGCTTTCTGCAAAAAAACCTGTAGAATCTCAATACTCCTCTTCGAGTCGTAAAAACCTGCAGAATCTCAATACTCCTCTTCGAGTCGTAAAAAGACACACACTTTTACAATAATTGCTATGAACTTCGTTCAAGAGCAATTAAAAAGGAGATCTCTCAGATCAGTATTTAACAAAATCTGCCTGTTGTTGAGAAGTTTTATAGCCATTTCAAACGTAGTCTTCTGATATGAATCTGTACACTCACCAGAAATTTTAGAAATCTGTATTATCAGGAATCTGAATAATCAGATATTAACTAATTGTCAAACATAACCACTAGCGTCAGGCGAATGGCTCTCAGACGAATGACAAGCGGTTGGTTTTCTTCAGTAGCTAGCTACGTTTTAGGGAGGACAGCTTTAGCTTAATTGAAGTGGCCTGAGAAGAGCTCGGCGCGCGGGTGAGCTCATGGATGGTGCGAGGGGGAGGGGGCGCACGTTTTCCTCCACAAGAATTCGCTTCATTTCAATGGCAATTCAAGCACAATAACTTCGGACAAAGTGCTCTCGAACGACAGGCGGTACAATTTAATGAATAGGAGCCATTTATATCTAGCAAAATTAAAAAAGTCAAGCGTGAGAAAGTCACTCAAGACGTGAAATTGAAAGAATGTTTTAGAATAAAATGCTCAAGCGAAAATTTTGCAAAACTCGTTTACAATATCTGCTTCTTCGTTCGAGAGCAATTATTTATTGTGCAGTTGATGTAAACTTTGAAGTAAATTGATTAAATCAAAGCGCAATTGAGTTGACTTTAACCATCTGAATGGGAGTAGCAGAAACTGAAGTCAACATGAATCTTATAAAAGAAGTCATATCATTCAGATTAATATTGCACGGAGAAGCGAATTTTCAGTTCTGCTGTTTTGAATCAAATTGCATGTAACACTATTTTTTGTCATTTATGCCTCTGCAAATGATCATCAATATGCCTCGTTTGCCACTTGAATGAATTTCCCATTTAACTCATTCCGTTATCTTCTCATAATTTACCTTTGAACTCAAAATTTGATCTTGATCTTCAAGGACGATGAAACTATACACAAGAGACAGTGGTTCTTAACTCACTTGGCAGCCAGACATTTTAACAAAATTAGAGATCAATTTATGTACTTTTACAATCCGAAGTATTTGGATTGTATTGGTGTGCTTTCTTTTTTTACGACTCGAAGAGGAGTATTGGTGTATTTAGTGTAACAAGAAGTGAAATGCATGAATACAAAGTTTTCAGGTCAAAATGCCAAAGAGCTGAGAGAAGAGAGTGGTTTTTTGTTCATGTCGATTATTTGAGAGAGAGAGAGCGAGAAAAGAAGGTGGATTAAAACTTTCACTGAGCTAGCGCAAATTTTTGATCACGTGCGGCTTTTTGAAAGCAGTTTTTATAGTTTTTCAATCCAACTTTTTCCGTCAAAGCTGTTTCAATCAATTATATAAACTTGCTATTGGAATTTGCATTTGAAAACATTTTTTACCATCTGAAGCAATTTTCACACTTTTGGTGTCAATTTTTAGCTATTCTTACCACCATTTTGCCTTAATTTAAAACTTTTTTCTTATTTAAGACGAATTCTATAGGTGTCGTTACACTTATTTAGGGAGTTTTGCGGTTTAAATTAGTTGTTTTAGCGATTTTGGTGGGCTTTCAATTTGATAGTTAACTATTTTTAGTTGTTTTTGTTGAAGCAAATTGAGTAAATTTAAGCAAATTTTCACTGATTATGAGTTTTTTTTGCCTATTTCTCTACACTTTAAGCTAGTCGCTGTAATTTTCCTTGGCAAACTCTTAGTTATGAACTATTCTATATGTTCCTACCATGAGGTGACACTTAAAGACAGGACGTGCCAGTTTTCACTGAAAAATATTTTGAAAAACTTCAGGTTTTTCAGGTTTCTTGTTGACGCATTTTAAAATTAATATTCTTGTTGCGCGTATTGGATGAGTGAATGATCTAGCAGAATTTAAAAATTCTCTGAATAATGGTTGGTAAGGAATTTGAAATCTATACAGGGATCTTTTCACTTAAAGTTAGACAAATTTTTAAATTTTCCAGGTTCTTAGTTCTTTGAAATTTTGAATAATTTTTTTTCATGAACCCACTTTATGGTTTTGTTTCTCAATTTATAATACTTTGTTACAAAAAGCCAGTATTACAGGGACTTAAGCCAATAGCTTTTCTGACGTCGCAAATAACAAAATTTTATCAGATGCTACATCAGTTTTTGTCAGTTAGCTTTGCATGTTACGTGGTTTTGTATCGAAATGCTTTTTATAACTAAATGTGCATAAGTCAAGTGAAAACGGTCATTTTCAAATCGTTTCCGGAATTCTTCCAGCTATGACTTTAAGATCTAATCACTTTTTCGAGTCTTTTCAAGTCGGTAAGAAGCCAAATTGGAGTGGTGATTTTAGGCCCGCTGAAGTATTAAAAGAAGAACAAAAGCAATTAGATTCGAGGCTTAATTATTTCTTGAACTAGCGCTAAAGCGCGGTCAGAAAATGGTGTTTGAGCAAAAAAGTTCGGGTTTTTCACACAGTCAATTTCAATTCAAATTTCTCTTGTGTCTTTTTTTTCTCTTGAGTGCTTAAATCTGATACATATGTCTTCCAAATACGGCATTTGGCATTTGCTTGAGTTCAAAAATGGACAGTTATAGCTTAATATTACTGACACAAATTGTGATCACGAAGTATTAGAACATTTGATTTTTGCCCCATTTTTTTTAACTTCTGTTGTCTTACAACTTAGTATAATTAATGATAAATATGGTCGATTAATGAGGCATAGACGAGCAAAATTATTGGTTTGAATTAAGAAATACTGTTTCTGGACTTTTTTCAGTGAACTTTTGAGATTTCCTATTATGTTTTTGCTGTTCTTCTTACGGTCTGATCGCTTTGTGTCAAAAATAACAGCTCCACGTGGCCTTCAAGTGTGAAGTATTTTTGTTCACCTTATTAGCTCCGACCTCTAATGAACATATCTTTTGACTGATGATACCGTTTGTTTTCGAAATAATCAGGTGCGTTTGTGAATCTTTCGTTTTGTAGTTATATTGTCTCTTTTACTGCCATTAGATCTGCCAACGTGTATTTTATGACTTCTGAGGTTTTATGGTTTGCTGCGGGCACGGATTTTGGCATGAGGTTATTTGGTTTTCTTGTAGGCCACTGACTTTCAAAAAATTTTTTTTCTAATTGAATTTTACTATTTCTTTGTTTTTTGCCTCCTTTTGCTTTGTTTGTCGTTAATTTGCCAGAAGGTTGTTGTATTTTGTACTCAATCCGAGGATGAGCAATGTCAATATGTTCAACATAGCCGGCAGATTGCCGAAAAATAGCGGCCGTTGACACGCTAGACGCATATCGGGATTGAAACAGAAAAAAGAAGAGATTGAACTTGGCAAAATTTTCCTAACTTTTCGAAGTTTCAAAAATTATTCTAATTCAGTGTGCAATTTCAACTAGAATCTAAACCTATACTTACTTCAGCATCTAAACTGAAGGTTATTAAGCTTAGTACTAATATCAGCTAGCAATCGCTCTAAATAAATTTGATAACTCAATGCACTATGACCTAATGACCGGGCTTTATCGGTTTTATCCCCTTTCTTTTTTTGATTTTGATCTCGATTTTGACATTGACCGTATTCACTACATTGTGTAATTCAATGAATGAAAGAATTTAGAACCCGTTCAGTTGAAACAGTGATGGAGGTAAGTCAGAAGTCAAATGTGAAAATCGTGACTTGTGTAAAACCAAAAACGCGATCAAAAGGTAAAGCAAAAAAATGAGAGCGCCTAAATAATAGCCGTTTGAAAGGCTGACGGCGGCTATTAATAATTTGATATTAATATCAGATATTCTTAAAACACCAGATCTTGTAAACAAAAATTTTCCAATTTTTTATAATTTTTTGTGCGTTTTTGCGCATATAGTGTCGTGGGCTTTTTGAGCAGGCTTAATTAGATATTATGTAAAAATGTTAGTTTTCGGGTCATTAGTTAATTCAATTCTTTGCATTGTAATTCCGGACCCGCTCTTTTCATTTTTTTTGCAAAGCCTAAATGCGGAAAAACAAAGCAATCGGGCTAAATTAGATAGTGCAAAAAGGCAGTGCTCTATTAAACTTCAGATTGTCTGCCTGTAGTTAGAATACATATGTTCATTAACAATTTTCTTTATTTGTGTTAGGATTTATTCAGCAGGAATCGGCTGCTTTTGTCCTAACCTGTTTTTGTCTCTTTTTGTGACCCTTTTTGGAGCGGCCGTCTCCAGCTCGGCTCGTATCGGCTTTGTTCGACTCAGTTTTCAATTCATTATGATCAAATTCGCTGTCGTCTCCGTCACTTGGTACTCGAGCTCCGGATTCATCATTCGTTCTCACACTATCCGCAAACCTTAAACGTCACAATTCCAACGTACTTTAGCGAAATTTTGCATATTGTTGTACTTAATTGTCATACCCGTTAAATTCGCAAAAAGCTGTTTTCCGCTGAAATATTTAACTCATGTTAACTCACATGATAGCTCTAAGAGCCGATCAATAATTTTGGCTCAATTTAGAAAACCAATCCCTCAACATCCATACAATTCTATGATTTTGGCACCCTAAATTGAGGGGTATCCAAACCACACAAAGTTGCCCTTCAGACAATTAATTTACGCCTCCGAGCAGCTCAGTGAATTTACGCCGTCGGGTTTTAACAGTTTATTACTTTTCTCAGGACAAATGGTAACAAAATGGGCGACAAACGATCAGATAAAATCGGCAGTGCGGAAAATCGCATAAAAACGACCAACAGAACTAATTTAATTGCTACAAGCTTCGTTTCAAAACAATTAAAAATCATGGATCTCAAATAATCAAAGATCTATTGCGGGCATATACGGCACGTGGATAAAAATGGACCCAAAATACAACAGTGACCTCCATTTGGCTCAAAAAGAGGTAGGGAAACATAACAACGGTCGGTGAGTTTGGTTGATTATTGCCACTTACTCTACGGGAAGCTCAATAGGAAGGCCGTGTAACAAAAAATAGATCCCAAAAAAGGGCTAGCTGTACAATTCACAACAATGCGAATTAAAACAGCAAAAAATGTCATTAACCATGAATTTAGGATTCCAAGCGATGTTGAAGAATCTTTCAATACGGAGAACTTTGATATCTCTGAAAATAGCATTTCCGGGTAATGTCCTAGAGCATTTCCGATTCATCTCAGCAGTTACCAAGAAACTCGAATCAAAGATGGTCAAACAAAAGCAATAAACAAAGCTGGGAGATTGCCAAAAATAGCGATAGCTTCGTAGATCTGTCGTCTCAAAAAGATAGTTAAGCAGATCAAAAAATTTTCTTCTTTTCATTAAATGTAATATTTTGATTAAAAATCTGAATAACTTATTGCTTCTAGTAGGTGCTGTTAAAAAGCCTTCAATTAGAGTGACACACTGTTGACCTTATCTCCTTGAATTAAATTTAAAAAAGACAATTTGAGAGTCATTTGAGAGTGAGGTAAGTCACCGTGACTAAAAACTTAAACGTAACCGACTAACGTCGGGCGAATTGCTCTCAAACGACCGGCGAACGGTTGGCTTCGTCAGTATCTAGCCATGGTTTAGTGAGGCTAGCTTTAGCTTAATTGAAGGGGCGTGAGATGAGCGCAGCTGGGGGGGGGGGGGGTGGGGCAACGGCGGGAGGGGATCTTTCAGGGCCCTTACGGCCTGAATGATGTGCAGGGGTTGGGATTGGGCGGGAGTGAGGAGGGTTGAGGTCTTCGGTGGTGGCGTGGGGGGAGTGGGGGTCAACTTCTAAGAACTGCCCTTCACACCAGAAGTATAAGTCTCCAAAACAGTTTCTATGAATCTTATACTTGGAGACATGTGAAAAGAACGGCTCTAAGAGAACTTGATGCCCGCTGGGCGCTACCTGTTTATTCCGTTTTTGAGAAAAAAAAGTCAAATGGGTCAGACGAAAAATCGGACAGCCGAAAAATCGCCTTAAAAAAGACCAACAGGACTAATATAACTGCTACGAAATTCGTTTGAGAGCAATTAATCAGGAGAACCAACTAAAAACTCGATTCACTGAGAGTAAAAATGAAATCGTCAGACATCCAATTCAGTCGAAATTGCATGAACGAATGAACAAAAAGCAGATTTGAAATGATTTTAACGTCAAATAGCCGTAACGAAAACTTTGAAATAAAAAACAACCTAACAGGACACGTCAGGCTGACCTACAATTCAAAACATTTCCATTGACTTAACAAAAATTAGATCCAGATTGGACTATGAACGGATTGGGAAAACAACTTAGAGAAAATTCAATCAAAAGTTGAGAAAACTGTAAGTTAAAGTCAAATTGCCGCAATTGAACAAAAAATCACAATCAAGAAAGCGAATTTTGTTTTCTAGCCTTTTCAGTCTACTCCCTGTTTTGGCGTGACCAACTGTTACTTCAAAAATCATGAAAATGTGTAAGCAGATCTTGATTTGGAAAAGCAGAAGGCCAACAATAGCCCGAGATATCGCTTTGCGGCTATTAAAAAACAAGCGGGTTTTCTGGTAATGACTGGAATTCTGGTAATTACTGGAATTCTGGTAATGACTGGAAAGGACCCAAAAAACATAGTAAAAGGAACAGACCAAAAAGAAAGTTCTTTTAATTAAGAGCTGAGATGTTATATTTTGGTAAAGAATCTGTTTAACGTATTGCTGCTTCAATTAGCGTCTCTAAAACAACCTTCATGTAGAGTGCCACACTTTGAATTAAAGTAAAGTTAATTTCAGACTTAGGCAGTCATTTTTGAATTAAAGTAAAGTTAATTGAAGTAAAGCCTCATTGAATTAAAGTAAAGTTACTTTCAGACTGAGGCAGTCATTTTTGAGAGATTAGCCACGTTTGGCAAAAAATTTTCTCCACTAAGAGTGAAAAAGCGTCACCCACGCAATTGGTGGGACGTAGGTGAGGCGGAAATGGGAGGGGGTAGATGGAAAATGGGGGAGGGGGTGTCTGTAGTTTGAATAGGTAGAAGGGACTGTTATGGGAAATTTTCTCAAAATGACCCTTTGTACTTGAGTATTAAGAGCAGTTTTTTATAACTATGTATTAGTAACTAGGCTACTGTTTAAGTCCAATGCTCGAAAACAGAAGTCAACGTTCTAAAACAGAAGCCAATCTTCAAAAACAAAAGTCGAAAGTTCAGGTCATGAATGCTCCTCATTGAGTCGTAAAAACCAAGAAGGGGGAGGGGCAAAAATATCTCTAGCTATCGCTGTGCGGCCATTAAAAAACTATGCTCGGCATTCGGTATTACGTCTTCAACGATATAAAGTAATATCGATACTGTAACATTAAAAAACTAGCTTTACGGTGACCCTTACTTGTGAAAAGAAGAATTAATTTATCCTTTGTATCAAAATACAAAACACTGACAGCAAGCAATAAGTAAATACATTTCATACTAATAAAGAACAAAAAATGGAACCATATGACCCTACTAAGTCTTTGACCTACTCTTGAACCCCTTGCAAATTGTATTCTAAATGGGCGAGAGATATTAAATTTCACGCAAAAATGCATAAATGAGATAAAAAATCCCAAAAAAATGATTACAGAAGAAGATTGGTAGCACCAAAAACTAGCAACATTTGGGCTTAATTAAATTTAGTACGGCTCGTAGTTCTCAGTACGTTCAGGGGATGAAATTAACCTGATGTGAGAAGGACAGAAAACATTGAGCTAAAAATATTTAAAAACATAGCCGGCAGGAAAATAGCCGCCGTTGACGCGCTTGATGCACATCGGGATTGAAACAGAAAAAGAAAGAAAGCAGAGATAAATTGACCTAATTTTTAATATTTTTCCGGTGTCAAAAAGTGTTCTAATTCGGCGTGCAGTTGCAGTTGGATTCTAAAACTATTTTTAATTCAGCTTCTAAACTGAAAGCTAAAAAGCTTAGTACCAATGTCAGATAGCAAAAACTCTAATGCACTTTGATAACTTAATTCTCAATGAAATAATGACCAGGCTCTATCGGTTTATCCTGTCTCTTTTGATTTTGATCTTTTGACTTTGAGAGTATTCACCACATTGCGTAATTTAATGCGTGAAAGAATTTACAATCCGTTCAGTTGAAACAGTGAGTGAGGTAAGTCAGACGAGAAAATCCTGACTTATGTAAAAACGAAAAACGTGATCAAAAGGTAAAGCGAATTAAAAAAACATAGCAGGACAAGTCCTGACGTACAATTCAAAGAATTCTCATTGACTAAACAAAAAAGACCTAGAATGGGCTATGAGTGAAATGGGAGAACCAATTCTAAAAATTCAGACCAAAAAATTTTTAAAAAACAAAATCAATGTCAAAATGCCGCATGTGAACAAAAAACCACTAGCCAGAAATGCAAATTTGGTTCAAACCAAAAAACTGGGCCTAGAATGAACTATGAATGAATAGGTAAACTATTTAGAAAATCCGATCCAAAAAAAAATATTGAAAAAACAGTAAAATCAAAGTGAAATTGCTGCATGTGAACAAACAACCACTTGCGAGAGCGAATTTTTGTTCAAACACCGTTTTCTCACTCTACTTTAAAATAAGAGCAAATAAATTTCACACCGCAAAACCCCTCGCTGTTTCGCTCCACTTCCTGTTTTGGCGTGACGAAATCGCTACTCCAAATTGACTTCAAAAATCATGAAAATGTCCAAACAGATCTTAAACAAAGACAGTGCCCCAATACAATTCAAATTCTTTGAATTTTAAAAAGGAGAGCGCCTAAATAATAGCCGTTGAGAGGCTGACGGCGGCTGTTAAACATAATCGACTAAACGTCGGAAGAATTGCTCTCGAACGACTAGTGCGAGCTCTAATCAATTGCAACCTGCTTCAGTCGTGGGGGGAGGGGGAGCCTAAATGGGACTAAGAAGTTCAATAGTGGGCTTCACATTAGAATTTAAAATATACCACTAGTAAGATTTAAAGTGAAAAATGTCACCAGTTTCTGAGCACATTTCATTTGACTTTTAGTATTAAATTGCCGCCAATTGAGTTCAGCTGCTTGAAATTGTGATTGAGAGAAAATTTTAGATCACGCGAAACGCAAAAAAAAGTCAAAGGGCGTAAAAGTCACTCGAAAAGTCAAAACCGTCAAGCAAAAATTTGCATAAAAAAGACACACACGTTAACAATAATTGCTATGAACTTCGTTCAAGAGAAATTAATAACTATCTACGAAACACAACCAACTAAATTCGAGCGAAATGCTCTCAAACGACTGGTGAGCGGTTGGCTTCGTCCCTAGCGAGTTACGGTTTAAGGAGGGTAGTTTCAGCTTAATTGAAGGAGTGAGCGCAGCGGGGAATTTCACTTCGTTTGAGAGCAATTAATAACTATCTGACGTATGAATCATTAATTGGTTTTCACATGGGTAATTATCCTCCTAAAGCCTACTAAAACTTCTTAATCAGAAAATGAATCTCCATCAGTGTAGGAGCTTGTCCATGGCACTCGAGCTCAAATGCTCGTGTGCTTTGTGCTTCTGTTCCTCGTCCCCAGATCAACTAAGATTCGTGTTCTTTTATATAGCCAGCAAGCTTAAATTGAAGTAATTTCAGACCATCGTAAGATTTTTTTTACCTGTGCAGGAATTCGTCATCTTGGGCATCGTTTATAACACTGGCACTGTCATCACTTTTCGTAGCTTTCTCTTTCTTTGATGAGTGCGATTTTGTCGTCTTCGAAGATTGATGAGAACTAGAATCGGTCTCTCCGGTGGCTCTCGCTTCTTTTTCCATCTCGATTTTAGCCTTTTTGACCACATCACGGTGCTTTTTACTCCTCTCGTGACTCTCTTTGGCATTTATTGTCTTAAAATCTTTATTACAAAACAAACATTTGAGGTCGTTGGGGTCAAATGCGTTTTCATCACTGCTTGTTTCTGATTGGTCAACAATATCGTTGTCTGCTTTTGATTCTGATGTGTCCTTAGATGAGCCTACTTTGCCAGCGTCATCATTTTCAACATCATCATTTAACAATTGGTTTTCATCATCGTTATCTGACAATTCATTGAGCTCTGCCGAATATTTCTCCACCATTTTCAGATGGAGTTTTGACGTTTGATGGTTCATGAGACTTTTTTCATTTTTGAACACTTTTTCACACAATTCACAAAAGTACTCGATCTCATCAGAATCTGACTCCGAGCTGTCTTCGTTTAAATCTTGAAGAGACATCCCATTTTCAGTCAGCAATTCATTAGTTGCAATAGCAGCTTCTGCAGCCGCAACTGAAGCTTTGTAAGCTTGCACACTGGCTTGTTGCTGCCTAAAAATATGATCAGAATTACAGATCTGTTTCTTCCTCTAAGGCAAAACTTTAATTTTAAAAGCCTATGAAAACAAACTAACGCACGTTTAGGCACTGATGACAGTTTCTATAGCCTAATAAGAGATAAGACCATACATTAAAAATCAAATACATAATTTTATGAAACAATAGTGTAAAAATAGCATTATCTATGGTACTATACTCAAGCACTGAGGAGGGGAGGAGGAAACAGTTCCAAAATTAATTTGAAAAATCTCTAAAACGGCGTCTTCTGTGTTTGAACAATCAAAGAATGATGCCTCTTCAATATAGTCTAGATGGGATTTACATTGTGATGCATTGACTTCCTGATAGTGCCAAAATAATATATAAAATTGACATTAAGTCAGACGAATTGTCGTTTATGAATAATACAAAAATGAATATGGAATAATTAATTAGAAAAAAATAAACCACTCTAATTAATCTTCTTCTCGTCAGTTTAACAAGCCTT
This sequence comes from Convolutriloba macropyga, assembly GCF_964194025.1. Lineage (NCBI taxonomy): Eukaryota > Metazoa > Xenacoelomorpha > Acoela > Convolutidae > Convolutriloba > Convolutriloba macropyga. Next base: position 26,117,500 of record NC_134471.1, read on the forward strand.
TGAAATACGCGACTCTTTTACCAGGTTAGTGAACAAATCGTAAATTTAACACCCACCCACCTTTCGCAGATAACACATGGAACACCTGGTCTGGTAAATTGCTATTTTTCTCTTGAATTTATGTTTACAGCTTTTGGTAATTAGAGACAAAAATTTTCAAATTCTACGTGATCTACGCGATCAATTTGCAAAATTTCATTTTCAGGCTCTTATAGCTATTAATATCTTTTTTGATCGCTGTCATAGACTTTATGCATACCTATTTGTTTGTTCAAACACCGGAAATAGAAAAACTACTCATACATAGGATCACGCTAATCGGTTAAAGGACAGAACAAGTGATGACAAATGTGTGTGAGCAAGAAACTAACAGTATGCGTTGATTTTGTCGCTCTAATTCTCGCTGCTTTCTCTCCAGTTCTCGTTTCTCGTCCTCCAATTTCTTTTCCTCCTTAAATTATGAAAAAAGACTCATGTCTAACCTAAATTAGAATGTCTTTCTTAAACTAAAAATCATCAACTAAACAATGATCTAACAAGGAGCTTTCATACAACCTTCCTGAATACAGATTTGCACTTGAATAAACGGCAAAGATTTTATCGATAACGTATAATGATTCTCTGTTTGGCTTTAGACGCGCTTAGATAAGTATCGCATGGCGTCTTTGTTAAGTAACCTAACCAAGCATGACCAAATAGATTTTAATCCTTACCATGTACTTTTTGAATCGTGGGTCTCGTTTCTTTACTTGGGACACCAGCATCTAAAACATCAAACCCCCAATTATTTGAATTGTGAGTGAGTTCTGCATCAGGGCTCCCAGTGGCTTAAATGCCAACTTGTTTGAATCGTTGTAATTAAAGAGATCAAATCTCTCTTTATGCCATGGGGCATGACTTTGCTCATGAGGCTCATGTCTTTGCACTTTCACATGAATTTAACTCGGTCTTAAGAATATTTATCAAAGCATTGAACAGAATTTTCAGTTTTATTGCCACCAATAGATACCGAGGAGTGGTTACCATGATTAGAGGCCCCCTTCTGAAAAAATGCACAGAATCAACCTTTGTCAAAGTACATCAGTACATGCGTTTTTACTCATTAAGTACCAGAATTATAATTGCAAAACGCGTTTTAAACAACCTTGTATTTTTTAGCTTAGCGTACAAATTTAGTTCACCTACTACTGAAATTGGAGAACATACCCACTAGATAGCTAGAAAATAGCCGCTAGAAAACAACCCAAAAAAAGCTGACAAATTGGTCTTAAGAGAGCCGGATTGTAGAATTTAAGGAATGGAATGTACTAGAAATTAAATTTCAGGTTCCTTCTCTTCATAGCTATACTTTTTGTGAAGAAAACCCCCTCATCTTGGACACCGTTAGTGTTTTTCACTTGCATCAAAAGTTGTAAAGAAAGGAAAATCTACGAGAAACCAACGAAAAAACTATAATTAAGCAAAAAGAAAAACGAAGATCACAGCCTGAAAACGTTCAAGACGAAAAAAATGTTGTGATTACTATTTTAGCAATTAGACTACCAATGAAATTCAAGAATCTTAGGTAGAACAATTGGTAGCGGTAGAGGAACAATCACCACGAACACAATTGATCAATCTTCAAGTACAAAGAAACGAGAACATGAGAAAAGAACAAAGTTGTCTCAACACGGCTTTTTCCACCTTATAGATTATTCAAGAATAAATGATTGAGAACAAATTTTACAGCCTCACACGAGGTACTTAGTTCACTTGTTGTGATCTAGAAACGAAAACCTTCGCTACATCCCATTCACACAAAACAGTCCATGATAATTGGATTAAACTAATTGGATTAAACAAAACTCATGAGCGAAAAACAATGCTGAGCAAAAAATCAAAGATCTTAGTCGAATGACGTTCCAACAGCTTAACCTAAATATAGTCAATGCGTATTTGAATTCAAGAGACTACACGGAAAAGCTACAGAAATTCAACTCAAGCTTATTTATTCGGACAGATCTATAGTATTGACAGGAGATTATAATGTTTTTAATAATATGGTTCAAACAGGAAGTGTTACCAAAAAAACAGCAACTCGCAACCCTGTAACCTCTTCCCAAAGGATAAGATCCAGTTACAGTAGGTGAGTCTAGACCTAAAAGCTTACTGAACACCGCAAGACAATTTATTTGGAACGCTTTATCTAACAGAAAGCATTTTATAGCTAATCTCGAAGACATAATAGGTAACATCGGACCCCTTTTTTAAACATTAGGCAAAATAAAACAGCACCGATCGAAACACATATCTCAAAAACAACTCTATAATTTGAATTGCATTGTTAATATGGGTTTTTCAAACGCTTTTGAAAAAATAGACAGAGGTTACACAATTGCGCTTCTGAATTAGAGTTGACCAATATACAAAATCTACAATCAGAACAATTCAAGAGAAACGAACTCAATTATTGAGATCAATGGCTACCTTTCTAAAAGGGCATATGCAGATATTCTATGTCCCGTCCAAAATTCATTAGTTGCTGTCCTTATTCATACAGAAAAACATTTGAATGGAAACAGCTGAAAGTGCAATCCTATCGACGAGAAAATTTTCTTGTGTGACATAAATCTAGGTATAATTTTATCCACAGAAAATTCAGAGACAAAACTCATTGAACTCGTAAAAACACAAATAGCCCTCTTGTCTCAATACCTTTTCAGCTAAGAAATTGAAGATTAAAAAAACAAATTTAGAATTTTTATCCTTCCAAGACGCCATTACTATGCATGACACATGTACTCGGCAAAAAACTGATAAATACTCAGAGTCTCATCAACAACCTTCTCAAAACGCGTCACAAAAGAAAACTTAATATGAAGCTTTAGACAAACTAGTTTCAAGGGACGCAATCTCGTGAAATATCTCAAAAGTCATGAACTCATTGATCAAAGAATAACCGATAAGAATTTATTTACGTTGTCAATGCCTGTTAATTTATTTTAATAAGGCCCAAAGTTATTCAAAAGGAGGAAATTATACTTCTGTTTGAAAAGAACGATGACAATTCACTCAGGTTGCATAATCACATAGGAACAATAGTGATCTACTGGTACATAATGGCTGAAATTTTTCCATAAGCAATACTCAGAAACATTTTAACAAATCAGTTATCAACAACTGTTCGCTTTCTGAGTTTACTCATCTATTCAAAGATTTTTGGAAAATATAAAAACCCTTACCACAAATAAAATTATTAAATCGCCTTGCCTTTAACTGCATGGTTGATGAAGAAATTAGATGGCTGCAAAAATTCTTGGAGTCACCTATGTTGCAAAGAATTCCAAATCTCGGAACATTCAGTACTTGATGCAGATGCAAAAAAAAGTAGGAGCAAGAAACAACCTCAGAGTGACTAGCAGGTGCGACGTCTTTGTGATTAAAGAACTTATGTTTTACAGCAAGTTTTTAAACGGATCGTTGCAAGAAGCTCCTGAACAAACAAAAAGCTATTTAGACATTCTATTCGATATGTAATGCACTTCCACTCAAATTGACTTTGAATGATTAGGCCAACTATCGTAAATATCACGATCTAAATTTATTATTTTAAAAAATTTGGATTGAAACAAAAACAGGAATTGTATAGAAAAATGCTATTCTTTCAGAAAAATATCAAAAGTACCTAAAAAGTAAGCTCAAGATTCAAAGTTTTATCCAAATTAGTATTCAAAATTTTTTCAATGAGCTTTAAGGTTTTAACTTACAAACCACAGGGCGCTGTTATTTCTTAACTCCTTCGGTTTTATCTCAATTAAAAATAGTTTTCCAAATGTATTTTTCTTCTATCACTTCGTTTTTATAACTTTGCTTCTAGCAAGTCCTCTCAAAATCCTTTCAAATTTGATTCGAATGATGTATTAAAATTTCATCATTAAAGGCTCACGAAAATGATCCTAAGTATTTTCAATCTGAATAACTTTGGACAGTTTCACAGCCCTGAAGGAAAACTTTTTTGCACGGAATCTGAACTATTGCTATTCAATAACAAGCTAGAGCAGATGCTCGAATATGGACCGCTTTCTTTTCCACATATTGTGTCAGCCTTGCGCAAGACAATAATAAAATTTCTAAAATTAAATTTCAGAAGTTACACTACTTTTCAATTTCAGTACTTGCTGATCGGATATTGCTTTCTTGATTCGTTTCTTTACACTGTCGAAATGATCCCAACTTTTTCCCACATGATCCCAAATCAGAAAAGATCCCAATTTTTTCATCATTTTTAGAATCCGCTAGGACATTAATAACCTTTAAAACCGGGCCTTAGCAATCGGGCCTTTTATTTTAATTTTTTTGCCAGAGAGCCTAAACCCTCTGGTGAACAAATTAGTTCTTAAAACCAAATTTTAACTGTCAAATTTACAACTTAAAAGTCGGGGGGGGGGGTTAAATGGTGTATTTCATTTCAGCTCTACTGGATGTTTATTTGAGCTTTATTGAATCTTCATTTGAGATATCTGAAGAGACAAATATAACGACAATATTAAACATACCTGGCAGATTGCCAGAAAATAGCCGCAATAGCTTCGTAGATCTGCAGTCTCAAAAAAAAACAGTAAAAAAGACAGACCAAAAAAAATTCGTCTTTTCATTGAAGGCTAATATGTTATATTTTGATTAAAAATCTGTATAAGTTTTTGCTGCCTCTATTAGCTGCTCTCTACTAACCTTCACTTAGAGTAACACACACCCATTTGACCTCATCTCTTTGAATTAAAGTAAATAAAAGTCAATTTCAAAGTGAGGAAGTCATTTTTGTGAGTGAGGTAAGTCAAGCATGATCAAAAATTTAATCAGGCAAATGAACAAAAAAACTCGCTCCACTAAGAGCGAAAAATGACGTCACGCACGCACTTCAGTTGAAATTGAATGAATGAATGAACAAAAAGCAGATTTGAAGTGGTTGTGACTTCATAGGGTCGTAAAAAAATCCCGGCGACGAAACATAGCCGGAAGAATTCCGGAACAAGCTCGAAGCATCAAACTTCGCAAAAAAACAGAATTGCAGCTGAAGCCATTACCTTTTGTATTAAATTATTTCCTCCCCAGGTCTGATCTAAAAATTGGTAAAATTTAAACCACTGTCACCAAGACAAAAAAATATAGCAAAATTTTATATTGGAAACTTTTGGTAACGTTAAAAAATCCGAAATAATTAGGAAGGACAAAAAACTGATAGGCTAAAAAATTAGGCAGGGCTATCAATTGCCTTCAAATAATTCATGATTCTAATCTCAAAAATATATAATAATCTTAGAAACTAAGTTTGATTTTTCAAAAAAGAATGATTAAATTTAAGAATCAGAAAACCACTACAACTAGATTTCTAAAAACTGCAATTAAGACAAAAACAACACATACTTTTTCCTTGATGTATATATTCTAGACACCATGATTTCACACTAATTCAAATATTAAATTAATCATAGAAAAGACATAAGCAAGAGAACAATAATCAAATGCAAAAAATAGTTTTAAAACAATACGAAGACCTGGAGAAAATTACAATAAGTAGAAATAAATGGATATTTGTGAAAAGGGCTTCTAGCAAACTCTCGGTACTGCCTTATGTTGAATGAAATCATTTGCAATCCAAAGAAATGACGAAAATCTAAAACAAAGCTGAAATCATTCAAATTTTTAACAACTGAATAAATCAATATAACGAATATAACTGTAGGTGCCCGGACAACACTAGAAGGAAACAAACTAAAATGTGAAGAATAAGGACACAATTTATGGAACACCGCAACATACAGACTAATTCTTCAATTTTGAAAGTTAAATATTAAAGATAAAAATAAAAAAAAGAGTACATTCCACTGTTCATCATTCGAGACATAGAAAAGACAACCAGTCATCCGAGACAAAGATCCATCCTCCTTCCTGAAAAAAAAACTCAAAAAGAAAAAGCGGAAATCAAATGTACGAAAAATTTAAACATTTTGCAAAAAAAAATTAAATAAAATTCTGAGACTCTATTTATGAAAAAAATTCTGTTTTTCAAAAAATGATTGAAATTTTATTGAGACGAAATTGAAGTCCCTGATTTGCACCAAAAGACTATTTCTAGTAATTAAATCCAGAATACAAACAAAAAAAACAGAAAAATTAAAAAAAATACAACCAAAAATAGATTAGCATATGTACAATTTTATAAAACAAAATTACATCGAGGTAGAAAGAGACGTTGAGTATATAAATTATCAAAAGGGGGTCGCTATATTAACTAATTTTGGACTGAAAACAAACAACTGAAAGATCCAAAAAGGAAGAAATCTCTAGAAAAAAAAGCCAAAAATTAAAAAATCAAGAAATTTGTGCCAATTTTGAACTTCAAACGCATTTTCAGGCTCTGCAAAACACTGTGGTACCAATTACCGAGATTTACATTTCAATATAGCATTGACTTGAAATTATTTCTACAAAAAACCAAACTAAAAGCAAAAAATTGGGCCATTTGGACGAAAAAACGGCTAAAAACGGTTATCTATATATGCCATTCAGTCAAAAACTACTTTTCAAAGTCAAAAAGTCATTCACTAAACGCAGCGCATGATCAGAAAACTTCTCTCGCTCAGAAAAAATCAGTTCACACGGCAACTTTACTCACTTTCACTTTTAGGTCAAAACAGCGTCTGAACGAATAGTACTTCCAGTAAAAAAAAAAAAAACCTTAAGAAAACCAATACTCCTCTTCGAGTCGTAAAAAAAACCAAGAGAAGGCCAAAAACAGCCCCAGCTATCGCTGTGCGGCTATTAAAAACATAACCGACTAAACGTAGGAAGAATTGCTCTCGAACGACTAGTGGGAGCTCTAATCAATTGCAACCTGCTTCAGTCGGGGGGGGGGGGGGGGGAGCCTAAATGGGAATAAGACGTTCAATAGTGGGCTTCAAATAACATTAGAGTTTAAGATATACCACTATTAAGATTTAAAGTGGAAAATAGCACCAGTTTCGGCGCACTTTTCATTTGAATTTTAGTATTAAATTGCCGCCAATTGAGTTCAGCTGCTTGAAATTGTGATTGAGAGAGAATTGAGAGAGATAGATCACGCGAAGCGCAAAAGGTCAAGGGCGTAAAAGTCACTCGAAAAGTGAAAACCATCAAGCGAAAATTTTGCATAAAAAAGACACACACGTTTACAATAATTGCTATGAAAGTGCAAGAGCAATTAAAAATACAACATTGATTTCGATAAACTTAAATAAGACTAACCCGCACATTCTCGTTCCACTCTTTCCTTGCAGTCATTCTCATCTTCTTATTTTCCTTTTCCATCAATTTGGCAACTTTGGCATTGGGAGCTTCCCTCGTATTCAGTTCCTCCACCCACACAAAACTCCTTCTGGTGGAGAAACATTCCCACCATGCGTAGAAAGCCCTCACCTAAGAAGACAATTACAACTTATTGCTCCAATTTTATGCCCACATTTTTGTTCACACCTTTTTTTAGTGCATCCCAGACTAACATGTGTCGTATCAAACTCAAGCTCTTTGCGTCCTGAACTTCACGACAGAAAAATTTCGAGAAAATTGCTTTTCGGAAGTTTTTTAATTCTGGCAATTTCATGTCATTTTAGCCCAACCTTTGATCAAAATTTTCGACAAATTAGTTTTTATTTTCACCATTTAAGGTACTACACTATTTTTTTGGCGGAACAATAATTATCTTGTCTTTCTACAACTGTCATTATTTAGAAATCGAAAACATTTAAAAATTGCATTTTTCAGAAAAATTTTCAGCACTGTTACAGCCATTTGATATGAAATTTTTGAATTTATTTAACACAATTCTTCTCTATCCATTAAAGAAATCAATAGAACAAAATTCAATTAAAATCTGTCACAATAGATTAATTGTTCATGAAAGTCCGGAAAAATATAAAGATAATTCATATCGAAATTTTAAGGTTTGCTTGCACATTGTGATTAAATTGGAAATCCTTTTGAGAACCACTTTGACGCCTGCTTTTACTACCCCCCCCCAGCAGTACGGTTACAAAAAAAGGCAGCTTTCGGGCTGAAAACGTAACTCTGGAAGTGCGAAAACAGATTGTTGAGAAAACATTTGTTTAGATCCGGTATTTTCACGGTTGTGTTCAATGATACTTTTTGACTGTCTATTTATTCCGGAGTCCTAAAACAACTTTCTAGGAGTGGGCCAACTTTTGTTTTTTCGGTTTGTCTGAGACTTTTCAATTGCTTAAACAAAATTTTTCAACAAAAAAACAGTTTAACATCTGTTTTTCTTCAATTCACTACTCTTTGTTCACATTGCTGAAAGCTCCTTTGTTTTTAATGAAAACAGAGACGTACTGATTTTGATTTCCATCACTTTCGAATGAAATTTCACACACTAACAGGGTTTGGAAATATAATAACCATTTACGACGAAACGGTTACACATGTGTGAGGAATCGCTTCAAGTTTATAACACCCTGACAAGAAAGTACAGTGTCGCTAAAACAGTCTTCGAGAGTTTTGTGGATAAGACAAGACCTGTTAACGAAAATGAAAAGTAGATAGTCTTAGGACTAAGAAACTGGACCGGCACAACATGCAGGCATAGTAGGAATCCCGAGCTTAAAAATTGTAGAAGACTTCAGAGCGAGGATCAATTAGTAACTAAAGAACCGTTCAAGAGACAAGAAACAACCTTAAGCCGACGAAAATATTTCGATCATTTGTTTAGGATAAAGCCGGACAGATTGGCGATGATGTTTAAGGTCTTCAAATGAAATTTGCCACAGACATTAAGCAGGCTGAGAAGTTTATGATCCTTAACCCGGATGGAAAAATTTTAACAAAAGCTTAAAGGACCATTTGGTCTCGTTGGAGAGATGGTGGTCAGGGGACAAACAATTTGTTAAGGATACCCACCAATAGCTGGAGTTATCTTTACCGATAAGTTACATAGGTTCTAATAATTTCCAATTTTGGCTGTCGCAGGCAAACAGCCAGGTGCACGAGTTGTCTTCGCTGAATCGAGACAAAAATATAAAAGAAAGCTGTTAGTCGTTTCGCAAGTCCCGGCGGCTCAAAAAAGTTTATGTATGTTTGCAGAAGGTTCCCAGCCCTTTTCATGTTCTCCAGCAGAATTCAGTACAATATTTTTCCTTTCTGACTTTCGGTAGTTCAGGCCAATGCCTTTTCATTCTACAAGCATCCTATAGAACTCTCGTTTTTGGGTCCTAGATATCAGATACTTGTAGTAGGTCTATGATTTGACAGTAGAGTGACCAAGGCAGTAATTAGCTGTAATTAGCATTTGTGTAATAATTTACAACTCATTTCAGGTCCCTTAATTTGAATGTCTCAAGTTTGTATATGCATTGTTTGGAAAGGCGAAGACATGACGACACATAAGATAGGTAGAACAATCGATTTGAGCCTCACTGTTACTTATTAGAGCGCTGTTCCGTTAAAAAACTTTCCCGCTTTCTCTAAATTTCCGTCAATCTCTAAATGTTCCAAATTACGTCATGACTTAGGTATACGCCAATGTCTTTTATGTACAATGATGGGCTGAGTGATTCGTTATCTTAAATTCCGGTTCAATTAACAAAATAGAGAAATCCATTTTTCCCTTCTGCAGGCGGCATTTTATTGCTGAGGTTCACCCTTTCCAAAAGCTGCAGGTCAAGACTCATCGGGATTTTATTTGTTGCCGTTGCTTCATATCAATAAATAATTAGGTACGAATTTTTCAACATCTTTGACAGTACAAGTAGCGTGGAGACACCTCTAGTTATAAATTCAAACATACCCGGCAGATTGCCGGAAAATAGTCGTCGGCAGATCAATTGAGCAATTCCAGCCAAATTAAAAACAAAATTATCTCAAAAATTGAGAAACAATCAAACAAACCAGACAAAAATATACTCATTGGTAAAAATCTTTCAGCTTTCACACCTTAGACAAAATTTGACCCCTTTAAATATACCTATTTCAGAAATATGTTCGTATATGCATTGTTTGGAAAGGCGAAGACATGACGACACATAAGATAGGTAGAACAATCGATTTGAGCCTCACTGTTACTTATTAGAGCGCTGTTCCGTTAAAAAACTTTCCCGCTTTCTCTAAATTTCCGTCAATCTCTAAATGTTCCAAATTACGTCATGACTTAGGTATACGCCAATGTCTTTTATGTACAATGATGGGCTGAGTGATTCGTTATCTTAAATTCCGGTTCAATTAACAAAATAGAGAAATCCATTTTTCCCTTCTGCAGGCGGCATTTTATTGCTGAGGTTCACCCTTTCCAAAAGCTGCAGGTCAAGACTCATCGGGATTTTATTTGTTGCCGTTGCTTCATATCAATAAATAATTAGGTACGAATTTTTCAACATCTTTGACAGTACAAGTAGCGTGGAGACACCTCTAGTTATAAATTCAAACATACCCGGCAGATTGCCGGAAAATAGTCGTCGTTGATTCCCATAAATCTATTGGGATTGAAGGAATAGATATTGAAAAAAAAATTGTACAAAAACATTTTTTAAGTCCGATTTATTTTGATGGCATTTCGTAGTTGCACATACTTCTGATTCTTAGAGAGAGGCTACAGGTGCTACTATCAATACCAATAAGCATTAGAGATGGCAACTAAGACTTATAGGAACGACGTTCAAATAGCGGGAATCTAAAATTGGGCATTATGGGTTTATCCCGTTTCTATTTCTGATTTCAATTTTTATACTGACCCTGTTCACTTTGAATTGCTTTACTGAGCAAGTGATGTTCAAAATCACTTTTGGCAGAATGAGAGGAGAGAAACTAGCGTAGAGAAGTCAAAAAGATTTCACGCAAAATGTTGAAAAAGCGGCAAAATGAGGTAAAGCGAAAAATATTTTTTGTTCGACGAAAAAAAACATAACAGGACAAGTCCTGAAACACAATTCAAAGAAATGAATGAAAAACTTAGAAGTACTCTAACTGACCAGCAGATCAATTGAGCAATGCCAGCCAAAACACAAAAAAATCATCAAGATTTTTGTATAAAAACATTTTAAGTGCGATATATTTTGATGTCATTTCGTAATTGAACATACTCCTGTCTCTCAGTGAGAGGCTACAGGGTCTAGTATCAATACCAATAAGCATTATAGATAGTAACTAAAACATATGAGAACAAAGTTCAAGTACCGGGCATCTAAAAATGGGCTTTATGGGTTTATCCCGTTTATATTTCTGATTTGATTTTTTATACTGAATCTCTTCATTTTGAATTGCTTTGCTACTGTTTAAAAGGACTTTCTTTGAGCAGAATGACAGAAGAGTGAAACTAGCCTAGAGAAGTCAAAGAATTCACGCAAAATGTCGAAAAAGCGGCAAAATGGGTAAAGCGAAAAAAAAGTTAAACGAAGTAAAAAAACATAGTAGGACGAGTCCTAAAATAAAATTCAAAGAATTGAATGAAAAAACTCAGAAAACTCTACCTGGCCAGCAGATCAATTGAGCAATTCCAGCCAAATTAAAACAAAATTATCTCAAAAATTGAGAAACAATCAAACAAACCAGACAAAAATATACTCATTGGTAAAAATCTTTCAGCTTTCACACCTTAGACAAAATTTGACCCCTTTAAATATACCTATTTCAGAAATATGTTCAAATCCATTTTTTGTTTCTGAAATCTGTCCAGTATTCAACTCGAAAATGACCGAAAATTTAAAAAAAAAAAAACGAAATCAATTGTAAAATTTAAAGAAATGTTGCAGAATAATGTGATATTAATATCTTCAGAATCATTTCTATGTCTCTAGAGGTTATCCAGTAACCCAATTCTAAGACGTAAAAAATTCATTGGCTCCAAGATCGATAGGCAATAATTGTTAGAAAATATTTCAAATTTCAAAAAATAGAAATTTGTTCTATTAAAAGGTTGACAACCATTCCATTGCCCCCTGGCAATTATTTAAAAACATATCATACCATCAAACTTTGGATGAGGCTACCTGGCTACTGAGGTAAGAAAAACTGAATAAAAGACAAATATTTTAAAAAAGTGCAAATGTTATTAAAAATATCTGAAATTCGAAAGGTTAAATTTTAAAAAATAAATCCATTGAAACTAACAACCATTCAGTAACTTTTTATCAGACCGTGGAAGAGTTTTTCTGACACTTGAGAATGGACAAATATCAAAAATTGGCAAAAACTTTAGGAAACATTGAAAAAAAATTGCAGATTTTATCAAAAAAAATGCTAAAATTTGAGAAATTAAAATGTTGAAAACCAATCCATTGTTACTAGAAACCATGCAGTGCCCTATTATCAAACCTTAAAGGAGATTCCTGGCCTCTGATAATGGAAAAACTCAAAAATGACAAATATTTTCAAACATGAAAAAAATTGCAAAATTGAGTATCATTTTGCGTGTGTGTATGTAGTAACAAAACATATAGCTCATAAAATCGTCATAACAATTAATTTTGTCTCGCAAAAGGCCTTCATCAACTTTTAAAAACTTCAACCTAAGACTAATCAAACTAAAAACTCAAAAAAATCACAAACAAAAAAAATGCACATTTTGAGCCCAAAAACTCCTAAAAATGACCATTTAACCTTAAATTAAGGCCATACCATCAGCTGCACCACTCTAAGCACTTGAAGGACTAATAAAGCCCACTTTGGGCCTCTAATGAAACTTAATGCCCGCTAGGCTTTACCTGTTTATCCCGTTTTGAAAGATCAAAGTCATTGAAAAATGTGTGAACACATCTTAAAAAAAACAGCGCCCCAATACAATTCAAATTCTCTGAATTGTAAAAAAAAATAGGAGCGCTGTAATAGCCGGCTGAGAAGATGAGGGCGGCTATTAATAATTTATTTTGAACGAGACTCACGTTATATTAGTTTGTCAACAATTAAAGGAAACAGCCACCAAGACTAGCTTGCTTCAGTTTCTGTAACAATTTTGTGTGTGGTACTACGTTAAACTTTAGCAATGTCTCTATAAAATGGGACAAAATGAGAGAGATAGGAGTGTATTTATCTGTTTTTTCGCTTACCATTTTGATGTAGGTGAGCACATTTGAGAGCAGGGATCTGTTCTTGATAAAACCATGTTGAAAGTTTGAGAACGTTTTTATTGGGTGTTCGTACAGTTGAATGTAAATACATTTTTGCAAAACCCTAGTGGGCAAGTTTACAGTAACTGGACTGAAATCTTCTAGTAGGTGTTTTTCATCCTTTCTACGGATTTCGTAACCACTTGCCAGCCCTCTAATAGGTTTTCAATCTTCTGATTGTTCTAAAGATCATGTTAAATGCAAGACTTAAAGGTTCCGCGAGTTTTTTGAAGAAGTTGACATGTCAAGAAGTTGACAATGCGCAGTAACACGACAAACCATAAAACTAAGTCAGGTTGACCATAGCCTGACCAATGTTGGCTGCAATGATGGTACCACGTGAAAGTTTCAGACGCAAAAAAAGTGGCTATAGTCACCAAAAAAGAGCAATGTTGCACATAAAAAGATCAATCTGAAATGTCGGGAATAATAAGAAAAAAGGGCAACTGAGAACAGGCTAGTGTAGGCCTAATACTGTTTTGCACTCGTTATTTAAAAACCCAAATTGAAGGAGCGCATTTTTTTTACAAGATATTGGTATAGGATAAGCGGAGGACGTCAGTAAATCCGAACGGGCGCAGAGCAGAATGTCATAAAATGCGATGCAACAGGCCAAATACTTCCCGTGCTCTGATTGGTTGATCTAGAACTCAGTACTTTAAAGGCAAGGCAGTCTTTAGGAAAAGAATACCTACAAAATAGCGTAACGCAGCTATCAGCGGTCGCAACTCCCCCCCCCCCCCCCCATCAGATGGTCGCAACCTCCCCCCTCAGATATTCAAGGGACGACGACCGATTTAATTCGCCATTAGTTGTACTCCATTTATACCAATCAGATTATTTAGCTAAACAAATTTAAGCATTCGGCTCTGATTTCCATTCGGCTCTGCGCTCGTTCGACTCTAATTCCTAGTTGCAGGATGAGCACCACAGAAATCAAAGAACAAAATTTTTCTCGTAACCGATCTCTGCCAGAGCACATTAGGTAATGTTTTCTGAAAAATTCAATATTTATAAAGAAATTTTGATAATGAATTGCTTAACAAAATAAGACAGAATAAGGTTCCACCGATTTAAATAAGAAACTGGAAATCTCGAATTGAGAGAATTCCCGGTCATTCACATTATTATATGCTTCTTTTTAAGTTACTTTTGTTTAGTTATTTCTGGAGCAATAATCTCCAGTACAATTGGTTTTCGCGGTACAATTTTCACAAACATTATCTCTTGTCTTGACAATGCCTTAATCAGGCACTTCAAGCAAAAAATGAGCTAATACATACCTTATCAGGGGCTTCATTTGAATCGCCAAACGACGGCGGAGCGTCATCTTTTACTTGCTGTTGATTCTTTGTTGATTTTTTACGTGATTCGTCTTTTGGTTCAGCAGGATACTTCAGTTCCTCTGTGGCTATTTCTTCAAATGCTCTCCGGTATACGGAATAATAGTCCTAAAAACCCTATATTTAGCAATGCCCAAAACATTAAAATTGAGATATCAGAACACTAACTTCTTCACCGTCGCCATAAGTTTTAAAACACTGACGCCTAAAGTAATGAATCAATTTTTCGGTCAATTTGTCTTCGTATTCATCGCCTAAAACAACAACAATTGCTCTATACTAAACCAGTCGCAAAAAACTATGTTCGACTTTCAGAAGTATCAATGCGAAATCCAACCTCCAAACAACAGCACCTCGCGGTGTTTGTCATACCACGCTCTTTCTTGAGGATTACTCAACACATCATATGCTTCTTGTAGATCCTGAAACCGTTTCATTGCAGTCTCGGAATTGTCCTGATTTTTATCTGTGAAAAACAATCGGAAAAGACAATTAATCAAAAAGATCGTTATAATGCTCCACGCTCTTGAATTAAAAGGGCTTATTTCCGCTTTTGCACCCACAGTACGTTATGCGACCAACGAGTTAGGAAACACCTTTACGCATTACATAGAAAATGATGAAGTGATAATTTAGCACTTGACCTTTGGACGGCGGGAGGAGGCACAAAATAACTCGGGCAAAGCATCGCATTACAATGAGGGCAAGAACTGGAAATATCCAAAAAATACCTGGATGCAGTTTCAGTGCCAGTTTTCGATACGCTTTCTTCAGTTCATCATCAGTGGCTGTTTGTTGAACCTCGAGAACTTCGTAATAACATCTTGAAGGTTGCAGCGTTGTCCCAACCATGGTTTCCTGAAACGTGAAAATTTTAATTTTATTACTATTATCAACTACGTATATTCTGAAAAGGCTCGCGAACAAAAATCCTACAAAAATCATTCATACTGGATCTCGGAAATTTAAAATGTCAAAACAATAACCGAAAATTTGCTTCGGCATTCATTGCGCCTTTTTAAAATATTTTGTGGCCACCCATTGCTGCAAACAATACAAAAAAAAGTTCGCTAAAAGCTTTGCGTATTCCGAGAAACATTTGAAAACTATGAATTCGACAATTTATGCTCCCATGTCAAAAAAACCCGACTAACGTCGCACGAATTGCTCTCAAACGACGGGCGAGTGGTTGGCTTCGTCAGTAGATAGCCACGTTTTAGTGAGGTTAGCTTTAAATTAATTGAAGAGGCGCAAGATGAGCTCAGCGGGGGTGCAAAAGTGGATTGGGGGGACTGGTGTGGGGGCGGTGGGTGAGTGGGGTGCGGGATCAATTTCGAAGAACCGCCCTTCACACCATAAGTATAAGTCTCCAAAACATTTTCTGTTAATCGAACACGTGAAAACTATTGGAGTGAACGGCTCTAAGAGAAGTTGCTGCAAACTGGGCGCTGCCTCATTATCCCGTTTCCGTAGACGAAAGTCAAATGGGTCAGACGAAAAATTGGCCACGCGGAAAATTCCATAAAAGAGACAAACGGGACTAATATATTTGCTTTTGAGCGCATAGAACAATGATTTCTTAAAAAAAGTGGCTGTTAGATTATTTATGATAAAAACATTTCTGCTATAACTCATTGTTAATGAGGATAAGAGATGACATTACGCCACAAATCAGCAGCTGAAGTGCGGCAACAACAAAGAGAGAGAGACATAGAGAGAGATAAAACTTGAACGAGAAGGAAAGAAACCTTAACCGGAAGAGAGATAGGAATATTTTCCATGATGGCATTCTACTCTGCAACTTCTAGTTTTTCTGCTTCTCAGAAAAAAGTTCAAAACCATTTCTGTTTGAGCCCCTCCCTCCCCCCCCCTCCCGCTTAGTGGGCGCATATAATTTGCGCCCCAAAGACACACGTGCCATATTTTTACACAAAGATTTTTTATGTATTGGCACGTGCTCTTTGACTTGGGGGCTTATAACGTAATGGGGAGTCACAAACGGAACTGATCCATTTTTTTCTCAAACTGTCTGTCAAGTAACCCATCCAAGACATAAAAAGTTTCGTTGGTCAGTGCGGGTCGTTAAACTCAAAAAAGGACATTTTTTTGGAAAAACAAGAGAAGCCTTACAAAATTTTTCAAAATTCAAAAAACTAACAACTTAAGAAGTATTTCATTGTCTCGAGACATTATCCAGTAACCCTGTTTCAAGCCTGAAACAGTTTTACTGGCTATATGTTTCAAGCCTGAAACAGTTTTACTGGCAATACATTTGGAACATCATAAAATATTTCCGAAAATTTGAAAAAGAATTTAAATTTTATCCAAAATTTACAACAACTGGAGTCATAGAAAATATGGATTGCCATTCTATTACGCCATTCTAGAAACTATTCGACAGCTTATTATCAAAACTTGGAGGTCCCAGGGCCACTGGTGTCAGAAAAAAAATCGAAAAACTGAATAAATTTAAAATATTTAAAAATAAAGCCTAATTCCTTGATAATAAAATCTTGAAAAACACTCCATCAATTCTATAAACAAGGCACTAACATATTACTAAATCAACCCTGGAGGAAGTTCCATGGCTCTTGAGGCTAGAGAAACCTAAAAAATGACAAAAAAAAATCAGAAAACATTTTTTTTAACCAATTGCTGAAACTTGCGATATTAAAAAGTTGAAAAATTAATCCATGACCAACAGAAATTTTCCTTTAACTTATTATCAAACCCATACGGAGGCTTTCCGACCCCTGAGGCTCAAAAAATCTGAATAACGACTATAAATGTCAAAAAATTGACAAAAAGGCAAAAAAAATGCTATACTTCGTGATGTTAAAACTTTGCAAGACATTCTTTTACAAATAGAAATTAAAGTGTAAACTATTTTCAAACCTTAGAGGAGTTTCCTTGGCTTTTGAGGCCGAAAAGACCTAAAAAATTGTCAATCTTTTAAACTTAAAAAAAGCAAGTGTTGCTAAAATTTGTGCCATTAAAAGTTAAAAAACTATTCCATGGTTAATTAGAATTTGTCAGTAAAATATTAGCAAAGACCTTAGGATATTTCAAACACCGTACAACATAACGCTCTGATACAAAAGCTTCATAAAATCGCGTAGTTGAAAAATTTATGGAGCTAATTTACTCTTATCTAACAGACCAAAATTATGTGAAAATTAACGATGAGTATTCTGGTTTGCTAGAGGTTACCAGAGGTTCAAAACTCGGACCCTTTTTCACCATATTCATCAACGACTTGCCTGAACGACTAACTGATGTACTTTGTTTTGGCTTTGATGGTGATATGAACTAAAAAGTGACCAGCAATGTGATACACAAGTCGCAATTTTATATTAGTCAAACTGGTGTAGAGAAAATCAAATAAGACTTATAGCAAAATCCACCCCTTAAACGTCAAGGAGTTCAATGATCCAAATCTGTTAGGTCAAGAGTAAAACCAAAGCAACCTTGGGCTCCAAGTTTCCAAATCTTTCTTGCAATGAAAATAGCTCATTCAGAAAACAAAAAAGGCTGCGTACACTTTTAAAATTGAACAGAAACATTTCGGAAAAGTAGAAACAGAAATCATAGCTAAGTTTCAATTTAGGTTAAGTTATACGGATAATTACCTTCTGATCTCAGTCATGGTTTCCAAATAAGCCGCAATTGAAAGAATGTGAAAGGCAGCCAAAAATTGCTACAGCATGGACATAAAATGTAAAATAGAACTATAGACCGCAATTTTCCATTTGAAAAAAAAACATTAATCCCTGTCAGTCTTTTCTTCATAGTCCTCTCGGACAAGCTGTCAAACCTAAAAAATGTAAAAAAAACTACTACAACATAGCCATGCAATGAGAACTACACACAAGGAAATCAATTATAAGAACCGACAATTTCTGCCACTGGACGAATTTTCTGTATAACCTACTGCCTGAAGCATATTAAAGAAAAAAAATAATTACGTAAAATTAATTTGACTTAATTCTGTAATCGCTCCTCAGAGGAGTATAAAATACCTTCCGCATTTTATGCAAATGTGGAAACTGGAACAATAATTAGGGACTATCAGACTTGAACAACTAAACTGAAGCTAAACCTTCAAGAACGAACTCCAATCAATAATCTTTTAGGACTACTACAACCAGAAAAGAAAATGCGACAATTTCATTAAATGGCAGTCGTCAAATAGCTTTAAATAAGAAGTCGAAATTTCACAAAACAAAGATTATAACTGTTAAAGAACAAAGTCGATTCGAGAACTTTATTAGACACGTTTTCACAATTTCTAGCATCAACAAAAAAATTGCAATATAAATTCACTCTGTTTACGAGAAAATATTACTAATTCATTTATGGAATAAAACAAACAAATTAAAATTATTTGGAATATCGTTTTTCGTTATAACAAAAAATTCTTGAATTTTGTTTTGCTGAAGTTACGTTTTGCTAAACTTACATGAATTTCTTATTTATGATCTTGTCATTAGGCTTAAAAATATTTTCAATTACCTTATGCCCTTGTGGTAATTGTTTAATGTTTTAATTTACCATAATGTAATCTTCAAATGAAACAACATGCCTACGGATGAAGAAAACTTTAAAGTAAGCTCCTTGTTTCGAAGCTCTTTTCTTCAAGTAAACTCCTTGTCTTCGTGAGTGTTCGGAAAATCTCGTTGTGCTATATGTATTGCTTCGAGAGTTATGAACTGGTTTAGCAATTTCAATAGTCAACGGTGGAGGGATCATCGACCTCTAAGAAAGGCCCTTCACAACATAAGCATGTCTCCAAAACAGTTTGAGCTGAAACAGAGCTGAAAGGCTCTAAGAGCCCTTAATGACCATGGGACTCTTACTGTTTATCCCGTTTTTGAGGATGAAAAGTCGGAAGCGTCAGACAAAAAATCCGTCAAGTGAAAAATTGTATAAAAACACGGACAGGACTAATATAATTAATTCGTTCGAGGGCAACTAATCAGACAAAAAATTTTATTGGACTACAGAAACAAAATTCAATAATTAACGAGATTCAAGAAATTAACATTTCTTGTCTCCTCTGCAAAGGCTGTGATCAAACTAACAGCAACTACAATCTAACGGTCATCATGCCGTCATTTGAAGAAACATAGCCAACAGGTTGTACGTCAGATAAGCCCAGTTTTAAAGATGGGAATAAATCAGATATGATTAGCTATTCACCCAAAATTCAATCAAAATGCATATTCAAAGTTCTTGAGAAAATTAATTACAACATTTACATACTTGTGAGACACCACTTCTGCGATAGTCTTGGCTTCCAATAAAACCGATCGGAAACAGTAAAGTTAATTCTCTTTCTTGCAACCGTGTACAAATATACAATTGAGCAGTCAAAAACCTAAGAATCTTGTATTTTGACTTCTCGAAAGCTTTTTGACACCGTACAACATAACGCTCTGATACAAAAGCTTCATAAAATCGCGTAGTTGAAAAATTTATGGAGCTAATTTACTCTTATCTAACAGACCAAAATTATGTGAAAATTAACGATGAGTATTCTGGTTTGCTAGAGGTTACCAGAGGTTCAAAACTCGGACCCTTTTTCATCATATTCATCAACGACTTGCCTGAACGACTAACTGATGTACTTTGTTTTGGCTTTGATGGTGATATGAACTAAAAAGTGACCAGCAATGTGATACACAAGTCGCGATTTTATATTAGTCAAACTGGTGTAAAGAAAATCAAATAAGACTTATAGCAAAATCCACCCCTTAAACGTCAAGGAGTTCAATGATCCAAATCTGTTAGGTCAAGAGTAAAACCAAAGCAACCTTGGGCTCCAAGTTTGCAAATCTTTCTTGCAATGAAAATAGCTCATTCAGAAAACAAAAAAGGCTGCGTACACTTTTAAAATTGAACAGAAACATTTCGGAAAAGTAGAAACAGAAATCATAGCTAAGTTTCAATTTAGGTTAAGTTATACGGATAATTACCTTCTGATCTCAGTCATGGTTTCCAAATAAGCCGCAATTGAAAGAATGTGAAAGGCAGCCAAAAATTGCTACAGCATGGAATAAAATGTAAAATAGAACTATAGACCGCAATTTTCAATTTGAAAAAAAAACATCCCTGTCAGTCTTTTTCTTCATAGTCCTCTCGGACAAGCTATCAAACCTAGAAAATGTAAAAAAAACTTCTACTACTCAACATAGCCATGCAATGAGAACTACACACAAGGAAATCAATTATAAGAACCGACAATTTCTGCCATTGGACGAATTTTCTGTGTAACCTACTGCCTGAAGCATATTAAAAAATAGAAATAATTACGTAAAATTAATTTGACTTAATTCTGTAATCGCTCCTCAGAGGAGTATAGAAATACCTTCCGCATTTTATGCAAATGTGGAAACTGGAACAATAATTAGGGACTATCAGACTTGAACAACTTAACTGAAGCTAAACCTTCAAGAACGAACTCCAATCAATAATCTTTTAGGACTACTACAACCAGAAAAGAAAATGCGACAATTTCATTAAATGGCAGTCGTCAAATAGCTTTAAATAAGAAGTCGAAATTTCACAAAACAAAGATTATAACTGTTAAAGAACAAAGTCGATTCAAGAACTTTATTAGACACGTTTTCACAATTTCTAGCATCAACAAAAAAATTGCAATTTAAATTCACCCTGTTTACGAGAAAATATTACTAATTCATTTATGGAATAAAACAAACAAATTAAAATTATTTGGAATATCGTTTTTCGTTATAACAAAAAATTCTTTAATTTTGTTTTGCTGAAGTTACGTTTTGCTAAACTTACATGAATTTCTTATTTATGATCTTGTCATTGGGCTTAAAAATATTTTCAATTACCTTATGCCCTTGTGGTAATTGTTTAATGTTTTAATTTACCATAATGTAATCTTCAAATGAACCAACATGCCTACGGATGAAGAAAACTTTAAAGTAAGCTCCTTGTTTCGAAGCTCTTTTCTTCAAGTAAACTCCTTGTCTTCGTGAGTGTTCGGAAAATCTCATTGTGCTATATGTATTGCTTCCAGAGTTATGAACTGGTTTAGCAATTTTCATCTTTTTATAATACGTTGATCAGACCAGCATGAGGTGTAACAATATTCGTTTTCATGCTGACCTACCAGTCTGTGTTTTGACTTGGCTTTATGTCACTTGCTGTGCATAATTGGAGTTTCATCAGTACATTTTATTTTGTATACCAACTGCGATTGTAACTGTTCAAAATTAGAATTTAAGGAAAATAAGCGGTTTGTGAGTTTCTCTGAATAGATCAGTAAGAAGCCTTAATTTTTATTGCCTTTTGTTTTTCCTTATGCATAATTGGACTCTAGAATGTAGAAAAGCCGGCATATGTCCTTCTGATTTAGTTAAAACTTCGATTGCTTTCGACTGTTGGTTCTGTGGTAGTGTGCGTGTCACTCGAGACATTTCCAATTTTCTGTTTTGCAGTGCCTGACGACTATTTTTCAAGATATTTTTTATTTTCCGCATGACCTTGTTGTTTTCAGGGCTTGTTCAAAGTAATGTCAGTTATTTGTAGGTCAAAAAATGACAATTGACAGAAATGATGGTATTGAAGTCCTATGGCTGGAAGGTATTTGTCACTGCTAGTTTGAGTACGTTTTAAGGTTTTTATTCGTGGTCTGTTCATGTCGTTTAGCATCTAAAAATTTTTGGTTCACTTTGAACAACTTTGATAACAGTTTTACACATCTCCATGTCTTAATTCGCTAAAAAGTAAAATTCGAACAAAAACAACGTAAGCCTTTTTGACCAATAACGATTATAGAGTATCAGGAACAGAAATATTTTTTACAAAAAAAATCAATTTTTGTTGAGTCTACAATCAAAACTACAAAGTTTCATATAAACTTTTTTTTTAATGCAAAACAAACACGCAGAAGCTTCCCAAACTAAAAGATAGTTAAAATTTTTTGCGTAAAACGTTAAAAACATTGGCAGACAGTTTGAAGCAGGTAAATTGTTAAAAGCTGCGTCCTAGAGTTCATATCCAATAGAAAATCATTGCTAATTAACTTTGCTGTGAGGAACAGATGTGAGGACACTCTTTATTTTCAGAGTTTTTTCTGACAGAAATTCTGCTACCCAAAGAGTTTCAGCGTATCATCCGTATATACCTGGTTGTTTTCAAATCTTGTTAAAAGTATATCAGTTGTTTGTAGATCGAAAAAGCATATAAACAGTATGGATAGTATGGAAATCCTATGGCTTGTAGGCATTTGTCAATGCTGGTTTGAGTGTCTTTTGTACTTTTTTCATGGTTTGTTCGTTTCTTTTAGTTTTTGAAATTTCGGTAACATTTTTATATATCTCAATGTCTTCATTCGCTAAAATGTAAATATCGAATAAAGCAACAAACAACCTTCAGACTAATGACAATTATAGTTGATTAGTGTAATATCCGTGCACTGTCTACGGTTACGGTTTGGGTTGGATGTTATTCTAAAGCACTTTAAACCTCGGAGTTAGTGAGGAAAATTTTCCAAGTTTCAGACTTGAATTTAATTGAGCAGATGTAAATGTACAATCAGTTTAATACAAAGTTAGATCTATTGCTTGTAAATATTAGAAAATTTGTGAAGATGAGAGATGTAAAGCAATTAAAGAGCAGCAGCTCGATTGTGCAAGGTTTAGTTTTGAATTTGTTCTTTGTTTCAGTCCTATCAATGATTAATTAATTTTAGGTTATTTTTACCCATTTTCGTTACTCTCCTTCGGATTTTGTCATAGTTATTTTCTACCGCACTGGTCCCTGTTAGTTAAACTAACAGATAACAGGTTTACCTGCTTCACAAATCCGGTCATGAACAAACACTCCTTGACGTGTCCCGTCAAGATGAAATTCAATGATGATTCCCATCATTATTTATGATGCTTTCTCTATATTGCTAAAATCTGGTTTACTATTAGTAACCATCTCTTTTTGTTCTCCTATTTGTTTGTGAAAATTTCGATTTATGCGTTTATTATGTAATTTATGAACATGTCATATATTATGGTTCACTACACTGCCTCCCTCTTAGAAAATGTGAGTGTTCCCCTCACTCACACACCAAGAATTTCCAATGTCCATTTTCGAGTTCATATATTCTTGTGCTTTTTCAAGCCCGTGTTTCTCATAAATATTACGGGCCTCCTCGTCTTCCATAATTTTCTTTGCTTGAAGAATGATTTTGAACATGTCCTCACGACCGCCCTTGTCTGGGTGACAGAGCATTGCCAACATTTTGAAATGTTTCTGGATAGTAATGGTTGTGGCCCCTGTGGCAGGAATAAAAGTTCATAAAAGTTTGGAGGTTGACTGAACGGGCTCTGCGCGTTGATCGCCTTCAGCCTCCTCTGTATGACCTTCTTTGAGGCTTCCTCTGTTTTTACTCTACCCCTTAGCTTTCTATTGTCTATCTTGGCATTCTCCAACTCCCGAGCTAAGCACTACCGCTCGTCCACCAGAGCGATACATTCCCTTGTTTTTGTTTTGGCTACATTTGTAACCTCCTCCAACTCTTTCTTCAATGTTTCCACCTGCCTCCTGCAGGACTCCCGCTGATTGCCAGCGTACTCAAGTTGCCGTTTGGTCTCCAGCATGATCACCTAGTCTTTGACTTTCAAATTTTAACTGCCGGAGCTCCTCTTCGAGCCGAGCCCCGGCTGTTCCCAGCATTTTGCTGTTGTCAATCTTCTTTTGTTGTTCCTCGATTCTGTGTTGCATCTCACTTAACTCCCAACGCCAATTGCGGCTCTATCCACTATATTGGGTGGCTGCAGCTGCGTCAGTGACACCACGTACCTTTTGTTTGAGGTTAATCCAACAATCCGATACACTTGGTGCCTGACTATCGACCTGACCTTGAACAACTTGGGTAGATAGTAGCAATCATCACCAATTTTTGGTTCTGCCATTCCTACATATCATACACGTAAATTAGTCTAATGTATCAATCTCAATTTCTGCCATATCTGGTACAGATTTTGTCTTTTTTGCTTTTATAACTACGATAATTGTTTCACCATCAAACCGTTCAACTGTCCTTTTTCTCGTCAATTTTTGTTCCTTTGTACGTTGTTTTAGATGATAAAAATAACCTAGTTCTCCCATTGGGTTAATGGGTTGCAGTGCAATTACAGGATTGGTGCCACTGCGTAGCATATTGGTTGAAAGAAACACGCGTACCAAACAAAATATGATTTTAGATCCAATAAAAATAGTCATCAAATTGATGGTTATTTCATTGGGCACATGCCAGGTTTGTTTCACTTCATTACCCAGGTATTCAAAAATCAGCAATCAATTCATGCCACTGATGACTGTACTTTAAGCCCGTGTTGAAATACTCTAGAGTCTCATGCTCATATAAACATCCTTGTCCCAGGAAAACTTCTCTTCCTGTTATCGTCTTTCTCGAACGCCTTAATCTTTGGGCCCTTTTGCTGAGTTCCAGGTCCCTGTCATTGAAAAACCCTTCCATTGGCGTCAAAGTTGACCAATTGACGTTAACTCCATAATTAGGCATATCATTGATTTTTTCAACCAATTTTATTCTTCGCCTATATGTTATCCATGACCCATTCTGCAATTCAAGAGCGTTCGGGTACAAGGGGGTGCAATTAATCATTGTGAAATTTTATAGAATCTTCTAGAAATGGGGTCCATGTATCTAATTACTTCTGAAGTATTGTCAGAAGACACCCTAATTGGTACTTCCTCCGTACAAAACTGATTTTCGACAACATATACGATTACTTTAGCGCACATATGGACATAAAGTATTCCTCCCGTTCTTTCTGCGTGTGAGACCAGAGCCTTTTGTTGACTTTCCCAGAGCCTTTTGTTGCGTGTGTACCCAGAGCCTTTTGTTGAAATTTGGTGTGAATTTCCCGTTAATTGATGTCGTTAGAATCATAGCTCTGCGCAGTTTTTCTTTGTGACAATTTAATAACTCTATTTGTTTCAGGTTTTCAAATATGCCTCGAAAATCCCACACAAAAAATTGGTCGAGTTTTATGTCCCTGAGATCTGTCTCAGATATATCTGTTGTTGAAAAATTTTGTTCCGTGGCCGTCAACTTTTCCGTTGTGTAAAACAAATTTCTGTGGTTTGTTTCAAAAAGCAGAAAATTGTCTATATGTTTTGTCTTGTTTTTCAACTGGACAACTATATTTCTTTTTCTGTCTAATTTGCTCGTCAAGTACTTTTTGTTTCCAACGCGGACTATTTTTGCTGTTATCGAGTCTGAAAATTCAACGATCGTTAAGATGTTCGGTTTTTTGTCTTGGTCGAACATATATTGTACTGAAAGTATTTCAAATGTGTCTCCTCGATATAACAGGGTCTGCTCCTGCTTCAAAGGGTCTTTAATATATAACCATGTTCCTTCATTTGCTTCCCTGGTTTCAATGAACAAAGTCCCGATGAAAATTTCAGCATTTATCACGATGTTACCTTTCTGTGTTTCACCTTTTGGATTGATCCAATCCACAGGGTAGGCATAATTCACTCCTTTCTCATCTTCGCCTTTCATGAAAGTTTTTGATATCTTCTGAACAAATTCAGCGTCGGCTCGGTCAACATTCATCTCGTTGAGGACTTCTTTGGGAGTATTAAATTCAAAATCAACAAGTCCCGGTAACCGCGTTTTGTGTCCCTGCCATAGATTTTGACAGACTGATTCTTTTATTGGGTAAAACGTTGGCTTTATTTGTGATTTTTCGTTGAAGTAAGTTGCGTCGTCATACCAACTACTCTTTTTCAGCACAGTTACCGTATATGCAGCCCTGTACATGCAGAATTTTAGTTTACTCATGCTGCTTTTGGCGTAGATCAGTCCTCCTTTGTTTACCTGCTCCTCATTTATATGTGACGTTTCACTTTTTGTCTGTTCCTTCATTGCAAATTTCTGCGTCTGTAGATTGCTCTCAAAATCATACCCCACAATCTCCAAGGATTGTAAAAAACCTAATATGCTAACTAACTGAAAAAGTTTCCAGTTCAGCTGCAGGAGCCAATGTGGGTTCAACGCCCTCAGCATTTTGTTGTATCACCTTTTAAAAAAATACATCATTATCGAATTTTTCATCTGAATCGTTATCCTTGAATAAAAAACAGCCTTTCAGTTTCCGTGGTCTTGTTATTCCCGACGCACTTCTTGTCTGTTATCGGCGTTCGGCGACGTTTTGCGAAGTAGAAGCCGTCCTCCTATTTGGAAATTCTTCGCCTTCACTCCTTTCGGATGTTGACACCAGACTATCCCGCTTCTGCTGTGTGGCTACTTTGGGCGCAGGTATCTTTGTGCTTCTGCTCTTTTTGTTGGTGTTAGTATTTATTGATTCTCTTGTACTCCCACCCGTAGGTGTTTGAAACGATTCGTCTTTGACTGTCTCATTGTGAGTTTCAGTATTAGGATTAATTTGACTAATACTTCCTTCAGGTTCTCCTCTTTCTGTGTCATTCAATTTTAAGGTCACCACTTCGGTTTCCACAAAATCATTGTCCTCCGTTTAGTCGTTTTGTGTTCTTCTCGGTTCAATGTTTCCCTTCTTAGGTTCTTTTTTTATCTGTGGTAGCACTTCTATTTTTAAAACGTTTGGGTCGATCGTAGTGGACTTTTTGTTGTTTTTTTGTTTTCACATCCTCAATAACAAAGTTCAGATCATTTATTATTTCACGTAATACTGCTGTCCGCTGTAAAAGGATTTAAATTTCTTTGTCTGGCCAGTTTTTATTGTGGGGTTGAACACCATTACTAAATCACCTACTTCATATTGAGGTCCAAATGTGCTACGGTCATAGTAAGTCTTTTGTCTTTCCTGCTCCACATCCATGCTTTCCCGTACCAGCTCATGGCACGTTTGTAGTTCGTCTTTCAAGTAATCAACGTATTCACTCAAAGTTGGGTAGATTTTGGTTTGTATTGTTTGATACATGCAATCAATCGGCAGCGAGTAACAGATTGAATTGATGATCTGTACGCCATCATTACTAGCGGAAGGTAGTCGAACCAGGTGTTGTGATGTTCTTCCACATATTTTGCAAGACTCTCTTCGTTTGTGCAATTGGTGCGCTCTATCATTGCGTTTCCTTGAGGGTGATAAGCTGTTGTTGAAGTCCTGTTAATTCCCAGCTCTTTAAACATGTTCTTGAAAAGATTCGACATAAAATTACTGCCCTTGTCGCTATGAAGACTTGCCGGACAACCAAACCTTGAAACCCATACGTTTACAAAGGCCTTAGCTACCGTTGAAGCTTCTTGGTTGCTCATGGGAATTGCTTCATACCATTTTGTAAACTGATCTCCAATAAACAGAATGTATTTGTTTCCGCTGGACTCGGGTAAAGGTCCCATAATGTCTAAGGCAACTTGCCCGAACGGATGACTTGGTTTCCACGTTGTCAGGCTGTGTATGTGATTCTGGTGTGGAGATTTCTTTTGCAGCATTCTTCGCAAGAACTTACCCACTCGTGGACATTTTTTTTCATCCCGGGCCAGCAGAATCGTTCTCGAACCCGATCAAATGTCTTGGCCCGACCAAAATGTCCGCAATGTTCATGACGAAAAGGTAGAATTTCCGTTAAAAGTGATCTCTGAATGACTATTTGTGTTAAGTTATTAAATTCGTCAATACGTTTCTGTCTCTTGATTAGATCATTTTCAATCCGTAAGTTTCTGAAATCAGTCCAAAGTTTCCACAGTGCCCTAGAGGCTCCTGTCATGTGTTTTCTTTGAGGGCGTTTCCCGTTCTCAATCCAGTTTCTCAGTATAATGAGTTCGGCTGCATTTTTCTGATGTTCAACTAGTTGTTCAACAGATTTCCCTAGTCCAACGAACCAGATATTTTTTTCTTCCGTATTTATTTGGTTCACTTGATCGCAGTCTTTGACTTGGTTTTCAGTCTGTGGAGCTCTCGACAGACAGTCCGCGTGAGGGATCTTTTTTCCCGCTTCGTGTTTGATTTCAAAGTCAAACTGTCCGAATTGTTCTATCCATCGGGCCAATAATCCGTCTGGTTCCTTAAAACTATATAACCACGTGAGGGCCCTATGGTCAGTAACAATTAAAAATTTTTGTCCCAGAAGATACTTTCTGAAGTGTTGAGTTAAATATACTATTGCAAAAAGTTCTCGTTTTGTCGCAGAATAGTTTCGTTGAATTTTGCTGAGCGTTTTGCTTGCGTATGCAATAATTCTTTCACACCATTTTTGTCTTTGGGAAATAATTGCGCCAATGCCAAACAAAGAGGCGTCGGTAGTTAACGCATTGGGGTCCGTGTCATTCGGAAAACCCAAAATTAGTGTTTTCTGTAGAGCTTGTTTTAGTTGTTCAACTGCTGATTCACATTGCTTGCTCCAAGTTAAACGTTCTTTTTTGTTTAATAGCTTATAAAGCGGCTCTGCTATTTTTCCGAAATCTTGTACGAATCTTCTTTAAAAGCCTACTAGTCCTAATATAGCTCTCAATTCTTTTATTGTTCCTGGGCTTTTCATTTTACTGACTGCCGCTACTTTCTCCCGATCCACTTCTACGCCTTTATTTGATACAATGTGTCCCAGGAAATGATTTTTTTCCTGAAGAAACCTGCATTTTGAGCCTTTTATTTTCAATCCAGCGTCTTTAAGTCGTCCAAGTACGAGATCCAGGCAGTTGAGATGCTCCTCAAAGCATCTACCGAAGATGATTATGTCATCCAGGTATACTAAAGCCACTTCATAGGAGAGTCCCGACATGATCAATTCCATTAAATTTTGGAAAGCTACTGGCGCTGACGCCAAACCCATGGGTAGTCTCTTCCATTTGTAGAGTTCCATTGGAGTTACAAAGGCTGTCACGTTCTGTGACTCTTCATCGAGTGGCATTGGAAAATATCCCGATGTCAAATCGATATTTGAAAAGAAACAATTTCCGTCTAGAGAATCAATAACGTCATTTATTCTTGTTAGCGGCCAGCTGGTTTTCTCGATTTGTTTATTCACACCTCTGTAATCTACAACTAGTCTGTAGCTGCCATCTTTTTTCTTCGTCAATTTTGATGGTGCTGCCCAATACGAATGGGTTGGATCAATTAATTTTGCATCCTCTAGATCTTCAACAATTTTTTTCATTGCTTTTCTTTTATCAAAGCTCATACTGCAATAAGTTCTTCTGAACGGCTGTGCATCTTTGTTGAGTTTAATCTGGTGTTTAATTTTGTCACAATATCTTAAGTCATTTGAGTTTCGTGAGAAGACTTTTTGATGTCTCGAGAACATTTCCTGTACTTTCTCTTTCTGCTGGTCATTTAGTTTAGAACCTTCCAAGTTTGCGTGTTTTCCCATTTGAAAAGTTTCCAATGTTTTTGGATTATTTTGATTTGTGAAAACTCCATTCACAACTAAGTTCTGTTTGTTTTCAAAGTAAGTTCCCTTTTTAGTGCTTTTATACACGGTTACTGGTGCGTCCGTTAGATTTAACACTTTTATCAAACTCCAACCATCTTTCATTGATATCATACAGGCGGCTAAAAGCAAACCAGTCTTTAATTCATAATCTTCAATTGCTTCCACTCATCCTTCCACTCCCGGAATTTCTTCTCCGTTTTCATCGGCTAATCTAATTTTCATTAGACTTTCGTTTTTACTCTGCATGTAAGTTTTTTGTCCCGCAATTGCTAAAACTTGAACACTTTGCGTTTTCTCTGTGGAGAGCGGTATTGAAATTTTAAAGTGACTACTATATAGTTTCTTTTCGTGTAAGTTCAATACACATTTATTGGTTTTCAGGAAATCAAATCCCAGCAGACATTCCATACCTTCGTCTGCCGTTATCACAAACTCTTGTTCAACCTCCGGTAGTCTTGGTTGCAACAGTACCAAAAGCGTTACTCTGCCTATTATTTTGACAGCTGAGTTATTGGCTGTTAACACTCGTTTTGTGTATGTTTTTACAATTCCCGGTTGTCCCAGTTTTTCTTATGTGGACCAGCTCAAAAGCGATATACTACTTCCACTGTCTATTAATCCAACGATTCTGTTCCCATGAAGTTTGAATTCTGCGTTTAGATATTTAATTCAGTTTTTCGAACA
The DNA here is from genome assembly GCF_964194025.1 of Convolutriloba macropyga. Classification (NCBI taxonomy): domain Eukaryota; kingdom Metazoa; phylum Xenacoelomorpha; order Acoela; family Convolutidae; genus Convolutriloba; species Convolutriloba macropyga. The sequence continues at coordinate 26,148,062 of NC_134471.1, forward strand.
AATTCTAATGACATTGCAGTTCTCGTTGGTTTTCTTTTTAAAAGGGCAGTTTCTTTTCAAGCGTTGGGAAATTTCACATAGGAAACAATTTCGACAATTCCACGAAAGGTGTCCTTCTTGTCCACAGGCTCTGCACTTGAAACCCTGCCTGTCGTTCCTCGTAGACAGTTCCTCTCTTCCAAAAGATCTGTCTCGGTGACTAGGTCCTGGCGTTGGAAATTGCCTCCGATCGTTAAACCCACGATCTTGTTGCTGTCCTCTGTTACGTCTGTCGTCACCTCACCGTCCCCGGGAACCGCTTCGCTCCCTAGATTGGTTTCGACGGTTTTCTCGCTGTTTGTCATCTACTGACAATTGGTTCACAAGCTTGGTGACGGCCTCCACTAAATATTTTGTTCCATCTCGTCTAATTACCGCAACTTTTGGTGTTTGCTGTTCCTCCTCTATTCTTGTTACACCTTCCAGGTGCAATGCTCTTTCCAAAACTGTTTCACTTTTCATATCCTTGTGGCCGATTTGCTTTCTGAGATCTAACCTCACCTAACTATGGTTGATTCCTTCTAGAAATCCTCTCAGAACGAGATGGTCTCTAATGTCTTGCGACTCCGTTGGGTAAGCTTTCAAAGCCAACTGATTTAAATCTCCCAGAAAATCTGTCAGTTTTTCTCATGGTTGCTGTACGCGGCGAGCTAGCCGTCCCCGGAAAACGACCGGTTTTTCGCTGTAGTGTTCTCAAAAAACTTTAACGCAATCATCATAATTTTCTCGTGTAGATTGCGGTAGATTGCGATAGAACTCTATGGCAGATTTTTGTAGCCTAATTGCAGAGTAATGCGGCCGTTCATCAACTTCGCGAGCGGACCTCCTTCAGTTCTTTTCCATTTTTGTAGTTCCGCTAATAGCTCAAAATGCGTCACGTAACTTTCCAAGTCGTTTGAACCGGTGAATGCTTCCGGTAATAGCATTCTAGAGTTTGAGCCCGTTGCCGTTTTATTGTTCCCCTACTTGTATCGTGCCCTTCTAAAACTTTGTTATGTTGTTGAATTTAATAGTTTCCATAAAACAATTATCAAGTAGATCGTCACTGGAAGGTGTTTTCTATTTTTATCTTTGAATTTCTATATAACTCTTTTTATTTTAATGTTTAAAAACTTTTGTTTATAAAAATCTTGCGCTTATTTCAATACGGTGTTTCTTTTTTTTACTTATTTATTCATTTTTCTTTATTATTAAGAAAGTTTTAATTTACAGTCTTATAGACGACTGTCCCACCTATTTTCTTCTTTTTTTATAATAATATGATTCTGGCTGAACTCCGATTTTCCTTGTTTCATTGGTGTTTTTAAAATATTTTCTTTTATATTTAGGACAAGGATGATATTAGGTGCCTTAGTTTTCTTTTACTTTCTCCTGCTTATTGTTTCCTTTTCAACTATTTTCGCTTTATATTCTTTTTTTAATGGTAGTTCCAGAAAAAATCGATATATAACTTTCAGCACTGTTTCATTTGATTTTACAACGCGACTATCCCGCACTTTTTTCCCGATGGTTATGCCGCTCGTTATCTAAAAGTCAATTTAGCAAATAAGGTCGAAAGAAAAAAATTTTTCGTAGACTAAAAAGACCTCCGCAGTGGCGATCAGTTTCAATTACGAACGACAACAACAAGAAAGAACTCTTTTTCTTCTACTCACTTGGTATGATGCGATCTTTCCACACAAGGAAGTTTCTGTCTCCACCAACGAGTAAAAGATAGCACCACGCGAGTAATTTCTCACTTTTTTTCCTGCGACTGGTTTCCTGCGGTTGATTTCCTCCGCTGTGACTTCTGCAATTGATTCCCACAAAAATTGGCGGAAATTGGAAGAAATTGAAGATTTGTTATCCCAAATCTTTGTTCTGTCTCGAGAAAAATTCGATTTGAGGAGTTTTTGGGGTTAAAGTGCTTTTTATCTGCGTCTCCCTACCGACAAATTTGTTAAAGATTTTAAAATGTTAACTTTCCTTTAAATTTCGGTCGCCAGAGTAATATCCATGCACTGTCTACGGTTACGGTTTGGGTTGGATGTTATTCTTAAGAACTTTAAACCTCGGAGTTAGTGAGGAAAATTTTCCAAGTTTCAGACTTGAATTTAATTGAGCAGATGTAAATGTACAATCAGTTTAATACAAAGTTAGATCTATTACTTGTATATATTAGAAAATTTGTGAAGATGAGAGATGTAAAGCAATTAAAGAGCAGCAGCTCGATTGTGTAAGGTTTAGTTTTGAATATGTTCTTTGGTTTCAGTCCTATCAATGGTTAATTAATTTTAGGTTATTTTTACCCATTTTCATTATTTTTCATTATTTATGATGCTTTCTCTATATTGTTAAAATCCGGTTTACTATTAGTAACCATCTCTTTTTGTTCTCCTATTTGCTTGTAAAAATTTCGAATTATGCGTTTATTATGTAATTTATGAGCATGTCATACATTATGGTTTCTTATATTAGGAACAAAGTAATTATATGCATAAAAACTCACTTTTTGCTGAGTCTACAATCAAGACTACAAAATTCCAAACCAGAATCTTTTGATTGCAAAACACACAAGCAGAGTCCTCCAGAGCCAAGAAAGAGTTAGTAATTTTTGTTAATACATTTTAAACAAAACGTTAGCAGATACTTTGAAACAGTTAGGATGAAAAGGGTGCGTCCCACAATTCATATCCAATAGAAGATAGTCAAGTCAACTAAAAGAATTTGAAAGAGAAGAGGCGAGATGCTGTGTGAACATATGCTGCGGAGATCATATGTCAGATTACTTTTGGTTTTTAAAGTACTTACCCAGAGATGTTTAGTTATCTAATTTTTTTAGCTCGTCTTACATATTACCTCGTTGTTTTACGATCTTGTTAAAACTAATTTCAGTTATTTGTAGATCGAAAATGCATATGAACGGCATGGATAGGTAAGAAATCTTAAGACTTTTAGGCATTTGTCACTGCTGGTTTGAATGTGTTTTAATTTTTTTCATGGTCTGCTCATTTCCATTTGCTTCTAAAGTTTATTTGCTTCACTTTTTACAACTTTGGTAACAGTTTTGTTGATCTCAAGGCCTTAATTTGCTAAATTGTAATTTTAGAAGAAAGCAGCGAATCTTTTTTTGAAGAATAACGATTTTAGTTGATTAGGAGCAAAATAGTTTTTTACAAAAATTGTCAATTTTTACTGAGTCTACAATCTAGACTACAAAATTCCATAAACAATATTTTGTTTGCAATACACACAAAGAGTCTTCCCAATTGAGAAAACAATTGACGGATTTTTGCATTAAAAAAATTTAATAAAATTTTAGCAGATACTTTGAAATTGATAAAGTGGTAATAGCTGCGTCCTACATTTCATATTCAAAAGAAGATTGTCAACATTAAAGAACACTTTTAATTAACAGTTCTGCAGTAAAGTAGTCAAATCAACTTAAAAAACGTGAAAGAGAAAAAGCGAGAGGATGTGACCATTTGCTGTGAGGAATATTTGTGAGAGCCTTTTTGGTACTCAGATCACATTCCGAGAGATATTTAGCTACATAAAGGTTTTTAGATTTTGCGGCGTTTGTTCATCTTCTTCTCAGGCAGTTATTTGTTTATAGAAAAAGCAAATGAACAACAGGGATAGTATGGAAATCCTATGGCTGCTAGGTATTGGTCTATGTTGGTTTGAGTACGTTTTGTTTTTTTATGGTCTGTTCTTCCCTTTTAATTTCTACATTTTTTTCACTTAATACCATTTTGATAACAGTTTTATACATCTCAAAGTCTTAAAACGCTAAATTGTAAATTTTGATTGACGCAACGTACCAGCTTTTGACTAATAACAATTATAGTTGATTTAGAACAAAATTATTATTTAAACCAAAATATTCTATTTTACTGAGTCTACAATCACGACTACAAAATTCAATACCAAAATATATACCTTGCAGAAGACACACGCAGAGTCTTTCAAAGCCATAACAGAGTTTAAAAACTTTGGGTAAAACATTTTGAAAAACGTTAGCATATACTTTGATACAGATACGATGGAAAAGACGCAACCTAGAGCTCAGATCCAATAAAAAACAGCTGAATCAACTCAAAAAGTGGGAAAGCGAAGAAGCGAGAAGCTGTGTGATTATATGCTGCGAGGAACATATAAAAGGACATTCTTGTTTTCTGAAGTACTTTCCGAGAGATTTTTTGCTACCTAAATATCTTTATCTTAGCATCCGTATTAACTTGTTGTTTTCAAGTCTTGCCAGAACACCATTGAAAATTTTTGCGTAATAGATTTTAAAAAAACGTTGGCAGATGTTTTGAAAAGTTGAGATGGAAAAGGCGCGTCCTACAGTTCATATCCATTAGAAGATGGTCAAGTGTATTCAAAAAATGGGAGAGGGAAGAAGCGAGAGGCTTTTTCAACATATGCCGCGAAGAAACACTTGTACGGACACTTTTGGTTTTTAGAGTACTTTCCAAAAGATACTTGCTTATCTAAAGGTTACTATCTTGTCTTCCGTATGTCCTGGTTGTTTTCATGTCTTGTTAAAAGTAATTTCAGTTGTTTCTAGACCGAAGAAGCATATAAACAGTATGGACAGTATGGAAATCCTATGGCTTGTAGGCATTTGTCAATGCTGGTTTGAGTGCCTTTTGTATTTTTTCATGGTTTGTTCGTTTCTTTTAGTTTCTGAAAATTTGATGACATTTTGATATATCTCATTGCCTTCATTCGCTAAAATGTAAATATCGAATAAGGCAACAGACCACGTTTCGACTAGTTACAATTATAGTTGATGAGGAACAAAGTAATTCTAAAAACGAAAATCATCGATATTTACTGAGTCTAAAATCAAGATAACAAAATTCCGTACCAGAATCTTTTGATTGCGAAACACACAAGCAGATTCTTTCAAAGCCAGAACATCATTGAAAAGTTTTGCGTAAAAGATTTTAAAAACGACAGCAGATGTTTTGAAACAGTTGAGATGGAAAAGGCGCGTCCTACAGTTCATATGCATTAGAAGATGGTCAAGTCAATTCAAAAAATGGGAATGGGAAGAAGCCAGAGGCTCTTTCAACATATGCCGCGAAGAAAACATGTACGGACACTTTTGGTTTTTAGAGTACTTTCCAAAAGATACTTGCTTATCTAAAGGTTATTATCTTGTCTTCCGTATGTCCTGGTTGTTTTCAAGTCTTGTTAAAAGTAATGTCAGTTGTTTCTAGATCGAAGAAGCATATAAACAGTATGGATAGTATGGAAATCCTATGGCTGGTAGGCATTTGTCAATGCTTGCTTGAATGCGTTTGTTTTGTATTCTTTTCATGGTCTGTTCTTTTATTTAACCTTCCAAAAATAGTTGTGTTTTTAGTACTTTTTTGTAACACTTTTATATAGCTCAAAGTCTTCATTCGCTAAAATGTAAATATCAACTAAAGCAACAAACCACTTGTCGACTAATTACAATTATAGTTGATTAGGATCAAAGTAAATATATAGAAAAAAAATCGATTTTACTGAATCTGCAATCAAGACTAAAAAATTCCGTACCAGAATCCTTTGATTGCGAAACACACAAGCAGATTCTTCCAAAGCCAGACGACCATTGAAAATTTTTGCGTAATAGATTTTAAAGAAACCTTAGCACATGTTTTGAAACAGTTAAGATGGAAAAAGCGCGTCCTACAGTTCATATTTAATAGAAGATTGTCAAGTCAACTCTAAAAATGGGAAAGGGAAGAAGCGACAGTCTCTGTCAACATATGCCGCGAAGAAACACATGTACGGACACTCTTGGTTTTTAGAGTACTTTTCAAATGATACTTGTCTATCAAAAGGTTACTAATTTTTGTTCCATTTATCTTGGTTGTTTTCAGGTCTTTATAAAAAGTATTGCCAGTTGTTTGTAGATCGAAAAAGCATATAAACAGTATGGATAGTATGGAAATCCTATGGCTTGTAGGCAATTGTCAAGGCTGCTTTGAGCGTCTTTTGTATTTTTTTCATGGTTTGTTCGTTTCTTTTAGTTTCTGAAAATTTGATGACATTTTGATATATCTCAATGTCTTCATTCGCTAAAATGTAAATATCGAATAAAGCAACAGACCACGTTTCAACTAATTACAATTATAGTTGATGAGGAACAAAGTAATTCTAAAAACGAAAATCATCGATATTTACTGAGTCTACAATCAAGATAACAAAATACCGTACCAGAATTTTTTGATTGCGAAACACACAAGCAGATTCTTTCAAAGCCAGAACACCATTGAAAAGCTTTGCGTAATAGATTTTAAAAAACGATAGCAGATGTTTTGAAACAGTTAAGATGGAAAAGGCGCGTCCTACAGTTCATATCCATTAGAAGATGGTCAAGTCAATTCCAAAAATGGGAAAGGGAAGAAGCGAGAGGCTCTTTCAACATATGCCGCAAAGAAAACATGTACGGACACTTTTGGTTTTTAGAGTACTTTCCAAAAAATACTTGCTTATCTAAAGGTTATTATCTTGTCTTCCGTATATCCTGGTTGTTTTCAGGTCTTGTTAAAAGTAATGTTAGTTGTTTCTAGATCGAAGAAGCATATAAACAGTATGGATAGTATGGAAATCCTACGGCTTGTAGGCATTTGTCAATGCTGGTTTGAGTGCCTTTTGTATTTTTTTCATGGTTTGTTCGTTTCTTTTAGTTTCTGAAAATTTGATGACATTTTGATATATCTCATTGCCTTCATTCGCTAAAATGTAAATATCGAATAGAGCAACAGACCACGTTTCGACTAATTACAATTGTAGTTGATGAGGAACAAAGTAATTCTAAAAACAAAAATCATCGATATTTACTGAGTCTAAAATCCAGATAACAAAATTCCGTACCAGAATCTTTTGATTGCGAAACACACAAGCAGATTCTTTCAAAGCACAACACCATTGAAAAGTTTTGCGTTAAAGATTTTAAAAACGACAGCAGATGTTTTGAAACTGTTCAGATGGAAAAGGCGCATCCTACAGTTCATATGCATTAGAAAATGGTCAAGTCAATTCAAAAAATGGGAATGGGAAGAAGCGAGAGGCTCTTTCAACATATGCCGCAAAGAAAACATGTGCGGACACTTTTGGTTTTTAGAGTACTTTCCAAAAGATACTTGCTTATCTAACGGTTATTAGCTTGTCTTCCGTATATCCTGGTTGTTTTCAGGTCTTGTTAAATGTAATGTCAGTTGTTTCTAGATCGAAGAAGCATATAAACAGTATGGATAGTATGGAAATCCTATGGCTTGTAGGCATTTGTCAATGCTGGTTTGATTGCTGGTTTCAAAGCTGGGTTTGAAAATTTGGTAACATTTTGTTATATTCATTCTCTAAAATGTAAAAATCGAATAAACCCGCAAACCAATTTTAGACTAATTACAATTATAGTTGATTAGGAACAAAGTAATTATTTATATAAAAACATCGTTATTTACTGAATCTACAATCAAGACTACAAAATTCCGTACCAGAATCCTTTGATTGCGAAACACACAAGCAGATTCTTCCAAAACAAGACGACCATTGAAAATTTTTGCGTAATAGATTTTAAAAAAACCTTAGCACATGTTTTGAAACAGTTAAGATGGAAAAAGCGCGTCCTACAGTTCATATTTAGTAGAAGATGGTCAAGTCAACTCTAAAAATGGGAAAAGGAAGAAGCGACAGTCTCTGTCAACATATGCCGCGAAGAAACACATGTACGGACACTCTTGGTTTTTAGAGTACTTTTCAAAGGATACTTGTCTATCAAAAGGTTACTAATTTTTCTTCCATTTATCTTGGTTGTTTTCAAGTCTTTATAAAAGTATTGCCAGTTGTTTGTAGATCGAAAAAGCATATAAACAGTATGGATAGTATGGAAATCTTATGGATTTTAGGCATTTGTCAAAGCTGCTTTCAGTGCCTTTTGTATTTTTTTCATGGTTTGTTCGTTTCTTTTAGTTTCTGAAAATTTGATGACATTTTGATATATCTCATTGTCTTCATTCGCTAAAATGTAAATATCGAATAAAGCAACAGACCACGTTTCGACTAACTACAATTATAGTTGATGAGGAACAAAGTAATTATAAAAACGAAAATCATCGATATTTACTCAGCCTACAATCAAGACTACAAAATTCCATACCGGAATCTTTTGATTGCAAAACACACAAGCAGAGTCCTCCAAAACCAGGAACGACTTAGTAATTTTTGTTAATACATTTTCGAAACAAAACGTCAGCAGATACTTTGAAAAAGTTAAGATGAGAACAACAGAAGGTGCAAACACAAAAGGATGAGTCCTACAATTCATATCCAATACAAGATAGTCAAGTCAACTAAAAAAATTGAAAGGGAAGAGGCGAGAGGTTGTGTGAACATATGCTGCGAGGATCATCTGTCAGATTACTCTTGGTTTTTAAAGTACTTACCCAGAGATGTTTAGTTATCTAAATTTATTAGCTCGTCTTACATATTACCTCGTTGTTTTCAGATGCTGTTAAAAGTAATTTCAGTCATTTGTAGATAGAAAAAGCATATGAACGTCATAGATATATAAGAAATCCTATAACTGTTAGGCATTTGTCACTGCTGGTTTGAGTGTGTTTTAAATTTTTTTCATAGTCTACTCAAATCCATTTGCTTCTATAGTAACTTTGCTCCACTTCTTACAATTTTGGTAACAATTTTGTTCATCTCAGGCCCTAGCTTGCTGAAATGGAATTTTAGAATAAAACAACAAACCTATTTTTGACTTATAACGATTATAGTTGATTTCTCAATGCCGGCTTGAGTGCTTTTAAAGTTTTTTTAATGGTCTGCTCATATCTTTTAGGCTCTAAAATTCTTTGCATCATTTAGTACTTGTTGTCTTTGTTTTTGTTGCCTTTTGTTTTTCATTATGCGTAATTGGATGCTAGAATGTAGAAAAACCGGCATATGTCCTTCTGACTTAGTTAAAACTTCGATTGCTTTCGGCTGTTGGTTCTATGGTGGTGTTCGTGTCACTCGAGACATTTCCAATTTTCCGTTTTGCAGAGCCTGACGACTATTTTTGAAGTTATTTTTAATCTTCCGCATGACTTTGTTGTTTTCAGGGCTTGTTCAAAGTAATCTCAGTTATTTGTAGGTCAAAAAAATAACAATTGACAGAAATGATGGTATTGAAGTCCTATGGCTGGAAAGCTTTTGTCACTGCTAGTTTTAGTACATTTTAGGGTTTTTTTCATTGTCTGTTCATGTCGTTTAGCATCTAGAAATTTTTGGTTCATTTTGAACCACTTTGATAACAGTTTTACACATCTCGATGCCTTAGTGCGCTAAAAAGTAAAATTCGAACAAAACAACATCCTCCCTTTGACCAATAACGATTATAGAGGATCAGGAACAAAAATATTATTTAAACAAAAAAATCAATTTTGTTGAGTCTACAATCAAAACTAAAAAGTTTAATATGAAATTTTTTTGTTTGTTGCAAAACAAACACGCAGAAGCTTCCCAAACTAAAAGATTTTTTTGCGTAAAACGTGAAAAACATTGGCAGATACTTTGAAGAAGGTAAAATGTTAACAGCTGCGTCCTAGAGTTCATATCCAATAGAAGAAAATCATTGCTAATTAACTTTGCTTTGAGCAATAACGATTATAGAGATTAGATGTGAAGACGCTTTTGGTTTTCAGAGTTTTTTCTGAGAGAATTTCTGCTACCTAAAGAGTTTTAGCCTATCATCCGTATATCCTGGTTGTTTTCAAGTCTTGTTAAAATTAATCTCAGTTTCTTGTAGATTAAAAAAATTATAAGGACAGCATGGATAGTATGGAAAGCTTTCGTCTGGTAGGCATTTTTCACTGCTGATTAGAGTGGATTTTAAAAATTTTTCTATGATCTGTTTGTCTTTTTTACCTTCTAAGGATTTTTTGCATAACCATTCTGCAGTAAATTAGTCAAGTGAACATTAAAAAAAAACAAAAAGAAGAAGCGAGAGGCTGTGTTGACCTATGTTGTGAGGTACATATGTGAGGACAGTCTTGTTATTTAGAGTATTTTTCGAAAAACGTTTACAAATCTAGAGGTTACTTGCTAGTCCCCGTATTTCCTTGTTGTTTTCAATTCTTGTTAAAAGTAATCTCAATTGTTTGTAAATTGAAAAGGCATATAAACAGCATGGATAGTATAGAAATCCTATGGCTGGTGAGCACTTGTCAATGACGGTGTGAGTGCATTTTGTATTTCGTTCACCGTCTGATCATTTCTTTCAGCTTCTAAAATTTTTTGTGTCTTGTAGTGCCTTTTTGGCAACAGTTTCATAAATCTCAACGTCTTCATTCGCTAAAATGTAAATATCGAATAAGGCAACAAAGCCTTTATAGACTAATTACAAATTTAGTTGATTAGGAACAAATTTATTATATACATAAAAAAATCGATTTTTATTTAGTCTACCATCAAGACTACAGTATTCCATACCAGAATCTTTTGTTTGCAAATCAAACAAGCAGAGTCTTCCAAAGCCAGAACACGTTAGAGGTTTTTGCGTAATAGATTTTAAAAAAACCTTAGCACATGTTTTGAAACAGTTAAGATGGAAAAAGCGCGTCCTACAGTTCATATTTAATAGAAGATGGTCAAGTCAACTCTAAAAATGGGAAAGGGAAGAAGCGACAGTCTCTGTCAACATATGCCGCGAAGAAACACATGTACGGACACTCTTGGTTTTTAGAGTACTTTTCAAAGGATACTTGTCTATCAAAATGTTACTAATTTTTCTTCCATTTATCTTGGTTGTTTTCAAGTCTTTATAAAAGTATTGCCAGTTGTTTGTAGATCGAAAAAGCATATAAACAGTATGGATAGTATGGAAATCTTATGGCTTTTAGGCATTTGTCAAAGCTGCTTTCAGTGCCTTTTGTATTTTTTTCATGGTTTGTTCGTTTCTTTTAGTTTCTGAAAATTTGATGACATTTTGATATATCTCATTGTCTTCATTCGCTAAAATGTAAATATCGAATAAAGCAACAGACCACGTTTCGACTAACTACAATTATAGTTGATGAGGAACAAAGTAATTATAAAAACGAAAATCATCGATATTTACTCAGCCTACAATCAAGATAACAAAATTCCGTACCAGAATCTTTTGATTGCGAAACACACAAGCAGATTCTTTCAAAGCCAGAACACCATTGAAAATTTTTGCGTAATAGATTTTAAAAAACGATAGCGGATGTTTTGAAACAGTTAAGATGGAAAAGGCGCGTCCTACAGTTCATATCCATTAGAAGATGGTCAAGTCAGTTCAAAAAATGGGAAAGGGAAGAAGCGAGAAGCTCTGTCAACATATGCCGCGAGGAACATATGTCGGGACACTCTCGGTTTTTAGAGTACTTTCCAAAAGATACTTGCTTATCTAAAGGTTATTATCTTGTCTTCCGTATGTCCTGGTTGTTTTCAGGTCTTGTTAAAAGCAATGTCAGTTGTTTGTAGATCGAAGAAGCATATGAACAGCATGGATAGTATGGAAATCCTATAACTGGTAGGCATTTGTCATTGCGGGTTTGAGTTGGTATTAAATATTTTTTCATGTTCTGTTTGTCTCATTTAGCTTCTAATGATTTTTTGCTCACTTAGTACTACTTCGGTAACAGTTTTGATTAATTTTTTCTGAGTCTACAACCAAAACTACAAAATTTCACACTGAGATTTTTTGGTTGCAAAATACACAAACAGAGTCTTCGGAAACTGGAACACAGTTAATGAATTTTTGCGTAAAACTTTTTGAAAAAACCTTAGCAGATACTTTCAAACAGATAAAATGGAAATAAAATTGCGTCCTAATTTTCATATTCAATAGAAGATAGTCATCGTTAAAGAACACTTTTGCATAACAGTTCTAGTGTAAAGTAGTCAAGTCAACATAAAAATGGAAAACTTTAGAACCTGTGCTTCTGTTATAGTGGAAAATTAACTTTTGAAACCATGTTGCACAATTGACGAAAAATTCATTCGCAAAATTGACTCGCAAAATTCGCAAAAACCACCCAATTGATTAAACTTTTATACAGGCTTGCACTGTGAAATGAGCTTAATATATCTTGATTTTCATTGTCACCATTCAACCTATTGTCTGGCAATATACAACTTTTTGACCTTTGATTAAAAGAACAATTTAATTGTAGATGAACAATTAATTGTACATGAAAAAATCCCAGCAATTATATGACAGCTAATCCGAAGTAAGATATCATTTCTCAATCTGATTTTTCCACAAAAACTAATCTTTTGTGAGCTTATGTTCTTCCTAATCGAAAAGTAGTTGGTTTTAAAGCAAACATATATTACGCACAGAAAAAATTGTGTAGATTTTTTATTAATCAAATATTGACTGTTTATGTTGAGTTTCTATTGCTCTAAGTCTAAAATTCTGTTGAAATGTCTTATTATGCGTTTTTATAGAACATAACCAATATAACATAAATTCTCACATAAACCCGACAAATTTGACCTTCATTGTCTATGGATGTTTTGAACGCTAAATGTCTCTCCTCGCCGCTGCCAGGAAAAGCTTTTGATCAAGAATTAATTGCAAATGAGGATGATACTGGATCAGACATAAATACTCATGTGTTTTAAAAACCCAAGCTTAAAACGTCTAGTTTGATGTAATACTTGTCAATCCGTGGTAAAAAGATCTGTTAAAATATTTGCCGGAAATCGCAGGCATCATCACTTTGATGTAATGATTAAATACGGGCGAAGACAAATTAATGGCAGTGAAGCATTATTGTGCCAAAAACTCTTTCCATTTATAGGGAGAGAAGATCATCAATGTTAATAATGCTGAAACAAACAGATTTTTAATGCACATTTTAAACAGAAGACAGCTTTGACGATATGATATAACCAAGATCTAAAAATGCTTCTCTATGCTAATGAGCATCATTTTTTGTATCCTTAATTGTAGCGCCCTAAGTCAGCTCGATTGTAGGAATTTTTGGAAGATGGGACGTTATTAGTTTACTGTGACGTTTAATGCCCAGTGCATTGTGTATTAACTGATCATCCTAACTTTTATTTAAACTTTGTTGGTTATAATTTTTTTTCTTCATCCTTCAATGGATTTGAAAACGTAACAAAAGATTTTTAAAGATGTAAATTATATAAAGTTGTATAATCAAAGATTGTTCAATGTTATTTTGATGTTAAACACTCTAAATTCAATCGAGAATTGCGATTAATATTTTGAACAAATCTCTACACCAGTAAAAATGAGTTCCGAAGAAACATGATTCTCTGTTGGCCTACCGATTGGACTTTTGGGCACATCAGGTACCTTTCAACGGGAATTTACAAGATAGTCGCGTGTTGGAAAACTTTTCCTTTTCGTGGCAATAAAGGTTCCTTCTTGGTAGAAAATTGTAGTGTTTATCGTTCCCATTTAAAATCAACATCGTATTCCTGAAAAACTAAATCTGGACATCTTAACCCACGCATGGTCAGGTTTTCTTTTAAAAATCTTTTTCCTAACGTCAAAAATTATTCTAATAATCTTCTTTGGCCGTCTTAATTGCCTTCTGTTAAAAGTTTGGACCAATTTTGTTAATTGGTAAGCATTTTTTTGTCCTTTATTTCTTAAGCGCAGAGGCTAAAAAAATAGACATTGCTTCAACGTTTCTACGCTTTTAAGTAATTGAATTATCTTGGTATGACAATTCGTCTTTTTTCCAAAAAAAAGGTTGAAAAGCAAATTCGCTCTTAATTGTTCCTCTTCAAATTGAAAAACAGTTTTTCCTTCATGGCAGTACTTGTAGATAATTTGATGGCTGTCGTAGCCAATTGGTTCTGTTGCCAGCGTGTGTATCAATTCAGTTTTAACTTGCTTCTTTCGTCAATCTCGCTTTTATCAAAATTTGTGCATTTGTGTACCTTCATTTTTCTCCCGCCACCCTTGAGTAATTGTTGGCGCTTCTATTAATTGACGAATAATAAACAACGCCATTTATGGACATTTCATAGTTCTCCTTGAAGGTAGCGTTGACAGTAGTTTACTATAGGGGTGGCAGGAAAAAATTAAGGTCCACAAATGCGCGACTTTTGATGAAAGCGAGATCGACGGAAGGCGAAAATTAAAACTGAATTGATACACACGTTAGCAACAGAACCAATTGGCCAGGGCAGCCAACAAATTAATTACAAGCAATGCTATGAAGGAAAAATTGTATTTCAATTTGAAGAGGAACAATTAAGAGCGAATTTCCAATTAAACCTTTTTATGGAAAAAAAGACGGAACAGCTATAAGCAAATTGTCATACCAAGAAAATGTAATTACTTAAAAGTAGAAACGTTGAAGCAAAGTCAATTTTTTAGCCTTTGCGCATAAAAACTCAAGGTAACCAAAACTGCTTACGAACTAAGCCGCATCCTGGGAAACAATAGAAATAAAGAGCAAGACAAACGTATCGTTCAGAAAATAAAGTCAAACTACTTGCTTTTACTTCAAGGAAACGGGTCGCTCGAGACTATAAGCAGAACAGACCGTTCCAACATATCTGTTGCGTTTGTCAAAATATTTGTTTTTTTCTAATGATCGTCATACAATGTCCTTTTCGAAGCTCAAATTGATGCATTATTACCATAGCAACCTCGAGCATGATTTTTTATTTTTGTTTTTAAAAAATGAAAAAAAATTGGAAGCACAGTTTGATAGAAGTTACCAGATGAAAAAAATGCGTTTTCAACTATTCTGCCTCACAGAACAGATTTTCACTAAAACTTAAAAGTCAAAAATATCAACAAATAAAATTTACAGTTCAAGAAAAACACAACACGAAATCAAACTTTACAGTCGAACATTTTGCCGTTTTGGCTTTTCAATAAATTTTTTGCAAATTATTTTGAATTCATGTATCTTATGTTGATAAAGTTTCTAAATACCTAAAATTTCACGCAAAAATTTTACTGGGACATTTTTTTACAATGTTCACTCATCGTACAAGTTGACACAATATATTACGAAATTTTTTTAAAATAATTTTTTAACTTGAAAACTGATGTTTTTATATATCGGTTAACTCTCAATTGTGGATTGTCTGTATGGTAACTTTATGTGTTACTCAATTTTGGATCAATTAGAGAGAACTTGTTTATTTTATTCAAACATCAAAAAAATTTTCTTCGCTTTTCTCAAATGATGTTCTCTGATGTTAATACAAAGTTTTCCATAAGATCAATTCAATTAAAAACCAAAAGAACCTATAATTCCATGTAACGTATAGTTTTGGAAAGAATTTGTGATTAGATAAATAAAAACGTTATTTTACGCTAAAAATTTAGTGAAGAGAGTGTTATATAATTTCCGTTAAACACGATATAAGTGCAATCATTACGAGATCAACTAGGCAGCGCAAGCATGAAAGCCAATTTAAGTTCCTGAAGTAAACGATTTTCTTTTCATTTCATCCCTTCACGATTAATTTTTGAGAACCCTTAACGATTAATTTCATAATTTTTACTTTCAAGTTAAACCAACCAGATATGCGATTGTAAGGTTTAGTGTAAAGAATTGAAAAAAAATTTTCTGGCTTTTTCGGCCTAATTTTTTTTCACGTGTGGAAGAGATACAATACTAATGGCTTCAGATTCTTTTATGTGAAATCAACAAAAATTTTTCAACCAATTAAAGACTAAAAGGCATTTTTTCAGTTTTTCTTATCTGTTCTTCGATTGGCCTATTGTGGTCAACTTTCAGAAAAGTAATTTAAATCAAATTTCAAATTAATCATTGTATGTGCGCTTAGCCTATCTGCCATCAGAAATTGGTAAAAAATGATTTCTGTGAAAAATTTTGCTTTTGCTGAATCTTTTGCATATTTCGAGAAAACACATTTTTTGAGGTTCAAATACTCCTTCATTAAGTCATATAACGTACAAAATATAAGCGTTAGTTTGCACAAAGAATAGTTTTTAAGGGCCAGTGAATCCAGCAGAATGATGAACGATCTTTTCGCTGATCTCGTTTGCCTCTAATTTCAATTTTGTTTTCTATTTTCTTCGTTCTCTAAAAAATATTTTTTCCTATCATGTGAATTGGGAATACCACATTTTTACAATTGGATTCAATTATGCGGAAATAGACAACAGTTAACAAAAAAATGTAATCTTTAAAGCCTCAGTTTGAATAATCAAATTGTTTCTTCACTTTCTTCTCTAGATGTTTTTTAGCGTCTCTTGTGGATATGTTTTTGATTTGCGCGTTTTCTGCAACATTTTTTTTGGTTACACCAGAAACATCTTGAATTATATAATGTCGTTTAACCATAAATTGTATGTATTTTTGTCAAATCTGTATGATTGCACAAGTTATTGATCAAGTTGCAATTGATGAGTCACTAATCACAACAATAACAATAGTATCGCAATCTATTCTTTTTTCCTCTTCATGTTTTTCCAAACCAAATAAATGAAATGTATCAATACGCTAAATTTTCTGCTTCAGGAGGCACCACATGACGAGGTAACACTGCATTTTGGTGTTCTCTCGGTTCAGTATGTGTGTAAACAAAAAGTGTAAAAATGCACATACTTTTTTGTTTGTCTGTTCCGAAGACAATTTATTATTATTGTTCCGGACCCCACTTTAGTGGGGAGGGAGGAACTATATAATCAACTGGGTTTATTTGTTCAGTCAATTTTGGCTGACCAATATATTCATCGTAAAGAATAGTGAGTGGTATCATTTAAACGCCCGTCCAGCGTAGAAGACGGATCAAAAAAGATTTTTTCGATTTTTGTGTTTGACAGGCAGTTATCGAGTTTTAAAGATTTGTGAACATTCGACTGTTTTTGTTCTCATTTTCAGTAATTTTTGCTAAAATTTGGCACACTTTCGCCAATATAATTCAAAATAAGGTAAAATTTTTAACGGCAGAGTGTTTTTGTTACCGTAAGAGATAAGAGAGCGTTGCTGAATTGTTTGATTGACGTTTTTTTTGGCTAAATTTTTTGATAAGATTTTCAAAATTCAATTTTTTTTAATCAAAAATGGCTCAAAAAATGCTTTTTGGTCGATTTTGTAAAAGTTTGCCAAACTCAGTGACCTAAAAACCCTTATCTCAAATAGAGCATTAGTTGCAATTAGGCGCCGTATGAAAGTCTTCTAGAACTAAAACTTCGCCGTTTTTTGCAGATTTAGTTCGATAATTCTACAAAATGCATTTTTTCCAGATTTGAAGAATTGCACTCAACAATTTCCTCTAATTCGCAAATACTTGGAACAATTGGTCGGTTTACTGGGTGCATGGCAAAATCAGGGAGAGGTTCAATAATATCATGCACTGTTAGAATCAGATACTTCTTGGTTTTTATTTTGATGCTACCTTTTTTCAAAATATTTTGCTTTTGTTTTTTTAATGTTAATTACTGACAATAGTTTTTATTCACCGCTCCGTTAATGACAGCTTCCATTTACATAAACTTGAGGCCAAATGAAGATACAGTTTGTTTTCAGAGAACCAAAGGGTTTTGATGGCTTTGAGGAAGAGTTT
This sequence comes from Convolutriloba macropyga, assembly GCF_964194025.1. NCBI lineage: Eukaryota > Metazoa > Xenacoelomorpha > Acoela > Convolutidae > Convolutriloba > Convolutriloba macropyga. Next base: position 26,165,639 of record NC_134471.1, read on the forward strand.
TAGTAAAATTTATCTGAATTCTTGTCTTTTGCCTTCAATTGTTATTCTTTTGGCTGTCTGATTTTTAAGTTTAAACAATCAAAGATCTGATTTCCTCCTTAAGAGGTGCAATTGGACTTTTTCAATTCATTCGATTGTTACCTATTGTCTCTTATGTTATTGAATGTATTTGTTTAAAGGAAATTTATGTGATTTTTTGAACTTGACAATTTTTTATATTATTTTAGTCAATATATTGCTTTTTCTCAATAGGTACATGTCAGCCTTTCCTTCTCATAGAAAATAAAATAATTTTGTGGCCGGTTGTGTTAAGAGAAGGTTTTCTTGCTTTTGGTACTACGAGTTTTCATAAAAAGTTTTCTTGTTTTTGTGCATAATTGCCAATTTTTCCTGTTGTTTTTGTTTATTTTTTAAATTGTCATATTATTTAACAATCTAATTTAAAAAAACTTTAAAACATTCAAAAGTGAACATTTTTTGTTTTCATAACATATGGTTTGAAAGGATGCGACACCGTTCTCTTGAAAAAATGGTAGAGTTTCTTTATTTTTGCCCTTTATTTGTTGTTAATTTTTGTTGTCAAATGCCGAATATTGTGTAATTAAAGGTCTTAGCGGCCAACTAAAGATAAACAAGGGAACTTAAATAACTCATATCAGTATATTTCTAATGGTTGTTTTGACTATAGAATTAAATTTCTAAAAAAAAAGAGTAATAGTATTCTTCAATTTATCCCTTTTGTTCTGGTCTGCGTTTTCGTTGGAATTTTACAATATTGTACAATTTTCGTAAATTTGTCCCATTATTTAGAGCTCTTTTTAATGTTTTGTTGAATCAAACAATAGTTTTTCTGTTATTTAAACTTTTTAAATGATGTCTACAGGGCTTAGAAATTTGTTTCAGAAGAATTTTGTGAAGTTTAGATAATTTTTAGATTTTGTGGGTTTTTTGTTGTCATTTTGTGGTAGTTGTTTCACAAAAAGATTTTATGATGATCAAAGGAGACGCAATTGAAGAAGTTATGTTTTCGCGGTTAATATCTGATAAATTTAATTGCTTCAAAATTGTGGTTTCGTAAAGTTGTTTGTGAAACTTATCTGTTAAGCTTGCAATTAATGTTATTTTATGGTCTTATAATTTAATCTCATCAATAACAATTGCAATCAATTTTCCGAGTAGTTTCAAGACAAACTGTCTTTTAATTTAGTCGAAAGCTTTTGTCGCTTATGGTTTTTGAAAATATTTGTTTTTAATATAAAAAAGAGATACATTTTTGAGATCTGCAAATTTTTGTTTTTGTTAATTTGTAGCTAAGCATCTCTATATACAATTCACATCATTGATCTTTTGAAATAGAAATTTCTCTTCTTAACGGTTTTTTTTGTTCAAATGTTCTTTCCTCTTGGATCAACAATGTTCATAAAACCAATTTTCATGATTTTTGCAAATTTGCCTCTTTTTTGTAGGTTTTCGTTTTCTTTTCACAGTATCACAATAATGGGCGTCATTTGGCTTACGAATATTGTCATCTGCAAAAAATGAAAACGAAGATTTTTTTGTTTATAGTGATCAGCTCAATATTTAATTGATTGGGGGGACATCGTTTTGCATAATTTTTCGAGTAAATTTTTCGTTTTTGCCTGTATTTGTCGTTCTTTTTATAGCCGTATGACATATCCTGAATAATGAAAGGCCTCAGTTGCTCTCTATTGAGGTATAAAAGACTCTCTACAAGATTTATTTGATGCGTAATGTTTCTAATCAATTCGAATTTAATTCTTTTTCCAAAAAAAGCAATGTTTTAATTAACTTATGCCGCTTTTGCTCATTTCTAGTCGACTTGTTGCCAAGTCGCATTGAGGAAAAGTCTCATATTTTGTTCCAAAAAGTGCCGGTTAATCCTCTTAGTATAAATTTCATCTGATGCCATTTTGATTTGGCTATTAGTGGTTTTCAAAAAATGGACAAGAGTTTTGGACGTAATTAATATTTGTAACTATTTGATTTTCATTGCCGTCTTTTTGGTAGTCATATTATGGTAGCCACAGGTCTTATAGGCCCTTTAGAGTAGATTGTTTTACTCTTTCAGTAGTTTGTTGAACGATGTGTTGATATGTTAATTTTTTTTATCTCTTCCTCATGTGGTAGACAATTAAGTGAAAAATGTAGATGAGCGGGGTGGGAACTTAATGTGCGAGCGCACATTACCGAGCCTCCTTGTTATTATTTTAATCTCTTATGTTTATACTCAGGAGCAATTAGCTTGATTTTGATATTTTGGCCTGAAAATCTCAGCGCACTGGTCTATTTTCTCTATGTTATGTTTTGTGAAGTTCAATTACTCAAATTTGAAATGAACATTTGATCATTTTTAAGTAGTTGTCAATGGGAGCGAGTTCATTTGCAAACAATAGAAGCCGAACTAATAGTACTTCTGCAAAATAAAAACAAGCTTCGAGACCCATCTTCAAATACAAAAAGGTTAATTGTTTTCTCTGAAGCACTTTTCAATTAGACCTGCATACAGATCAATCTTTAAGATTTAACCTTAATCTAACCTGAATTTTAGGATAATTAAAACACTTGTAACTCTTCAAGGGAATTTTCTTTTTGGGGCAGCAAATTTGCAAATTTTTAAATAATTCTAGTGCTTTATGTTAGTGTCATCTTTGTAAACAATTGTTAAACTGACTTACGGTTTTGTTGGTTGTAGCTGACTGCCCAGAGTATTTCAGTACTGAACCTGCATATTTCAACCTGCATCTACAAGCTACGTAATGCCTGGCTCTAGTGAAATTTGGCATTGAACTCATATTTTTATGAAGAAATCAATCAATCTGCGTCGTTGATATAATCTACTGATACTACGGAGTTTAGTGGTTACACGCAGAGTAAGCCTTGGACATGTTCGAAACGCGTCGACGAAAATTGGTCGCATTCTACACAAGAGGTTTTTAATTCTTTTCTGAACTCGACCGATATTGCAGAACATTTTCGAAGATTCTGCTGCAGATCTCACTTCTGCTGATACCCAATCAAAACAAAAAACTTGAGAACTGTCAGATGTTTCATGAAAGTTTTAATTGCGTTTAGGTAAGTCAGAAATATTTAATTCGGTGTTTTCCTCATTGAAATGACAAAAAATTTCAGCAGAAAAAATCTTCAGAAAGCGGACTGTTTGACAAATTTGACCAAGTTATCGATAAGAAGAAACGATAAAAAAAAATGTGGTAGGAGCGACTACAGACCATTTTTCCCAGCAAGCAGCAATTCAAAGTTTTCAACAAATTCTAAATTGTATTCTTGATCTTCTGGTTTTCAGTGTTAGCAGTGAACATTATTATGCATTTCTTTTCACACCTTTTCCAGTACAAAAAAATAATTGTCCTGTATGGGCTTTTTGGGTAGGTGGCCCAAGGCAGGTGGGCTTTGCAAACGTACATTTTTTGGCGAGCAATTTGTTGAACACAGCATTAATCTCAGTTGATAGACGAACTCGATTATAAAAATTGTGCTCTTATTATATCGGAAAAAAAAGAAGATTTCCGACTGCAGTTTGACTTCTAGACTAAAGGTTTGCATGAAATCTAACTGATCGGAGCACTTGACTTCACTTGTTCGGATTCTTCCACGCCTTTGCATTGACACCAGGTCAGCTGGTAGAAGCATTTGCGGAACTTCTTATGAGTTGTGCAGATAGTCTCCAGTTTCATCTGAACAATTTGATCTAAGCATGCTGATAAATCTATCCTCAAGAAAATGAGCCCTGACTCCGCATGGTCAGGGTCTACATTGAATTAAAATCAAAAATAAATCAAAATTTTTTAGAAGTTATGTTAACTAAACTGACAGTAGTATTGCTGAAATTGAGGAAAACTGGAACTTTCACAGAGATTTTTTATTTCGATTTCGCCAAACAATCTTTTTAACGGTAATTTAGCAAAATAAGATTATCAGGCGACTAATTAAAAAGATCATTGGTCAAAAAGATCATTTAGGTGGTATTGATATTTTCTCAGCTTGGTTTTTCGTTGCTCAATAAGTTTGTTAATAAATATGCCGCAGGAGAATTTAAGAAATTCTGACCAAAATATAGCAGAAATTTTTTCAAAGATATCTCATTTTGACTGAACGAGTTTCGTTAATTTGATAGCTTTGAAATTTGATTGATAGTCACGAATATTTTGGAGTTGCTGTCGTCCGCGTATAATGCATAACGTAGTTTTATTTTAGCGTTTTATTTTTCAACAACTTTCTTCGAATGCCTGTAAAAAAATTTTGGTGACCAGTAAAATTGTATCACACTGTGCTCTCAATTATTGAACTGACGCCAAAGTTTCGTTGCAACAGGCACTCACACACGTTGCAGCTACTCTCAGGTTGTTGGGAATTGACAGCTTTTAAGCACAAAACTCACCGATTATGGAGCATTAGTAAGAATATATTTGCATTACAGTTTGATGGTCTGCTTAATTGTTGTGGCCGTGGTGGCTTTAGCAAAATTTTGTTTTAATATTTTTGCGAAAGTTTGTATCAGGGGTTTTATGAGTACAAGAAGCAGTCTCATCTTTTTCATCTTCGGTCCTCAACAATCACCCAATGTGGTTCTATGTATCTTCACACGGGGCCAAAAAAAACAAGCAAACAGAACTGAGGTATCTTAAAAAATGCAATTCGACCACAAAATAGCATGCAGACGAAGAGAAAAGACATAATGAGTTAATTTTTTATGGTATAAGTGGAACATATTTTGTTTTGTTTAATTTACACGAGTTCAGACATCAGGACAGCTTCCAGAAGCATGATACTAGACGGTGCAGAAAAACAGTGTCCCCAGGTGTAATTGGATCTTTGAGTGTATACTCATTGTCAAAAATATTTTTCACACTTTTTAGAGATAAAATAACAACAATTTTGCTTCCAAGATTGATGAAGGCAACGAGTGAAGCGAACTCAATAGCCATTTGGATGTAGATTGGAGCCGCCCAAATACCTCAGAATCAAATTTGAGCGAAAATCGATTTCGTAACAGTTCCAGATACAAATCAATTACAGACTTATTTAAATGAAAGATGCCCAAACAAACACTCCCTGATGCCGGAACGAACTCAAATAAGCACGCAATTTCTTTGAAAAACCGATGCAAAGAAATTTAGTGGACCTCAAAATAATTGTGGGTTTTTATTAGATTAAATACTTCGAGCACATGCCATCATGCCGAAGCCAGGCAAAATAATGGTTTCAGTAGATAGGAACCTCAAAGATGCTGAATTTTGCAATAGCTGAAACAGGAAAACGCTCGAGGCATTAGATGATCGGACACAGCGATTGAAAAAAAATATTAGTTATATAAAACTCATCAGAAAATTCAGAACGCAAAGGATAGTAGAGTCACCTATTACAACTCAAGTGGAGTAGAAAAAACGGAGAGATTGTGCAAATCAAAATGAAACATCGAGACAGGACAACGCTACTCCGAGTAACACTAAACCACATGATTAGCTATCGTCATTGAATAATAGTACACACTGCAGTACCCCGGGTCCTTTGCGAACAAGCAGTGAAAGAGATGACTTGGTACCTACAAAGATTTTTGTCATTTGATTTGATGCAAAGAGCTACTGAACAGAAGTGGTAGGAGACGAAGTAAAGTAGCCACTAATTTTCCTGATTTCTGTGAAATGTTAGAACACGTTTCATTCTGAGTGAGGGTACCGTTGCAAAGTAGGGCAATGTGATTTAAAAAACAGACACAATTTTTATTTCGAAAAGTGGCGCAAACGAAAAAAAATATCAAAGCTCTCCAAGCTATCGAGACTAGGGACAAGCTCAGATTTTAAACAAAAATGACCTCCGTCCTGACAAATAGGCTTGCCACGTGAATCTGAGTTGCATTGATCTTCTGCACACAAAAAATAAACATACCTTATGTCCGGGTATTTAAGCTAGAGAAACTTCTTAAATTGAGAGTGTGTATAAAACATGTTTGCGTCAGAGTTTTCAAGATTCTACTGAAATGTCCCCCATTTTTGTCGAATTTCAATCAGACTTATTCTCCACTCCTTGCCTACAAGCAAAACAAATCAGACTGGGTAGAGTTCACAAGAGCTTTTAGTTTGAGTATAGCCAGTTCACTACTAATTACTCCAAATTCATACAATAGGTTTTGTTTCACTTTTGTAGCTTTGTTAGGTTTCGAATCAAAAAGATAAAATTTCGCTCTTTTGAGACATTTTCAATTAGAAAAGTCGTTTGAACATGACTACGAGGGCAGTTTTTGATGGGGCCAAAAAATCGACCAATTTTGCACCCTTCTTTCATGGGTGCTAATCAATGCTCTGCCTCCCATCCATCTCAATTTGTAGCTTGCGCTGATTAATATAAATTTCAAGAGAAACTCAGAACAGAGTTTGCTCTGAGTCCAAGGTGCTTGACTCAGTGCGAACTGCTTAGACTATACGCCTAGCTAACCGCCTCCAACAGCTCTGGGAGTAGTAATACAGGGACGCCAAAAGGATGTTGCGGAAAGCTTCTGTGCACTGGATTATTAAACCTCCTCCGAAGGTGTTTCTCTTGGAATAGCACCCAAAAATCCCCATAAAGCAAAAAATGCTCTGTGTGTCACGAAAGAAGTTTTAATTAGACATGAGCCAAACGGTATATACTCTTCAAAACTATGGAGCCCTAAGCTAGTTATCTGGTCTTCATGGCTTGGAATTTTCTGCACTTTAGGTCCGCGTACAAAACATTTATTAGTCCTTTCAAAGGACTATTGCCCTTAAATAAAACAGAAGCCTGACTATTGCCAGTTTAAACATATGAAAAAATTATGGTGTCAGTTTTCAACAGGTAACATGACGAATTGTATTGCAAGGAGCAGATTAAAAAAAACTGTCAATTATACAGAATAATGAAATTGCCAATTTAGCCTATAACAAGTAATGCGATTTATAACCAAAGTTCCTCCCGAGTGATAGACTTTTAAAAGGTGTCAGAATTGCCATGTGAGCTTGATGGTAAGCTAATAGTCACCACTTCAATGTAGCCCGAATAAATTAAAAGAGTCCCCAATAAAACCAGACTTTGAGCTCTACCACAATGAATGATTTTCTAGCTGATCTCGCTTGGTTTTTTTGCGATAAGGGTAAATCAGTTCAGCACCGATCCAGAGCTTCACTTGGAAACAACGCTTCAGTGCTTTGTGATGTACTTGTAAACTCGCCATGCACAAAAGGTAGATACGAACGATAGCCAGAGTCAAAAAATCAAATTAAATCGTTTTTATTATCAGAAAAAAACGTGCCCCGGATTCTTTTCCTAATATGCCATTCAAAAAGAGGTTTTAAATGCGGCTACACACAAAGACTGTAAGATCAGAAAGAAGTTTCAATTCTTACAGGTTTCCAGTTTGTTGAATTATAATTTCTAATTGTGAAGCTAGCTGTATTTCAGCTAAAACAGTAGGAACTTCGGCATGGGAAAGTGGAATATTGCAAAGGCAATAAAATTGATGAAACTCAACGCTCGCCAGAAAAAGTGAGCTCCATTCTCTACTGTGTCACGAAAAAAGTTTTAGTTAGAAATTAGGCGAACGGTATTCAACTCTTCAATGTGTTGGAGCCCAGATGGTCGCAACGCCAACAATCTGATCTTCTTGGCTTGGGATTCTTTAGTCTTGAAGTCTGCTTACAAAATATTTTTGAGTCCCTCAAGGGAGCATTGCCCTTAAATTCTTAACAGAAGCTTGAGTGTTCTCATTTTTAATATACGAAAAAACTTTTTTGTCAGCTTTAAAAACATAACATGAACAATTTGTATTGCAAGAAGCAAATAGAAAAAAAACAAACTGTCAATTAAATAAAACAATGAGACTGCAATTCTCGCATATAAAAATTTTTGGCAATGTATAATTAAAGTCCTCCCGAAATATAGATTTTCTAAAGGTATCAAAAATTGCAAATGAGCTTTATGGTAAGCTTATAGTCGTCCCTTCATTGTAGCCCGAATAAATTAAGCGAGCCCCGAATAAAACCAGACATTAAGTTCTACTACGAAGAATGGTTTTCTACCTGACCTCGCTTGATTTCTCCTGTTTACGTTTTTGTGCAGAAAATTGACGAGAAAATATGCAAAGTAAACCCAAGTTTTAAGTCTGTTTGATTTTTTTCCGTTTTGACCTCAGGACATTAAATGAGGGAAAAAAAGTGGGTAACCTTTGATTTCAAAAATTTTGAAAACTGAGGAGCTTCAATTTATTCAATATCGTTAGGATAGTATTTTGTTAGCAGCAAAAATGTACATTCTAATGTTACTTTTTCCGAAAACCTAGTTATTTTGCTGGAGAGCCTCCATTTCAAATGGGTTATCGGACAACTGTATGTTTACAGCCAAATTGAGTTTATGCAGGAACATTTTCACTGTTACATATATATTAAAAAACGCTACAATGTTGTTTCTTCATGTAAAATTTTGCTATTCGTTTTTTTATCAAATTGGTTTTATGATACAAAAAATTTACTTCCAATGTTTTGAATTGTTTAGTAAATGTTGCTTTTTCTGAAAAAAGACCAAAAATGGGCTAAATAATTGAGCTAAATTGCTGCTGCTGAAACAAATAAGACACTTATTGGGCAATACAAAGATTCATTAGTCGTTTCAAAAGACTATTGCCCTTAAATTTTCAACAGAAGCCTGACAATTGTCAGTTTCATAATCTGAAACAAATTATGTTGTCAGCTTTCAAAAAGCAACATAACGATTTTCATTGCATCAAGCAGATTGAGAAACAAACTGTCAATTGTGTGAAAAATTGGAATTGCCAGTTCTGTCTGTATAAAGTAATGCAATGTGTAACCAAAATTCCTCCCAAGTTGTAGATTTTTCAAAGGTATCAAAAGTTGCCACATGAGCTTGATAGTAAGCTAAAAGTCAGCCCTTTATTGTAGTCCAGAAAGTTCAGAGAGCCCCCAATGAACCCTAGACATTGATTTTTACCACAAAAATTGTTCTTCTAGCTGATATTGTTTGATTTCTCTATGATAAGGGTAAATCAGTTCAGCACAGATCCGAATATTCACTTGGGAACAAAAGCATCAGTTGTTTTTGTTGTAATTGTACAATTCGCCCTACACAAAAGGGAGAAAAAAACGATAGTTAGATTTAAAAACTCCGTTTACAACATTTTTTTATCAGGAAAAACGTGCCTAAAATTGTTTTCCTAATAATTCATTCAAGGCAAATTTTAAATTACATACACAAAGACTGTAAGATCAAAAAGAAGTCCAGTTTCCTACAGGATTCCATTATGTTGAATTATGCATACTAATTTCAAAGCTATATTTACTTGAGCTAAAATAGTAAGGACATTGGCCTGGGAATGTGAAATATTGCAGAAATATTAAAATTGCTTAAACTTGACGCGCGACACGAAATTTTAGCTCCATCGTGACATGACAAAAATGAAAGTGTTTTTCTAATGCTTTTATGGGGACAATATTAAAGAAACATCAAATCGTCCTCATAAGTATTCCACGTTTCACAAAATTAAGTGTTTCAGAAAAATGTTGATTAGATCTGAGAAATCATTTTCAAAGAGCAAAAGTCTTGTGAGTGTTCTTCAAAATTGAGACCAAAAATTTAACTCAAAATAATTATCGTTCAGTTCATATTAAATGGTTTTACCCACTTTGAGCTGGGTAGCTGACTGATAATTTTCTTTTAATCTAAGTTAACATACTTGAAGTATTCTGAGCGGATCAATTCCCATCTTAAAATTCTCATCATAAATGTCTTGTTTATGGTGGTATGCACGAAGTTGCCCACAAAAAAATTCAGCAAAACGAACCCAAGTTTTTGTTCTGCTGGCAGTTTTCTTCTCTCTTTTAACCTCACGCTCTTATTGAGGAAACATTTTTGAGTAATCATTGGTTTGCAAAATTATTAAAAAACTGACATTTTCAATTTTTTTAAATATCGTTACGTTAGTTTTTAGCTGCAAAAAGATATATAGTTCGCCCTACACAAAAGGGAGAAAAAAACGATAGTTAGTTTTAAAAAATCCGTTTACAACGTTTTTTTATCAAGAAAAACGTGCCTAAGATTGTTTTCCTAATAATTCATTCAAGGCAAATTTTAAATTACATACACAAAGACTGCAAGATCAAAAAGAAGTCCAGTTTCCTACAGGATTCCATTATGTTGAATTATGCACACTAATTTCAAAGCTATATTTACTTGAGCTAAAATAGTAAAGACATTGGTCAGGGAATGTGAAATATTGCAGAAATATTAAAATTGCTTAAACTTGACGCGCGACACGAAATTTGAGCTCCATCGTGACATGACAAAAAATGAAAGTGTTTTTCTAATGCCTTTCTGGGGACAATATTAAAGAAACATCAAATCGTCTTCATAAGTAATCCACATTTCACAAACTTAAGTGTTTCAGATAAATGTTGATTAGATCTGAAAAATCATTTTCAAAGAGCAAAAGTGTTGTGAGTGTTCTTCAAAATTGAGACCAAAAATTTAACTCAAAATAATTATCGTTCAGTTCATGTTAAATGGTTTTACCCACTTTGAGCTGGGAAGCTGACTGATAATTTTCTTTTAATTTAAGTTAACATACTTGAAGTATTCTGAGCGGATCAATTCCCATCTTAAAATTCTCATTATAAATGTCTTGTTTATGGTGGTATGCACAAAGTTGCCCACAAAAATGCATTAAAACGAACCCAAGTTTTTGTTCTGCTGGAAGTTTTCTTCTCTCTTTTAACCTCACGCTCTTATTGAGGAAACTTTTTTGAGTAATCATTGGTTTGCAAAATTTTTAAAAAACTGACATTTTCAATTTTTTTTAAATATCGTTACGATAGTTTTTAGCTGCAAAAAGATATATTGTAATGTTACTTTTTCCAAAATTTTATTTGTTTTCCTATACAACTTGATACATAACGGAATGTATTGAAATTTTTGAGATTAGGAAAGACTTGACGAGTGTTAGATTTGTTTAATTGCATTTCTATTCGAACTTCTAATTTAAATGGGTTATTGAAAAACTGTAGGTTTACAGTCAACTTGAGTTTATGCAGGAACATCTTCACTGTTACCTATACATTGAAAAATGCTACAAAGTTTATCTTTTATAAAACTTTGTTATTCGGCTTTTACTAAATTGATTAGATGATACGAAAAATTTACTCTACTTCTTTTGAATTGTTTCATTTTGTCACTTTTCAACTGTGTCATTTTTTCCTGAAGACAACTAAAATGGGCATATAATTGAGCTAAATTGCCATTTGTTAGGCAAATAAGACATTAGTTTAGCGGTACACAGTCTTATGAGCTCTTTCAAAGGATTATTGCCCTTAAATTCTCAACAGAATCCTGACTGTTGTCAGTTTCAATATATGAAAAAAATTATGTTGTCAGCTTCCAAAAAGTAACATGACAATTTTCAATGCAAGGAGCAGATTTAAAAACAAGCTGTCAATTTTGTGAATAATAGAAATTGTCGGTTTTTTCTAAAAAAGGTAATGCAATGTGTAACCAAAGTTCCTACCGAATTGTAGTATTTTCAAAAGTATCAAAAGTTTCCACATGATCTTGATGGTAAACGAATAGTCAGCCCTTCACTGTTGTCCAAAAAAATTCAGAGAGCCCCCCATAAACCCTGAATTTGTTATCTTGCACGAATGAAAGTCTTTTAGTTGATCTCGCTTGATTTCTCTGTGATAAGGGTAATTCAGTTCAACACAGATTTACTGCTTCACTTGGAAACAAGGCTTCAGTAGTTTTTGTTGTAATTCCACAATTCGCCATGCAGAAAATGGAGATAAAAACTTTATTCAGAGTAAAACAAATTCTGTTTTCAATATTTTTATTAATACGAAAACACGTATCCTGGATTGTTTTCCTAATAAGCCATTCGAGGCGATTTTTTAAATGCAACTACACAAAAAGACTGAAAGATCAGAAAGAATTTTGTTTTTTACGGGATTTCGATCTGTTGAATTATACACACTAACTTTAGATCAATCTGAATTTTAGCCAAAATGAAAGCAACATTGGTTTGCAAATGTGACACATTGCGAAAACATTAAAATTGTTGAAACTCAACGCACGCCACGAAGTTTGAGCTCCATTCTCTGCTGTGTCTCAAAAAATTTTTGCGTGAGACATGAGGTGACCGGTGCTCAACTGCTCGAAGTGTTGGAGTCCAGATGTTCTCTACGCAAACAATCTGGTCTTCATGGCCTGGGATTCTCTACTCTTAACATCTGCTTACAAAGTTATGAGTCGTTTCAAAGAAGACTCGCTTTTGGTTCTCAACAGAAGCTTGAATGTTGTCAGTTTTATCATAAGAAAAAAACTAAAATAGCAACTTTCAAAAAGTAACGTGACGATTATCATTACAAGGAGCGGATAGAAAACAAACTGTCAATTATATAAAATAAGGAAATCGCCAGCTTCACCGATAAAAATTAATGTAATGTATAACCAAACTTCCGCCCGAGTCATAGTTTTTCCAAATGTATTAAAAATTGCCATATTAGCTTGATGGTAAGCTAATAGGCTCCCCTCAATTGTAGTCCGAATGATTTAAGTGAGCCCCCAATAAACTCAAACATTGATCTCTACCACGAAAAATGCTCTTTTAGCTGATCTCGCTTGATATTTCTGTGATAAGCGAAGATCAGTTCAGCACAGATCCAAATTTTTACTCGGAAACAGAACTTCAGTGCTTCGTGTTGTAATAGTACAACTCGCCAATCACAAAAAGGAGATTAAAAAATAGTCAGAGTCAAAAAAAGCTGTTTACAACGTTTTTATTATAAGGAAAAAAGTGCCCCATATTATTTTCCTAATAAGCCATCCGAGGCCAGTTTTTAAATGAACCTACACACCAAGACGGGAAAACCAGAAAGAAGTTCCGTTTCTTACAGGATTCCGATCTGCTGAATTATTGATATAAGTATTAATAGTACCTGAAATTCGGGTAACATAGTAGGGACATTAGTTTGGGAACATGTAATATTTCAAAAACATTAAAATTGTTGAAACTCAGCGCACGTCAAAAAATTTGAGCTCTATCGTGGCATAACAAAAAATGAAACTTTCTACCTAAACCTTTTCTGAGGACATCATTGAAGGAAACGTCATTCCGTCTTCAAAAATACTCCAGTTATTAGAAAATTAATCGTTTCAGATCTCAGCAGTCGTTATTCGAACAGCAAACGTTTGGTAAGTGTTCTTCAAGATTAAGCCCAAAACCGCTACTCAAAGCTATTATCGGTCAGCTTTTGTTCAATTGTTTTACCACTTTTGCGCTACGTAATTGACTGATATCTTTCTGTTGGTTCAATTACACTGACCTAAAATATTCTGGGCAGATCAATTCCTATCTCAACTGCTATGGTTTTGACAAAAGTGTGCAATTTTTGGTTTTTTTGTCATATCTTTTTCTTTAAAGATTGTGTGCAGAAACTGGCCAAAAAAATTGCAAAATTAACCCAAACTTTGATCTGCTTGAGGTTTTTTCTACCTTTTAACCTCAGGGTCCAGATGATGAGAAATATGTGAAAAATCATTGATTTCACAAATTTGATTTAAAAAAGTTGACACCCCCAAATTGATTTAATGTCGTTACGAAAGCTTTCAGTTAGCTATATAAAGTCACGTTATTTATTCCAAAATATTAGTTATTCTGCTGGACAACTTGTTATATATCTCGGAACGGGTTGATAAACTGTAGCTAAGAAGAGACTTGAAGAGTGTTAGATTTGTTTACTCGCATTGATATTTGCATTTCTATTACAAATGGGTGATTGCAAAATTGTATGTTTTAGTCAACTTGACTTTATAGATGAACAATTTCACTGTAGACTATATATTGAAAAATGCTCAAAAAATGTTCTTTCTTACAAAAAATTTGCTATTCGGCTTTTATTAAACTGATTTGATGATACGAAAAAACTACTCTACCACTTTTGAGTTGTTTGGAAATCGTTGCTTTTTTTTCTTAAAAAATGAAGAAAGTGGTCTTATTATTAAGCTAAATAGCAGTTCTTTAAGCAAATATGACTTTATTTTGGCGGTACAAAGATCTAAGAACAACTCAAAATTGTCAAAAATGAAACTATTCTTCAAAATTCACAAAAATTATACTGTAAGTTGGAAATATATCTCGGTGCTACAATTTAGCAAGAAATCTATTGTTTGTCTCGACAATGAACTGCTGAGAGCTGAGAAATCCTCTCTAAAAATCCTCTCAAGAAATCCTCTTATGAAATGTGATATAGGGTCAAAAAACTAACAGTGGAAAGCGGAAAGCATTTGAACTGCTCGAAGTGTTGGAGTCCAGATGTTCTCCACGCAAATAATCTGGTCTTCATTGCCTGGGATTCTCTACTCTTAACATCTGCTTACAAAAATTTATGAGTCGTTTCAAAGAAGTTTTGCTTTTGGTTCTCAACAGAAGCTTGAATGTTGTCAGTTTTATCATAAGAAAAAACTAGGTTAACAACTTTCAAAAAGTAACGTGACGATTACTATTACAAGGAGCGGATAGAAAACAAACTGTCAATTAGACAAAATAAGGAAATCGCCGCCAGCTTCACCGATAAAAATTAATGTAATGTATAACCAATCTTCCGCCCGAGTCATAATTTTTCCAAATGTATTAAAAATTGCCATATTAGCTTGATGGTAAGCTAATAGGCTCCCCTCAATTGTAGTTCGAATGATTTAAGCGAGCCCCCAATAGACTCAAACATTGATCTCTACCACGAAAAATGCTCTTTTAGCTGATCTAGCTTGATATTTCTGTGATAAGTGCAGATCAGTTCAGCACAGATCCAAATTTTCACTCGGAAACAGAACTTCAGTGCTTCGTGTTGTAATAGTACAACTCGCCAATCACAAAAAGGAGATTAAAAAAATAGTCAGAGTAAAAAAAGCTGTTTACAACGATTTTATTATAAGGAAAAAAGTGCCCCATATTATTTTCCTAATAAGCCATCCGAGGCCAGTTTTTAAATGAACCTACACACCAAGACGGGAAAACCAGAAAGAAGTTCCGTTTCTTACAGGATTCCGATCTGCTGAATTATTGATATAAATTTTAATAGTACCTGAAATTCGGGTAACATAGTAGGGACATTAGTTTGGTAACATGTAATATTTCAAAAACATTAAAATTGTTGAAACTCAGCGCACGTCAAAAAATTTGAGCTCTATCGTGGCATAACAAAAAATGAAACTTTCTACCTAAGCCTTTTCTGAGGACATCGTTGAAGGAAACGTCATTCCGTCTTCAAAAATACTCCAGTTATTAGAAAATTAATCGTTTCAGATCTCAGCAGTCGTTATTCGAACAGCAAACGTTTGGTAAGTGTTCTTCAAAATTAAGCCCAAAACCGTTACTCAAAGCTATTATCGGTCAGCTTTTGTTCAATTGTTTTACCACTTTTGCGCTACGTAATTGACTGATACCTTTCTGTTGGTTCAATTACACTGACCTAAAATATTCTGGGCAGATCAATTCCTATCTCAACTGCTATGGTTTTGACAAAAGTGTGTAATTTTTAGGTTTTTTTGTCATATCTTTTTCTTTAAAGATTGTGTGCAGAAACTGGCGAGAAAAATTGCAAAATTAACCCAAACTTTGATCTGCTTGAGGTTTTTTCTACCTTTTGACCTCAGGGTCCAGATGATGAGAAATATGTGAAAAATCATTGATTTCACAAATTTGATTTAAAAAAGTTGACACCCCCAAATTGATTTAATGTCGTTACGAAAGTTTTCAGTTAGCTATATAAAGTCACGTTATTTATTCCAAAATATTAGTTATTCTGCTGGACAACTTGTTATATATCTCGGAACGGGTTGATAAACTGTAGCTAAGAAGAGACTTGAAGAGTGTTAGATTTGTTTACTCGCATTGATATTTGCATTTCTATTACAAATGGGTGATTGCAAAATTGTATGTTTTAGTCAACTTGACTTTATAGATGAACAATTTCACTGTAGACTATATATTGAAAAATGCTCAAAAAATGTTCTTTCTTACAAAAATTTTGCTATTCGGCTTTTATTAAACTGATTTGATGATACGAAAAAACTACTCTACCTCTTTTGAGTTGTTTGGAAATCGTTGCTTTTTTTTCTTAAAAATGAAGAAAGTGGTCTTATTTTTAAGCTAAATAGCAGTTCTTTAAGCAAATATGACTTTATTTTGGCGGTACAAAGATCTAAGAACAACTCAAAATTGTCAAAAATGAAACTATTCTTCAAAATTCACAAAAATTATACTGTAAGTTGGAAATATATATCGGTGCTACAACTTAGCAAGAAATCTATTGTTTGTCTCGACAATGAACTGCTGAGAACTGAGAAATCCTCTCTAAAAATCCTCTCAAATAATCCTCTTATGAAATGTGATGTAGGATCAAAACACTAACAGTGGAAAGCGGAAAGCACTTAAAGTAATTAAGTGGAAAGATCAGTTTACCCTTGATTCATTCATAATTTATTCAACAACAATGGAACCTAACTATGTGGGGGGAGGAGGGGAGCTGTATAGGGGTAACAGTGCAATATGTAACTGTTCGGTTACCAAAAATTGTATCAGTTTTTTCTTAATGAAAACAAACGCAAGCGTCATGGCTCGCCTCCGGCGTTGTTGTCAATCAAATTATCTCTGTGATTTGTTTAACTTGACGGCGAGGCCATTTTGGTTTGATATGTGTTAAGTGTTGGTTAGGGGATGTTTCTTGGCTGGAAATTGTTGCATTTTTTTTTAAAAAAAAAAACAAAAAAATGGGCTCAAAATTTAACTAAATTGCAGTTCATTAAGCAAATAAGAGTTTAATTTGGCGTTAAAAATATCAAAGAACAACTCAAAAATGTCAACTATGAAACCATTTTTCAAAATTCCTATCAATTATACTGTAAATTTGAAACATATATCGGTGTTCTAATTTACCAAAAAATCCCTTGTTTGCATTGAAAATTAACTGCTGAGAGCTCAGAAATGCTTTCTAAAAGTCGTCTCAATAAATTCGTGATAAAGTTAAATTGGTTAAAAACGATAGTCAGAGTCAAAAAATCCAGTTACTCTGTTTTTATCAAAAAAATCATGCCCGGGATTCTTTTCCCAATAAGATATTCGCGGCAAGTTTTTAAATGCATCTATACAACAAGACTGTGAGATCAGAAGGAAGTTCCGTTTTTTACAGGATTCCGATCTGTTGATTTATACATACGAAATTAAAAAATAGCATTTTTTCAGCTAAAATAAAAAGCAACATTGGTTTGGGAAAGTAAAATATTGCCAAAAACATTAAAACTGTTGCAACTCAGCGCACTTAACAAAGTTTGAGCTCCATCGTTACATGACAAAAACGAAACTTTTTGTCTAATATTTTGTGAGGACACTATTGAAGGCAACATCACTCCGTCTTCAAAAATTCACCAGATCAGAGTTGATTAGATCTGAGCAGTCTTTTTTCAAACAGCGAAAGTTTGGTGAGTGTTGTTCAAAGTTAGACCAAGACCTTAACCCTAAATTTATAATTTTTAAGTTTCTCGTCATTAACTTCTGGTTTATGATTGTGTGCAGAAGATGGCAGTGAAAAAATGCAAAATAAAGCCAAAACTTGGGGATGGTTGAAGTTTTTTTCTTCTATTCACCTCAGGCCTCTAACTGAGGAAAAACATGTGAATAATCATTGATTTCACAAATTTTTAAAAAAACTGAAACCCTCAGATTTATTTAATGTCGTTACGACAGTTTTTAGTTAAATTTGTAACGTTACTTATTCCAAAAATTTAGCTAATTTGTCGGACAGTTTAATACATCTCGGAATGGATTGATAGCTTGTAGTACAGAAATGATTTTTCGATTGTTAGATTTGTCTACGTGCTTTTCTATTTGAATTGCTAATACCAATCGGTTATTTGACAATTGTAGGTTTATTGTCAACTTGACTTCATGCATGAATGTTTTCACTGTTACCTATATAATTGAAAATGCTCCGAAGTTGTTTTTCATATAATAGTTTTGTTTTTAATGAATTTGTTATATTTAATTTGTTTTGTTAAATTGATTAGATGATACGAAAAAATAGCTCTATCTCCTTTGAGTTGTTTGGTAATTGTTGCTTTTTTTTCCAACGGTGAATAAAGTGGTCATATAATTAAGCTAAACTGGGGTCCTTTAAACAAATAAGGCTTTATTTTGGCGGTACAAAGATCAAAGAACAATTCAAAATTGTCATATATGAAATTATTTGTCACAATTCCTGTCAATTATACAGTAAATTTGTGATATATATCGGTGCTCTAACTTAACAAGAAATTTATTGTTTTTTTTCGACTATAAACTGCTAAGGGCTGAGAAGTCTTCTCTTAAAATCCTCTCAAGAAGTCCTTGATAAAGTTAAATCAGTTCAACACAGATTCTGAGTTTCAGTCGGAAACAATGCTGCAGTGGTTTGTGTTGCAATTGTACATTTTGTGATGCATAAAAGGGAATTAAAAACTATACTCAGAGTTAAAAAAATCCAATTACACTAATTGTATTATCAGGAAAAACGTGCACCAGTTTTCTTTTCCCAATAAGCCATTCGAGGCAATTTCTTTCAGAAGGAAGTTCCGTTTCTTACAGGATACCGATCTGTTGAAATATATACACTAATTTAAAAAATAGCTTTTTTTCAGCTAAAATAAAATGGAACATTGAAAGTAAAATATTGCCAAAAACATTTAAACTGTTGAAATTCAGCGCACGTAGCAAAGTTTGAGCTCCACCCTGACATAAGAAATACGAAACTTTTTGTCTATTGTTTTTTTGAGGACACTATTGCAGACAACAGCACTCCGCCTTCAAAAGTTGACCACTTGTTACAAAGTTGAGTGTTTCAGATCAAAAGTGATTAGATCTGAGCAATTTATTTTCAAACAGCAAAAGTTTGGTGCATGTTCTTCAAAGTTAGAACAAAACCGTAACCCTAAGTATGTAATTTTTAAGTTTCTCATATTAAACTTCTGGTTTATGATTGTGTGCAGATGATGGCCGTGAAAAAATGCAAAATAAACCCAAATCTTGGGTCTGCTTGAAGTTTTTTTCTCCTTTTTACCTCAGAACTCTAAATGAGACAAAAATTGAATAATCATTGATTTCACAATTTAAAAAGAACTGAAACACTCAAGTTTATTAAATACCGTTACGATAGTTTTTAGTTAGCTGTATAAAGTTACTTTGTAGCGTTACTTAATCCAAAAATGTAGTTATTTTTCTGGACCAATTAATACATCTCGGAATGGATTGATAGCTTGTAGCTTTGAAATGAATTGTCGATTTTTAGTTTTGTTTACTCACATTTCTATTTGCATTTATAATACAAATGGGTTTTCGGACAAATGTAGGTTTTTAGTCAAATTGAACTCATGAAGGAATGTTTTCATTGTTATCTATATGTTAAAAAAAAGCTTCAAAGTTGTTTTTCATATAAAAATTCTGTTTTTATTAAATTTGTTAGATTAATTTTTTTTAATAAATTGATTAGATGATACGAAAAAATAACTATCTCCATTGATTTCTTTGGTAATTGTTGCATTATTTTCTTTAAAAAAGAATAAAGTGGTCTTATAATTAAGATAAATTCGGGTTCCTTAAACAAATAAGACCTTATTTAGGCGGTAAAAAGATCAAGGAAAAACCCAAAAATTGTCATTAATGAAACTATTTTTCAAAATTCCTGAAAATTATACAGCAAACTTGAAACATATATCGCTGCTCTAACTTTGGGAGAAATTTATTGTTTGACTCGACAATAAACTGCTGAGAGCTGAGAAGTTTTCCCTAAAAATATTCTCAAGAAAACAGTGATAAATTAAGTCAGTTCAACACAAATCCAGAAGTTTGTGTTGTACTTGTACAACTCGCAATGCATAAAAGGGAATTGAAAACGATAGTCAGAGTTCAAAAATCCAATTACACTGTTTTTATTATCAGGAAAAATTCTGCCCAGGGTTCTTTGCCTAATAAGCCAAACGAGTTAAGTTCTTAAATGCATCTACACACCAAGACTGTGAGATCAGAAGGAAGTTCCGTTTCTTACAGGATTCCGATCTGTTGATTTATACATACGAAATTAAAAAATAGCTTTTTTTCAGCTAAAAAAAAGGAACATTGGTTTTGGAAAGTGAAATATTGCCAAAAACAAAAAAATTGTTGAAACGCAGCGCACGTAACAAAATTTGAGCTCCATCGTGACATAACAAATCAAAATTTTTTGCATAATGTTTTTATGAGGACACTATTGAAGGCAACATCACTCCGTCTTCAAAAGTTCACCACTTGTCACAAAGATAAGTGTTTCAGTTCAAAGTTGATTAGATCTGAGCTGTCTTTTTTCAAACAGCAAAATTTGGTGAGTGTTGCTCAAGAGCAGACGAAGACCGTAACCCTAAGTATGTAATTTTTAAGTTTTTCGTCTTAACCTTCTGGTTTATGATTGTGTGCAGAAGATGGCAGTGAAAAAATGCAAAATAAAACCAAGTTTCGGGTCTGCTTGAAGTTCTTTTCTCCTTTTAACCTCAGGACTGTAAATGAGGAAAAAAATGTGAAATTTCATTGATTTTGAAAAAATTTTAAAAAAATTTGAAACATTCAAATTTATTTAATATCGTTTTCATCGTATTTAGTTAACTGTAGATTGTTATTCTGTAACGTTACATTTTCCAAAATTTCAGTTATTTCGCTGCAAAACTAAATACATTTTGGAATGGATTGACAGCTTGTAGCTTAGAAATGAGTTGGCAATTGTTAGAATTGTTCACTCCCATTTCTAATTGACTTTCTAATACAAATGGGTCATTGAACAATTGTTGGTTTATAGTCAACCTGAGTTCATGAAGGTATGGTTTCACTGTTACCTATATATTTAAAAATGCTCCAAAATTGATTTTGATATAATACTTTTGTTTTTATTAAATTTGTTAATTTAAATTTCATTTAATAAAATGATTAGATGATACAAAAAAATAGCTCTATTTCCTTTGAATTGTTTGTTAATTGTTGCATTTTTTTCTTGAAAAGTGATTAAAGTGGTCTTATAATAAAAGGTAACTGGGGTTCCTTAAACAAGTAAGATTTCATTTTTGCGGTAAAAAGATCAATGAACAAAACAAAATTGTCATATATGAAACTATTTTTCAAAATTCTTGATAATTAAAAAGTAAATTTGAAATATGCATCGGTGCTTTAACTTAGCAAGAAATTTATTGTTTGTCTCGAATATAAACCGCTGAGAGCTGAGAAATCTTCTCTAAAAATCTTCTCAAGAAATCCGTGATAAAGTTAAATCAGTTCAACACAGATCTAATGATTCAGTCAGAAACAAGGCTGCAGTGGTTTGTGTTGTAATTGTAAAACGATAGTCAGAGTTTCTTTCAAGATTCCGATCTCTTGATTTATAAATCTTAATTTAAGAACAAGTCGTTTTTCAGCTGAAACATTAGGAAATTTGGCTTTGCAATGTGAAATATAGCGAAAACATTAAATTGCTGAAACTCAACAAACGCCACGAAGTGTGGGCTCCATTCTCTGCTGTGTCATAAAAAGAGCTTTTATTGGACATGAAGCAAACGCTACTCAAATTTTCAAAGTCCTGGAGCCCAGTTGTTCTCTACGCTAATAATCTGGTCTTCATGGCTCAGGATTTTTCCTCTCAAGGTCTGCTTACAAAACTTTTCTGATATTTTTCAAAGATGTTTTACCCTTAAATTCTCAACAGAAGCATGACTGTTGTCGGTTGAAATATATGAAAAAATTATGTTGTCAGCTTTCAAAACGTAACATGACAACTTTTTTCTGCATGGAGCAGATAAAAAAGTGTAAAAGATATAAAATAAAGTAATTGCAAGTTTCACCTAAAAAATTAGTGCGATGTATAACCAAAATTCCTCCCAAGTCACAGATTTTCCAAACCTATGAGAAAATTCTATATGTCCGTGATGTTAAGCTAATAGACACCCCTTCATTGTAGTGCGAATAAGTTAAGAGAGCCCCCAACAAACCCAGCTATTGAGCTCCACCACAAAATTGCTTTTCAAGCTGATCTCAGGTGATTTCTCGGTGATAAGGGTAAACCAGTTCAGCACTGATCTAAATTTTCCAACGGAAAGAAAACTTCAGTGGTTTTTGTAGTAATTGTACAAATCGCCTCAAATAAAGGAGAGATAAAAACAATATTCAATATCAAAAAATTTTTACTTCGTTACCGTTTCTATTACCAGGAAACATTTGCCCAGGATTGTTTTCCTAAAAAGCGATTTGAGGCGAGTTTCTTAATGGCAATTACACACCAAAACTGTAAGATCAGAAATAAGTTCCGTTTCTCACAGGTTTCCAATCTGTTGAGTTATAAATGCTAATTTTAAAGCTAGCTATATTTCAGCTAAAATAGTAGGGACCTTGATTTGTGAATGCGAATTAATGCAAAGAGATAAAAATTGTTGAAACGCAAAGCACGCCACAAAATTTGAGCTCCATTGTGACATGACGAAATAATAAACTTTTTTGTCTAACAAATTTCTGAGGACACTATTGAATGAAACATCACTCCGTCCTAACAAACACTCCCCTTGTCTCAAATTTAAGTGCTTCAGAGCAGCATTTTTTCAAATATCAATAGTTTGTTGAGTTTTCTTCAAAATAAAACCAAAACTGTAACTCAAAGCTATTATCGTTCAGTTCATGTTGAATTGACTTATCCATTTTGTGCTGCGTAATTGACTGATAACTTTCTGCTACTATAAACTTACCTAAAATTTTCTTTGCAGATAATTTCCTGTCTTGACTGCTATTGTTTTGATAATAGTTTGTAGTTTTTAGGTTTCTCGTCAAAATTTTTTGTTTATGACGGTGTGCAAAACATTGCTGAAAAAAATTGCCAAGAAACATTGTCGATGGTGTGCAGAACACTGCCAACAAAATTGCAGAGAAAAAATTTAAAATAAATCCAAAATTTGGGGCTGCTTGGATAATTTTTTTCCCTTATGACCTCAGGACTCTAAATGAGGAGAAATATGTGAATAATCATTGATTTTGAAAAAATTTTAAAAAAATTTGAAACACTCAAATTTATTTAATATCGTTTTCATCGTTTTTAGTTAACTGTAGATTGTTATTCTGTAACGTTGCATTTTCAAAAATTTCAGTTATTTCGCTGCACAACTAAATACATTTTGGAATGGATTGACAGCTTGTAGCTTAGAAATGAGTTGGCAATTGTTAGAATTGTTCAATCCCATTTCTAATTGACTTTCTAATACAAATGGGTCATTGAACAATTGTAGGTTTATAGTCAACCTGAGTTCATGAAGGTATGGTTTCACTGTTACCTATATATTTAAAAATGCTCCAAAATTGATTTTGATATAATACTTTTGTTTTTATTAAATTTGTTAATTTAAATTTCATTTAATAAATTGATTAGATGATACAAAAAATAACTCTATTTCCTTTGAATTGTTTGTTAATTGTTGCATTTTTTTCTTGAAAAGTGATTAAAGTGTTCCTATAATAAAGGGTAACTGGGGTTTCTTAAACAAGTAAGATTTCATTTTTGCGGTAAAAAGATCAATGAACAAAACAAAATTGTCATATATGAAACTATTTTTCAAAATTCTTGAAAATTAAAAAGTAAATTTGAAATATGCATCGGTGCTTTAACTTAGCAAGAAATTTATTGTTTGTCTCGAATATAAACCGCAGAGAGCTGAGAAATCTTCTCTAAAAATCTTCTCAAGAAATCCGTGATAAAGTTAAATCAGTTCAACACAGATCTAATGATTCAGTCAGAAACAAGGCTGCAGTGGTTTGTGTTGTAATTGTAAAACGATAGTCAGAGATTCTTTCAAGATTCCGATCTCTTGATTTATAAATCTTAATTTAAGACCAAGTTGTTTTTCAGCTGAAACATTAGGAAATTTGGCTTTGCAATGTGAAATATAGCAAAAACATTAAATTGCTGAAACTCAACAAACGCCACGAAGTGTGGGCACCATTCTCTGCTGTGTCATAAAAAGAGCTTTTATTGGACATGAAGCAAACGCTACTTAAATTTTCAAAGTCCTGGAGCCCAGTTGTTCTCTACGCTAATAATCTGGTCTTCATGGCTCAGGATTTTTCCTCTCAAGGTCTGCTTACAAAACTGTTCTGATATTTTTCAAAGATGTTTTACCCTTAAATTCTCAACAGAAGCATGACTGTTGTCGGTTGAAATATATGAAAAAATTATGTTGTCGGCTTTCAAAACGTAACATGACAACTTTTTTCTGCATGGAGCAGATAAAAAAGTGTAAAAGATATAAAATAAAGTAATTGCAAGTTTCGCCTAAAAAATTAGTGCGATGTATAACCAAAATTCCTCCCAAGTCACAGATTTTCCAAACCTATGAGAAAATTCTATATGTCCGTGATGTTAAGCTAATAGACACCCCTTCATTGTAGTGCGAATAAGTTAAGAGAGCCCCCAACAAACCCAGCTATTGAGCTCCACCACAAAATTGCTTTTCAAGCTGATCTCAGGTGATTTCTCGGTGATAAGGGTAAACCAGTTCAGCACTGATCTAAATTTTCCAACGGAAAGAAAACTTCAGTGGTTTTTGTAGTAATTGTACAAATCGCCTCAAATAAAGGAGAGATAAAAACAATAGTCAATATCAAAAAATTTTTACTTCGTTACCGTTTCTATTACCAGGAAACATTTGCCCAGGATTGTTTTCCTAAAAAGCGATTTGAGGCGAGTTTCTTAATGGCAATTACACACCAAAACTGTAAGATCAGAAATAAGTTCCGTTTCTCACAGGTTTCCAATCTGTTGAGTTATAAATGCTAATTTTAAAGCTAGCTATATTTCAGCTAAAATAGTAGGGACCTTTATTTGTGAATGCGAATTAATGCAAAGAGATAAAAGTTGTTGAAACGCAAAGCACGCCACAAAATTTGAGCTCCATTGTGACATGACGAAATACTAAACTTTTTTGTCTAACAAATTTCTGAGGACACTATTGAATGAAACATCACTCCGTCCTAACAAACACTCCCCTTGTCTCAAATTTAAGTGCTTCAGAGCAGCATTTATTCAAATATCAATAGTTTGGTGAGTTTTCTTCAAAATAAAACCAAAACTGTAACTCAAAGCTACTATCGTTCAGTTCATGTTGAATTGACTTATCCATTTTGTGCTGCGTAATTGACTGATAACTTTCTGCTACTATAAACTTACCTAAAATTTTCTTTGCAGATAATTTCCTGTCTTGACTGCTATTGTTTTGATAATAGTTTGTAGTTTTTAGGTTTCTCGTCAAAATTTTTTGTTTATGACGGTGTGCAAAACATTGCTGAAAAAAATTGCCAAGAAACATTGTCGATGGTGTGCAGAACACTGCCAACAAAATTGCAGAGAAAAAATTTAAAATAAATCCAAAATTTGGGGCTGCTTGGATAATTTTTTTCCCTTATGACCTCAGGACTCTAAATGAGGAGAAATATGTGAATAATCATTGATTTTGAAAAAATTTTAAAAAAATTTGAAACACTCAAATTTATTTAATATCGTTTTCATCGTTTTTAGTTAACTGTAGATTGTTATTCTGTAACGTTGCATTTTCAAAAATTTCAGTTATTTCGCTGCACAACTAAATACATTTTGGAATGGATTGACAGCTTGTAGCTTAGAAATGAGTTGGCAATTGTTAGAATTGTTCACTCCCATTTCTAATTGACTTTCTAATACAAATGGGTCATTGAACAATTGTAGGTTTATAGTCAACCTGAGTTCATGAAGGTATGGTTTCACTGTTACCTATATATTTAAAAATGCTCCAAAATTGATTTTGATATAATACTTTTGTTTTTATTAAATTTGTTAATTTAAATTTCATTTAATAAATTGATTAGATGATACAAAAAATAACTCTATTTCCTTTGAATTGTTTGTTAATTGTTGCATTTTTTTCTTGAAAATTGATTAAAGTGTTCCTATAATAAAGGGTAACTGGGGTTTCTTAAACAAGTAAGATTTCATTTTTGCGGTAAAAAGATCAATGAACAAAACAAAATTGTCATATATGAAACTATTTTTCAAAATTCTTGAAAATTAAAAAGTAAATTTGAAATATGCATCGGTGCTTTAACTTAGCAAGAAATTTATTGTTTGTCTCGAATATAAACCGCTGAGAGCTGAGAAATCTTCTCTAAAAATCTTCTCAAGAAATCCGTGATAAAGTTAAATCAGTTCAACACAGATCTAATGATTCAGTCAGAAACAAGGCTGCAGTGGTTTGTGTTGTAATTGTAAAACGATAGTCAGAGTTTCTTTCAAGATTCCGATCTCTTGATTTATAAATCTTAATTTAAGACTAAGTTGTTTTTCAGCTGAAACATTAGGAAATTTGGCTTTGCAATGTGAAATATAGCAAAAACATTAAATTGCTGAAACTCAACAAACGCCACGAAGTGTGGGCACCATTCTCTGATGTGTCATAAAAAGAGCTTTTATTGGACATGAAGCAAACGCTACTTAAATTTTCAAAGTCCTGGAGCCCAGTTGTTCTCTACGCTAATAATCTGGTCTTCATGGCTCAGGATTTTTCCTCTCAAGGTCTGCTTACAAAACTGTTCTGATATTTTTCAAAGATGTTTTACCCTTAAATTCTCAACAGAAGCATGACTGTTGTCGGTTGAAATATATGAAAAAATTATGTTGTCAGCTTTCAAAACGTAACATGACAACTTTTTTCTGCATGGAGCAGATAAAAAAGTGTAAAAGATATAAAATAAAGTAATTGCAAGTTTCACCTAAAAAATTAGTGCGATGTATAACCAAAATTCCTCCCAAGTCACAGATTTTCCAAACCTATGAGAAAATTCTATATGTCCGTGATGTTAAGCTAATAGACACCCCTTCATTGTAGTGCGAATAAGTTAAGAGAGCCCCCAACAAACCCAGCTATTGAGCTCCACCACAAAATTGCTTTTCAAGCTGATCTCAGGTGATTTCTCGGTGATAAGGGTAAACCAGTTCAGCACTGATCTAAATTTTCCAACGGAAAGAAAACTTCAGTGGTTTTTGTAGTAATTGTACAAATCGCCTCAAATAAAGGAGAGATAAAAACAATAGTCAATGTCAAAAAATTTTTACACCGTTACCGTTTCTATTACCAGGAAACATTTGCCCAGGATTGTTTTCCTAAAAAGCGATTCGAGGCGAGTTTCTTAATAGCAATTACACACCAAAACTGTAAGATCAGAAAGAAGTTCCGTTTCTCACAGGTTTCCAATCTGTTGAGTTATAAATGCTTATTTTAAAGCTAGCTATATTTCAGCTAAAATAGTAGGGACCTTTATTTGTGAATGCGAATTAATGCAAAGAGATAAAAGTTGTTGAAACGCAAAGCACGCCACAAAATTTGAGCTCCATTGTGACATGACGAAATACTAAACTTTTTTGTCTAACAAATTTCTGAGGACACTATTGAATGAAACATCACTCCGTCCTAACAAACACTCCCCTTGTCTCAAATTTAAGTGCTTCAGAGCAGCATTTATTCAAATATCAATAGTTTGGTGAGTTTTCTTCAAAATAAAACCAAAACTGTAACTCAAAGCTACTATCGTTCAGTTCATGTTGAATTGACTTATCCATTTTGTGCTGCGTAATTGACTGATAACTTTCTGCTACTATAAACTTACCTAAAATTTTCTTTGCAGATAATTTCCTATCTTGACTGCTATTGTTTTGATAATAGTTTGTAGTTTTTAGGTTTCTCGTCAAAATTTTTTGTTTATGACGGTGTGCAAAACATTGCTGAAAAAAATTGCCAAGAAACATTGTCGATGGTGTGCAGAACACTGCCAACAAAATTGCAGAGAAATAATTTAAAATAAATCCAAAATTTGAGGCTGCTTGAATAATTTTTCTCCCTTATGACCTCAGGACTCTAAATGAGGAGAAATATGTGAATAATCATTGATTTTACAAATTTTCAAAAACTGACACACTCAATATTATTTAAATTGCTTACGATAATTTTGGTTAGCTATATAAAGTTTCTTTGTGACTTAACTTATCTAAAAGTCTAGTTATTTTGTTGGACAAATTGTTACATCTCGGAGTGGATTGATAATTTGTGGCATAGGAAAAAATGACGAGTGCTAAAATTCGTTCACTCGCTTTTCTAATTGAATTGCTAATACAAATGGGTCATTTGACAATTGTAGGTTTTTAGTCAACATGAGTTCACGAAGGTATGGTTTCACTGTTTCCTATATATTTCAAAATTCTCCAATATTGTTTTTCATATAATAGTTTAGTTTTCATTAAATTTGTTCGATTAAATTTCATTCATTAAATTGATTAGATGATACCATAAAAATAACTCTATTTCCTTTGAATTGTTTGGTAATTGTTGCATTCTTTTCTTAAAAAGTGAATGAAGTGGTCTTATAATTAAGCTAAACTTGGGTTCCTTAAACAAATAAAATTTTATTTTGAGGTAAAAAGATCGAGGAACAACCCAAATTTGTCATATATGAAACTACTTTTCAAAATTCCTGAAAATTAAACACTAATTTTGAAACATATGTCGGTGCTCTAACTTAGAAACAAATCTGTTGTTCGTCTTGACTATAAACCGCTGAGAGCTAAAAAATCTTCTCAAGAAATCCGTGATAAAGTTAAATCAGTTCAACTCAGATCTAAAGATTCAGTCAGAAACAAGGACGCAGTGGTTTGTGTTGTAATTGTAAAACGATATTCAGAGTTAAAGACTCCATTTTCACTGCTATATTATCAGGAAAAAACGTGCCCAGGATTCTCTTCCTAATAATCCAATCGAGTTAAGTTGTTAAATGCACCTACACACAAAACTTTAAGATCAGAAAGAAGTTCCATTTCCTTCAAGATTCCGATCTGTTGAATTATAAATCCTAATTTTAACGCAAACTGTATTTCGGCAAAAATAGCAGATAAACTGGTTTTGCAATGTGAAATAGGGCAAAAACATTAAACTGCTTAAACTCAACGAACGCCACGAAGTGTGGGCTCCATTCTCTGCTGTGTCACAACAAGTGATTTTGTTAGACATGGAGCAAACGGTACTCAACTCTTCAACAATTTGGAGCCCAGTTGTTCTCTACGCTAATAATCTGGTCTTTATGGCACAGGATTTTTTCCTCTTAAGGTAAGCTCACAAAACAATTATGATATCTTTCAAAGGAGTATTGCCCTTAATATAGCAAAAATATTAAATTGCTGAAACTCAACAAACGCCACGAAGTGTGTGCTCCATTCTCTGCTGTGTCACAACAAGAGCTTTTGTTAGACATGGAGCAAACGGTACTCAACTCTTCAACAATTTGGAGCCCAGTTGTTCTCTACGCTAATAATCTGGTCTTTATGGCTCAGGATTTTTTCCTCTTAAGGTAAGCTCACAAAACAATTATGATATCTTTCAAAGGAGTATTGCCCTTAATATAGCAAAAATATTAAATTGCTGAAACTCAACAAACGCCACGAAGTGTGTGCTGTGTCACAACAAGAGCTTTTGTTAGACATGAAGCAAACGATGCTCAACTCTTAACAAATTCGGAGCCCAGCTGTTCTCTACGCGAATAATCTGATCTTCATGGCTCGGGAATCTCTCCTCTTAAAGTCTGCTTAAAAAAATTATGAGTCTTTTCAAGGGAGTAGTGCCCTCGATTTCTCAACAGAAGCGTGACTATTGTCAGGTTTAATACATGAAAAAAATTCTCTTGGCAGCTTTCAAAACGTAGCATGACGATTTTTTTCTGCATGGAGCAGATAAAAAAGTGCAAAGATGTAAAATAAAGTAATTGCAAGTTTCGCATACAAAAATTAATAAGATGTATAACCAAACTTCCTCCCAAGACATAGATTTTCCAAACGTATCAAAAAATTTCATATGTGCGTGATGTTAAGCTAATAGACACCCCTTCAATGTAGTGCGAACAAGTTAAGAGAGCCCACAACAAACACAACTATTGAGCTCTACCACAAAATTTTTTTTGAAGCTGATCTCGCGTGATTTCTCTGTGATAAGGGTAAACCAGTTCAGCACTGATCTAAAACTTCACACGGAAACAAGGCTTCAGTTGTTTTTTTTGGTAATTGGACAAATCGCCTCGAATGAAGGAGAGATAAAAACAATAGTCAAAGTCAAAATTTTTTTAAACCGTTTCTATTACCAGGAAACACTTGCCCAGGATTGTTTTCCTAAAAAGCGATCCGAGGCGAGTTTTTTAAAGGCAATTACATACCAAAACTGTAAGATCAAAAAGAAGTTCTGTTTCTCACAGGTTTCCAATCTGTTGAGTTATAAATACTAATTTTAAAGCTAGCTGTATTTCAGCTAAAATAGAAGGGACATTGATTTGTGAACGTGAATTAATGCAAAAAGATAAAAATTGTTGAAACGCAAAACACGCCACGAAATTTGAGCTCCATCTTGACATGACGAAAAATAAAAATTTTTTGTCTAAGGTGTTTCATAGCAGCATTTATTCAAATATCAAAAGTTTGGTGAGTTTTCTTCTAAGAAAAAATCAAAACTGTAACTCAAAGCTAGTATCGTTCAGTTTATGTTGAACTGTCTTACCCATTTTGTGCTGCGTAATTGACTGATAATTTCCTGTTGCTTTCAATAAACTTGCCTGAAATGTTCTTAGCAGATAATTTCCTATCTTGACTGCTATTGTTTTGATAATAGTTTGTAGTTTTTAGGTTTCTCGTCAAAATTTTTTGTTTATGACGGTGTGCAGAACATTGCTGAGAAAAATAGCCAAAAAACATTGTCGATGGTGTGCACAACAATGCCAAAACAAATTGCAGAGAAAAAATGCAAAATAAACCCATGTTTTGGTGCTGCTTGATTTTTGTTCTCCCTTTTGACCTCAGGACTCTAAATGTGGAGAAATATGTGAATAATCATTGATTTTATAAATTTTCAAAAACTGACACACTCAAAATTTTTTAAATTGGTTATAATATTTTTAAATAGCTGTAAAAAATTTCATTCTGACTTAACTTATTCCAAACGTCTAGTTATTTTGTTGGACAAATTGATACATCTCGGAGTGGATTGATAATTTGTAACATAGAAAAACTTGACGAGTGTTAAATTTGTTTATCCGCTTTTCTAATTGAATATCTAATACAAATGGGTCATTGGACAATTGTAGGTTTGTAGTCAACATGAGTTCATGAAGGTATGGTTTCACTGTAACCTATATATTTAAAAATGCTCCAAAGTAGTTTTTCATATAATAGTTTAGTTTTTATTAAATTTGTTCGATTAAATTTCATTTATTAAATTGATTAGATAATACGAAAAATTAACTCTATTTCCTTTGAATTGTTTGGTAATTGTTGCATTATTTTCTTAAAAAGTGAATAAAGTGGTCTTATAATTAAGCTAAACTGGGGTTCCTTAAGCAAATAAGATTTTGTTTTTGAGGTATAAAGATCAAAGAACAACCCAAAATTGTCATATATGAAACTACTTTTCAAAATTCCTGAAAATTAAACACTAAACTTAAAACATAGATAGATGCTCTAACTTAGCAAGAAATCTGTTGTTTGTCTCGACTATCAACCGCTGAGAACTGAAAAATCTCTAAAAGTCTTCTCAAGAAATCCGTGATAAAGTTAAATCAGTTCATCACAGATCTAAAGATTCAGTCGGAAACAAGGCTGCAGTGGTTTGTGTTGTAATTGTAAAACGATAGTCAGAGTTATAAACTCCAATTTCACTGCTTTTATTATCAGGAAAAACGTGCCCAGGATTCTCTTCCTAAAAAACCAATCGAGTTAAGTTCTTAAATGCACCTACACACCAAAACTTTAAGATCAGAAAGAAGTTCCATTTCCTTCAAGATTCCGATCTGTTGAATTATAAATCCTAATTTTAACGCAAACTGTATTTCGGCAAAAATAGCAGATAAACTGGTTTTGCAATGTGAAATATGGCAAAAACATTAAACTGCTTAAACTCAACGAACGCCACGAAGTGTGGGCTCCATTCTCTCATGTGTCACAACAAGAGATTTTGTTAGTTATGGAGCAAACGGTACTCAACTCTTCAACAATTTGGAGCCCAGTTGTTCTCTACGGTAATAATCTGGTCTTTATGGCTCAGGATTTTTTCCTCTTATAGTAAGCTCACAAAACATTTGTGATATCTTTCAAAGGAGTATTGCCCTTAAATTCTCAACAGAAGCGTGACTGTTGTCGGTCTTAATACACGAATAAAAAATTAAGTTGTCAGCTTTCAAAACGTAACATGACGATTTGTATTGCAAGGAGCAGACATAAAACAAATGGTAAATGATATAAATAAATGAAATTGCCAGTTTCACCTATAAAAACTAATGCGAATTAAAACCAAACTTGCTTTTGAGTAATAGATTTTTGAAAGGTATTAAAAGTTGCCACATGAGCTTGATGGTCAGCTTATAATCAGGCCTTAATTGTTGTCCAGATAAGTTAAGATAGCCGCCAATAAACCCTGACATTGAGCTCTTTCACGAATATCGCTCTTCCAGCTCCTATCGCTTGAATTCATTGTGATAAGGATAAAACAGTCCAGCAAAGATCCGAAACTTCACTAGGAAACAAAGTTTTAGTAGTTTGCGTTGTAATTGTACAACACGCCACGCACAAAAGGGAGATAAAAGCGATAGTCAAAGTCAAATTTTCCGTTACACCGTTTTTATTATCAGGAAAAAAACGTGCCCAGGATTTTTTTCCAAATAAATTATACGAGGCGATTTCTAAAATGCACCTACACACCAAATGTGTAAGATCAGAAAGAATTTCCGTTCTTTACAGGATTCCTTTCTGCTAAATTATAAATACTAGTTTTAAAGCAAGCTGCATTTCAGCTGAAAAATCAGGAAAATTGGTTTCTGCAATGTGAAATTTAGCAAAAATATTAAATTGCTGAAACTCAACAAACGCCACGAAGTGTGGGCTCCATTCTCTGCTGTGTCACAACAAGAGCTTTTGTTATACCTGAAGCAAACGATACTCAACTCCTAAAAAATTTGGCGCCCAGTTGTTCTCTACGCTAATAATCTGATCTTCATGGCTCGGGAACCTCTCCTCTTAAAGTCTGCTTAAAAAACAGTTAGGAGTCTTTTCAAGGGAGTAGTGCCCTCGATTTCTCAACTGAAGCGTGACTATTTTCAGGTTCAAATATGAAAATAATTATCTTGCCAGCTTTCAAAACGTAACATGACGATTTTTTTCTGCATGGAGCAGATAAAAAGGTGTAAAAGATGTAAAATAAAGTAATTGCAAGTTTCGCATACAAAAATTAATAAGATGTATAACCAAACTTCCTCCCAAGACATAGATTTTCCAAACGTATCAAAAAATTTCATATGTGCGTGATGTTAAGCTAATAGACACCCCTTCATTGTAGTGCGAACAAGTTAAGAGAGCCCCCAACAAACACAGCTGTTGAGCTCTACCACAAAAGTGCTTTTCAAGCTAATCTCGCGTGATTTCTCTGTATTAAGGAAAAAGCCAGTTCAGCACTGATCTAAAACTTCACACGGAAACAAGGCTTCAGTGGTTTTTTGGTAATTGTACAAATCGCCCCGAATAAAGGAGAGATAAAAAAAATAGTCAAAGTCAAAATTTTTTAAAACCGTTTCTATTACCAGGAAACACTTGCCCAGGATTGTTTTCCTAAAAAGCGATTCGAGGCGAGTTTTTTAAAGCCAATTACATACCAAAACTGTAAAATCAGAAAGAAGTTCCGTTTCTCACAGGTTTACAATCTGTTGAGTTATAAATACTAATTTTAAAGCTAGCTGTGTTTCAGCTAAAATAGAAGGGACATTGATTTGTGAACGTGAATTAACGCAAAAAGATTAAAAAAAATGTTGAAACGCAAAGCACTCCACGAAATTTGAGCTCCATCGTGACATGACGAAATATAAAACTTTTTGTCTAACGTGTTTCATAGCAGCCTTTATTCAAATATCAAAATCAAAATTTTGGCGAGTTTTCATCAAAAAAATCAAAACTGTAACTCAAAGCTATTATCGTTCAGTTCATGTTGAATTGACTTACCCATTTTGTGCTGCGTAATTGACTGATAACTTCCTGTTGCTTTAAACAAAATTACCGGAAATATTCTTAGCAGATAAATTCCTGTCTTTTCTGCTTTGGTTTTGATAAAAGTTTGCAGTTTTTAGGTTTCTCGTCAATAATTTCTTGTTTATGACGGTGTGCAGAACATTGCTGAGAAAAATAGCCAAAAAACATTGTCGATGGTGTGCAGAACAATGCCAAAAAAATTGCAGAGAAAAATTGCAAAACAAATCCTTGTTTTGGGGCTGCTTGATTTTTTTCTCCCTTTTGACCTCAGGATTCTAAATGTGGAGAAATATGTGAATAATCATTGATTTTCCATATTTTCAAAAACTGACACGCTCAAAATTATTTAAATTGTTTACGATATTTTTAGTTAGCTGTAAAAAATTTCATTGCGACTTAACTTATTCCAAACGTCTAGTTATTTTGTTGGACAAATTGGTACATCTCCGAGTGAATTGTTAATTTGTAACATAGAAAAACTTGACGAGTGTTAAATTTGTTCATCCGCATTTCTAATTGAATTTCTAATACAAATGGGTTATTGGACATTTGTAGGACTACAGTCAAATTGCGTTTATGCCGGAACATTTTCACTGTTAACTACTGAAAAAAGCTAGAAAGAAGTTTTTCTTATAAAAGTTTTCTTATTCGGCATTTATTAAATTGTTTAGATGATAAGAAAAATTTACTCTACTTCTTTTGTACTGTTTGGTAATAATTGCATTTTTCCTTAAAAAATGACTAAAAGTGGGCTTATAATTTAGCTAAATTGCAGTTCTTTAAGAAAATAAAATTTTATTTCAGCTGTACATAGATAAAAGAACATCTCAAAGCTGTCAAAATTGAAACAATTCTTAAAAATTTCCAAAAATTATACGGTAAGTAGGAAACATATATCGGGGTTATAGCTTCACAAAAAATCTATTGTTTGTATTGATAATGGAATACTGAGAGCTGAGGAATCCTCTTTAAAAATCTTCTCAAGAAATCCGTGATAAAATTAAATCAGTTCAGCACAAATCCAAGGCCTAAGTCGGAAACAAGGCTCCAGTCGTTTGTGTTGTAATCGTACAACCTGTCACGCACAAAAAGGAGATAAAAACGATAGTCAGATTCAAAATTTTCGTATACACGGTTTTTATTACCAAAAAGATGCCCTAATAGGGGATTCCAGGCGAGTTTTCAAATGCTTTTACAAAGCAAGACTGTAAGATAAGAAAGAAGTTCCGTTTCTCACAGGATTCCAATCTGTTGATTTATAAATACTTATTTTAAAACTAGCTGTTTTTCAAGTAACTAGTAGAGACATTGATTTGGGAACGTGAAATACTGCAAAAACATTAAAATTGTTGAAACGCAACGCACGCCACGAAATTTGTCCATAGTGACATGACAAAAAAGGAAACTTATTTGTCTAATGCTTTACTATTGAAGGAATCACCACTTCGTCTTCACAAATACTCCACTTGTCAAAAATTTAAGTGCTTCAGAGCAGTATTTATTCAAATAGCAGATCTTAGATCTTTGGTGAGTGCTCTTCAAAATTAAAGCCAGAATTGTAACTCAATGCTATTATCGTTGATTTCATGTTCAATTGGCTTGCCCATTTTCGGCTTCGTATTTGACCGATAACTTTCGGTTGCTTTAAATTATAGTTACCTGAAATATTTTGTGCAGATCAATTCCAATCTTAACTGCTATGGTTTTGATAAATACATTGTAGTTTTTAAATTTCTCTTCATAAATCTTCTGTTTATGATGGTGTGCAGAAAATTGCCAAGAAAAAATA
Source organism: Convolutriloba macropyga (assembly GCF_964194025.1). Classification (NCBI taxonomy): domain Eukaryota; kingdom Metazoa; phylum Xenacoelomorpha; order Acoela; family Convolutidae; genus Convolutriloba; species Convolutriloba macropyga. The sequence goes on from NC_134471.1 coordinate 26,201,627, forward strand.
TAAAACAAACCCAAGTGTTAGGTCTGCTTGAAGTTCTCTTCTCCCTTTTGACCTCAGGACGCTAAATGAGGAAAAATATGCGTGTAATCATTGATTCAAAAAATTTTAAAAACTCACAAACTCAAATTTATTTAATGTCGTTACGATAGTTTTTAGTTAGCTTTATAAAGTTACTTCGTAACGTTACTTATTCCAAACGTCTGGATATTTTGCTGGACAACTTGATACATCTCGGAGTGTATTGATAATTTGTAGCTTAGAAGACTTGACGAGTGTTAGATTTGCTAACTCGCATTTCTATTTGAATTTCTAATACAAATGGGTTATTGGAAAATTGTAGGTTTACAGTTAACTTGAGTTATGCAGAAACATTTTCACTGTTACCTATATATTGAAAAATTGCTCCCAAGTTGTTTTTTTCCTTTAAAAGTTATAAACTTTTCTTATAAACTGATTAGATGATACGAAAAATTTACTCTACCTCTCTTGAGTTGTTTGGAAATCGTTGCTTTTTTTTCTTAAAAAATGAAGAAAGTGGTCTTATTATTAAGCTAAATAGCAGTTCTTTAAGCAAATATGACTTTATTTTGGCGGTACAAAGATCTAAGAACAACTCAAAATTGTCAAAAATGAAACTATTCTTCAAAATTCACAAAAATTATACTGTAAGTTGGAAATATATATCGGTGCTACAACTTAGCAAGAAATCTATTGTTTGTCTCGACAATGAACTGCTGAGAGCTGAGAAATCCTCTCTAAAAATCCTCTCAAGAAATCCTCTTATGAAATGTGATGTAGGATCAAAACACTAACAGTGGAGAGCGGAAAGCACTTGAAGTAAACAAGTGGAAAGATCAGTTTACCCTCGATTCATTCATAATTTATTTAATAACAATGAAACCTAACTGTACGGGGGGGGGGGGGGGGGGGTTGTATAGGGGTAACAGTGCAATATGTAACTGTTCGGTTACCAAAAATTTGATCAGTTTTTCATAATGAAAACAAACGCAAGCGTCATGGCCCGCCTCCGGTGTTGTTGTCAATCAAATTATCTCTGTGATTTGTTTAACTTGACGGCGGCGGCCATTTTGCTTTGATGTGTGTTAAGTGTCGGTTAGGGGATGTTTCTAAAATACACATACACATATTCACAAATACACGCATGTATGTATAAACATAACACGCACATATATGATGCGTATATAACGCTTAGGCCGCGTATAAAATTATACAATCCTGTATTATTGTATACATGCATTATTCAATATCATTCAATTTATTTTTTACTCTGTATCTCAAATACTATTTAATACATCCCAAGCAATAACAACCACCCCCCCCCCCCTCCGCCCCTTTTACTATAACAAGAACATATTTAATATTTCTCATCTTTCCTTAAATGCATTTGTTATTTGTTCGACCTCCAATATCTAATTGATGGAATTGTTGTTTATTCCCTAATTTTATCAGTCAACAAAGGCCATTTTTACAATATTTTCTATATTTTTTCATTTGTTTTTTATTGCATTTATAGGCTAGTCTGCGACAAAGGCGCAATATTTTTGAGCTCAATTTGATTTTGTCGAGACAATTTATTTATTGCACTTTGACTGTGCGGGAGTGAGATAAAGTGAAAAAGTAGTAGTTAAAGTAAAAATGTTAATATTGAGAATTTTCAAACATGATTTAATATAAATGCGTTTGTATTGCTCCTGTACTTGTTTTCAATACTTAGCATTTTAACACAACACTCACACGCTCACAAAATAAAATCGTCAACGGCGGCATTATTTTTTCTTTCTCTTTATAGTCGTTTTAATTCTGTATAAGTCTTAATTTTACTTGCAAGAAAAGAGGCAAGGCAACAAAACAAGCATTTTATTTAGTTTATAATATTTTACCACCGCTGTTTAAGTTACTATACACTTGTAACTTGCGTATCATTCATACTGTAGTAACTTTCATTCTCAATATTATTATTCTCCTTCTTTCTTCTCTGCTCTAGATTTGGTTTCAATCTCTGAATATTACAACTTACTAACCAAGCATATAATTTATAACTACGAACTCACTCAGCAGAATCATCCACTAACATTCGCCTGCTCTATCTCCAGTGTGGTTGGCTACTTTCAGTTATTATAATATTCGCTCAACTAACTAACTTTGGTTAGAGAGATAAATTTCCAAACCATCTCTCACTGCAACTACAATTTTCAACAACTACGCAAGTCTCAAACTCAACTTGTGTTGTTATTCTTGTTCGCTTAGTTAAAACTTGGCTTCATTGTAGCGATTGATATATATTTGGTTTCATGACTAGACAATAAGTAAGTTTAACTAACACATTCCTTGCTATAAACTTCACTACTAACTAGCTTCACTGGCTGGTTAAACTTGGTGGCTACACATTTATATAAATTTCCTTTTGCTCCAATTTACAAACCTGGAAAATTCTAGGTTTTCCTGTTTAACAACTAGCTAGCTCTTACACATTGCCCAATTTTATTACTTTTTAACACTGCCATTTTTGTAATTTAATTAAAGCTTTAAATGCAGTTTTGAATAAACTTTAAAAATATTTGATTCTTTTAGGTAATCCAGAGATTTATTTGAGGAAACTTTGCCCTACAATATTCGATTTACACTTACGGACAAGGTAGATGATAATTAATTAATAACTTTTTCAACTTGGGTAAAGTTATTATTTTCGCAGCATGGAATTTGTTTAGGGTGTTTATTCCATCATGATCACTACATTGTACAAAGTTGCGAATAATTGTGAAAGCGCGTTAAGCGAAAAACACAATTGATTAAGTAGGCTGGCATAAATTATAAAGCAAAGTCGGCTGGCACAGTTATATTTTGTGTTACAACATGGTGATATAAAGTGAGCTGAGAGAAAGCAAGAAGGAAACCCTCTTTACCCAGTTATACATTTGTGCTCGTTATTACAGTAAAGAACTTAACTGATTAATAATGATTTCTCAAGTTCCACGCATCGTTGCCGATTCATTCTCTGATGTTACTCGACTCCAGCTTTCACCAACCTAAACAATTTGTAGCTGATTATTTATGAAAAAACAGTCTCTTTCGAAGGTTAGTAGAGTTTAATTTTACATACGTTTTGATACCGCTTGTAGTAATAAATTGTTCCTTAAACTTTTCTGTGAGCAAAGCTTGCAACTATTAAATTATTTTGCGACAAGCAGATAAAAATTTTTGGGTTTATGATTTCGAGAAATTACTATATAAGTTCGTTTGCGTCTACAATGTTTTGATTTCACGGCGTTTATCGCTCATAATTGAAAATAAATTTTTGTTCCTTTGTAATTGGGCGCGTTTTCCGTTTTACCATGGCCTTCAGTTAGCTGTATCCGCTGAAGCTAAATGTGAGAGAAAGCTGAGGTCAGGTGGGAGGGGGTGGGATGGATGATGGCAATTTTTTCAGTTCCACTAACTTAATCTTATTTTCAACTCTACTTTATTTATACCATGTTTCAATTATGGGTAATTTTTACTTCTCGAAATGTAGCTTATGAGAGAAGGTCGTATAATTTCACATGCTGAAATTCGTGGATATTTCAAAACCAAAAATTTGTCATAAAATTGCTGTTTGATCGTTAAACCCTAGCCGTTATAATTGGCTATGACCGTATGGTAATTACGTTTGACGTAGATTGCAGACCACCGATAATCCCTCAAATTAACAGCTATGATTTACTGATAATACAGCCGATCGCTTTCGAGTTTCTTCAAAAGGTCGAGGAGAAACCACCAAACACTTCCGCTGAAAGTTCTACAGAGAAAAAGCTCTGCTCATCATATCTGGCGTTGTCTGTTGTACCTTGACTCCTTGACCAAATCGAAGATATCAACAGCAATCGAAATATATACATTTTTAATTTGCATCACAAAAAAAATTACAATTGTTTTTTGTTGTATTTGGTTCTGAATGGTGTTTGATAACTAATGGTCTATATCAACGATGTAAGGGTTTTTAATCATTTACATTAAAAAATTAAAGCAATTGAACCATTTTTGTAGCCAATAACATCGCAAAAGTTTCCGGTTATTGTATTTTGTAAAAGCGGATTTTTCCTAAAAAAAGCGTGGGGGGAAATAACGGAAAGATCCGATCTGAGAAGTATTCGATAACATTTCAGCCATTGTGAGTTTCGGAAAACTCTGCTTGTTAACTAATTTAGTTTTTTTTTGTATCCTTTCTGCTAGCGCCGACAGCGCTATGACGTTAAATTTTGCAACTTCAAAAACTATTGCAATAACAAATAGACTATTTACATTTCATTGCAAGACGCTTGATTGAAGGCACTTTTAGAATGGTTTTCTCAAAATAATGACGAAACTACAGACGGTAAAGTAGCCTATAAGTCCAAAAATATTGCAATGCAAAAATTTTATTAATGCTTACATCATATGCAACATGTTTATTTCATACACGTTTCAGTTTGAAACATTCGCCCTGCTAGTTTTTGATATTTTCGTTTTGCTTATGCATTTATATGTAAATTGGATGACGCGGTTAGAACCGAACGGGCGCAGAGTAGATTGTCGTAAAATGAGATTTAGAGTCGAATATTTCCTGTGCTCTGACTGATTGATCTTAAAGTCATTAATTTAGAGGCATACTTGAGAGATACTGAGTCTGATTAATTTTGAAAGAATTACTTTCCAGCAATTTTTACAGAATTTTAAATTTTTAACAAAATATTTTTGTAAATTTTCAACTGAATATGTTTCGGAATTCTCAAATTTTATTAATTTTTGAAAAATACCTAGGATTCTTATTTTCAAAATTTCCATAATCTATGCATTTATAAGTTTTAGTTATATTGTAACCAGCTGATGTCTTTTGCCGAGAAGGTATCAATGAAAACTTCATGAAAAAAGAGCGAATTATTAAAGAGCTTTTATTTTTTCGCCTCGCGAAGAAAAAATGGAGAAAATGTTTTAAATTATTATTTTTTAAAAATTGATGTTTCTTCACAGACTTCGTTTCAGTATCTTTTTTAAAAAAATTTACTGGCAAAATAGCGTAACGAAGTTCTATCCGTCGACATAACCTACCACCGCAATCACAAATATGAAACAGGGGTTGCCGCCACACCGAGGCCTGGTGGAGCGCATCCTGAGTGCACATTATAGAGAATCAAGCGACGACAGCTAATTAATTCGGCATTTAGTACGTTTGTTGTACTTTGATTTAAACCGATCAGATTACTTGTCCAATCGAATTTAAGCATTTGACTTTGATTCTCATTTCTTTTCGTTCGGCTCTGCTCCTGGTCGGCTCTACTTCCCAGCTCCATATGAACTTACTCACTTTTATATAGTATCTTTTAACGCATATGAATGAAGCATTAAAAAGATCCGTGTTTCTACTATAGAAACCATTTCAATTCTCCTGAACTAGTCTTAGGCTAATATCAAAGATAGAGAGTTCATCGAAGATAGACAGAAATAGCGAAATATTTTTGTTGCTTGTGGAAACTCATTTTAATTGCCGAATAAAATTGGCAAAGTACTCAATTTGTTGAGTTAAACATATACGTGTTAAAAAGGAGAAATATTTTTGATTACAGAACTGTCAATTGTAGCTTTCTGTATTTTTTTTGACCGTCACCTCGAATAGTTTTTTTTTTCATTTTCAAACAGATGGTACAGTCTACATAAAATCAACTTAAGTTCCTTGTTAGCAACAACTAATATCCCTACTTACACACAGAAACCTTTTAAATTGCTGTATTGTCGGCAGGGTCCATTTTTTCTAAAGCTATTTAAATTTGTTTGTTCTAAACGTTCGGAATTTATGCGCCCAAACGTGGGTCATAATTTTCGGCCCTTAGACTCTTTAAAAATTACAACTCTGTGGTAACCACAAGTGATGACAATCTAGCGAACAAGGGTGTCCGCTACTTTTTTCAAAAAAAACTTGCATATACACGTAAATCAGATTAAATCTTTGCGGTGAAAAGTTTGAGCTGATTATACGCTAAAAATTGAAACTGGGACTAAAATCAACTTGACATAGATTATTTTATAGTGTTCGATTGATTATAAATTCGGAAATATAAATTTTCTCCAATTTAGTTTCTCTGTTTCTCTGTATGCGAAGTAACTGAGTATTAATAATAATCTTTTGAGAAGATTGAAATCGAACTTGGTGACATTTTTGCTTCTCTCTATCTCATCAATTGGCCGCCTTTTTTAATTCTCTCTTTCAGGCTTGGGCAGGGCTCAATAGGGTTGAGTTGGGTTCTCTTTGGGATGATGTAGGGGGGGGGGTTGAGGGAGTAGCAAGTGTATTTGCTTGGTGGGCAAACAAACAAACAAACAAACGCTTTCAAGTGTTTCCAATTAATCCCTGTGCATTGGTGCCTTTGCCCACCCTAAATTTCAAAAGTGGTCATTCCACTTAACATGTGGGGATCAGAATTAAGTCGAGACCGGGCACAAACAGGGTGGTAAACAAAGCAAGTAAATAGCTTTTCACTTTTAGCCCACTTTTTTCTGGGGGTGAAAGTCAATAGAAGCCGGCCCCTTAGACCGCCCCCATGTTATTGCGCACTTTGCACAATAGGCCGACAAGTAGCGCTTTTGCTACCCTGCCTTATTTCTGTTTTTGTCTTTGCAATACGGCATTGTTCTAGACTCTGAATTGCTTTTATCCTAATTGAATGCTTCTCTTATTGTATTTGACTTTTCTCTTCTCATTTCTAACACACACACACACACACACACACACATACATACACACATATTTATCAGCACAAATTTCTTCCCCAATTTTTGTTCACTACTTTTCTTTATCTGACGCTAGTTTTTATTGTTTGCAAAATTATTTATCTCAAAAATTGAAGCTTCGTTTATTGTGATGGGTTGCTAGGCTATTGGGTTCTTATAGCCCCCTCTCAATATAGCTCACAAGTTGATGAGGTAACCCGAGCAAATCAAAGCAATATGTTTAATTCTGCCTGTCGCCAGTACCTGTCTGGACCATTATTTTGGTCACACTCGGCCAGTTGCCAATTTTCATACCTCTCACTCTAACAAAGTGTCATTAGCTGATTGCCTCTTTGTTGCAATAAACAAAAGCTGTTTACGCAAAATATTTGGTTTGATTACTGTACGAAAAATTGTTTAAAGGCTTGAAAAATTTATTTGTGCTTAGTTTGTTCAGAAACAGTTGAAAGATTCCCTGTTCATATACAAAATCAGTTTTTGGCGATTATACTAAAATTGAAGCATTGATATTATCAGCATTTACACAGGTAAGGTAACTTTTGAGAAGTTATAATATCAAGTACTCAATTATTGCGAACTTTTCCCCAGTAGCTGTTCAGGCGTAATAATCAATCAAGGTGACATGGGTTGTGTTATTTAGGTGCTTTTCAGTATTGGTTCATAACGGTTTGTCTGAATATATATGCCCCATGTCTATGATCTACCAGAAATTGTTGATCTCACTATGATCTACGAGCACTTGTTGATCTCACACATATTTTCAGAGTAGCAAGATCTGTGAAGGTGCAAAGATATTTTCTGCAATCCTGCTATAGGACTGCAAACAGAAATGAAAAGCCAGTTTTCAATCTACTCAATTTTTCAGGCCTCTTGCAAATATCTCAAAATGGGTCCCTATGTGGGTCCGAGGTGCTTTTTAATCCTCAATGGCCGTTGAACTCGTTCGAAAGAAAAATTAGACCATAATGCGACGTTATGCAATTAATCCCAAATTGTATTCCGAACTCTATGTTGAGCATATTGAAATAAGGTCGTGTTCCAACTAAATAAGTAATATAAGGATCGGATTTCTATCCATTTTCATCTTCTCGCAATGATTTGATGAAATACAGAAATTGTTATCTAACTGAAATAAATTTTTGCTGGAGTGATGTTTTGTTGGAGCGTTCTATCCTATAGTGACAAGTGTTTTATGAATGCAGTTTTGTAGAATTTTTTTTAAAAAAGTATCAATTTTTGTTATTTTTTTCTGTGTTAGGTATAGTGTCAGTCAATTATGTTATATCTTTTTCAAAGATAGCAAAATTTTGACAAAAAAGCATTCAATGACAAATTTTGCTGTTTTGAAATTGTATAAGTTTGATTTATTAGGTTTTTTGCGTTCCTTACTGTAGAAATGAGACTCAGAAGTTGTGCATTTTTTAACTAAATGTTTTTCTGAATTATCTACTGAATATTTGTCCAGATTCTCAAATTTCACTTCTTGAAAAAAATTAAGATTCTCATTTCCAAAATTTGTAGAATCTATGCATTTAAACGCATTAGCTCTATTGTAGCCAACTGATGTTTTTGTCTGATTGATAAAAAGGTATCAATGGGAACTTCATGAAAAAGGGAGTTGATGATCAAAGAACCTTTTACTTTTTTGCCTTGCGAAGAAAAACTGAAGCAAAGTTTTTGAAAAATTATTTTTGTCTTTTTTAAATTTTGTTGAATGCTTTTGCGTGACAGCCGAGAGGTAAGGTGTTCGATTCACACACCAATGATTGAGAGTTCAATCCTCTGCCTCCATGAAGCTGTCTGCGTGAGGATGAGCTCTTACTTAACCATAGCTTCAGGTTGACCATAGCTTGACCAATGTTGGCCGCAATGATGGTACCACGTGAAAGTTTCAGGCGCAAAAAAAGTGGCCATAGTCACCAAAAAAGAGCAAGCAAAAATATGCACTTGGTTCACGGTAAACGTATCTAAAATTGCAAATGCTTTTGATTGCCAACTTTTTTGGATAACTTCAAGTTCAATTTTAATTACCAATCAGTTGTTTCGAGAATTTTTCAGCAGAATGGTTTTAAGATGATTCTAAAGGAAGCTAATTTAAATTGACCGTTTTTTGACAGAGAATCTTTTTTCCTTTCTGTTTTGCTAACAGTTTTCAAATTTTTCTGGTTTCCATGCCAATTTTTGGTTTCCATTTAATTATTTAATTTTGTTTCTTTTCTGCAGTTTTTTTTCTCCATTTGTAGTTGTAGAAACCTTCAGCGCCATTATGATAATTCAAATAGCAATCCAATTAATGGGAATTTACCAGTTGGGTGTTGAAAGTTGTTGTAAGATTTCTTTTTACTAGTCGTTTCAAAACTCATTGTTAGAATAATGCTTGATGTATTAAATTTTGTCGCCGAAGTATTTTCAGCATTGGCTTTTTAAAGCATCTGTGAGAAAAAAATTTAATTTGAAAATTTTTCCAATTTTTGGACCTCGGATCTACGAGGACAAATGTTTGGTCCAGTTTTTATTGCTATTCGCCCATTAAAATGTTGATTGAAATCCTGATTATTCTTCAAATTTTTCTTCAGATTTTCAGATCTGGTATCAATGGTCAAACTTGAAGACGGTCAGACGACGAATAGGCAAAACTGTCTTTTTTCAAATTGTTCTGTGCGTAAATATTTGTACTAAGATTGAGCTAGAGATATAATAAAATAGAATATTTTGGTCGTTTCTGCATGTAAAAACGCAATCTTTTATCGAGCGAAAAGGAGGGCCAACTTTTATCACATTTTTGCTTTGTGGGCGGCGGTTCGGTTCCGCTTCAGTGCGCTTCGAATTAGTGACCTGCAATTACTCTTATTATTCAGCAGAATAAAGCAGAGCCTCTTTATTCGTTTACGTTGCTGCTTGAGTTTGGGAAATAAACACGATAAAAGGAGACAAATAAAAATAAATAACAACTTACTTGTTCACTCTTGTGTGTTTGGCGTTGATGTTCTCTTTTATGTGTCTTTTCCCTTTCCGCCTCTTTAACTTCTGGGTGATCATTGTTTAGCCGACTAGAGTTCTTAGCCGAAATTTTCATCTTTTAAAAGCGATCTCCGGAAAGTCACGTAACCTATTTGTTGTAACTTGAAGATTTTTTTGCTTGTTTTTGTCTACTGTTTTACATATCTGGCCGAGCTCAATTTTTTTCTGGTTTTAGAGTTTATTTTTTCGGCGAATAAGTGCAAATTCCAAATTAATCTTTTAAAAGCAGAAACGGTCCTAAAAGGGCGCACTTTAGTTTTTCTCGTTCTCTTCAAAAATTATATTTCGTAAGATTTTTTTCGGAAAAATTTGCCTTTTTGTTTTTATTTATGTATCATATTTTTCGGTTAATGGAGACAATTTCCAAACTGACTTTTGTCCTATTTTCCCAATTTTTTGCTTCACCCTAGAACTTATTTGTGCTGGTGCACACCACAGAATTTATTCAATCTCTTCGCTCTTTGTTTCACGTGTTTGTTCTGTTATTGTTTAGCTCTTCTTCCATTTTGCCATTGTGCCCTCCCCTCACTTCCCAGCTTTTCATTCCACTTCTCAGTCTTTGTTTCAGTCAACTGTTACGTCATCTATTGCCTCAATTGTCCGAAGTATCAATTTGCAGAAGACACAAGAATTTAGTTATTAAGGATGAAATTAATTATTCAAAAATTGCTTATGCGCTAAAGATGTAGGGTTTTAAAATTAAGATTTTGAGCAGCTTTCATTGTTAATGTGTCAAACTTTTGATCATTTGCTATAATAAATGCATACGTGATATACATCAATTTTTAACTAACCAGTTTGAATTCCGTGGCGATCTTTATCTGGTGTTTGTGATAAAAAGTAATAGAATTACTTCGATACTTTTTGAGACAAACTTATGTATACTTATGTATAACTTATGTATAACTTATGTATACTTATATATAAGTTTGGTCAACCCGGGTAGGCAGTTCTTGTATACTTTTTGAGAGAAAGCGTATCGATGAGTTGCCTTCCATTTCTTACGAAAAAGCATCGCAATACTCCATGTTATTCCAATTTTTTTTTTTACTATTTTGATGAAAATAGTAAAAGTAATTAGCTTTTTAAATCAAAGACATTCACTGGATGTAATGATTCAGGCTGCTAGTTTTCTTTATTAATCTTCCTATTCATAAATTTTTGATCACTTTTGTCACTTTGGGAGATGAAAAACTGTTCGTATAAACTTTTAATCAGCTTCAGAGTCTAAAACCATTTGCAGAAGAAAATAGTTATTATTGTTCCGAGAGTGATTGAATGCTGTAGGTATTACCACGTTGTGGCTTCTCTCTTGATTTTGGAACTTCCAACTCCACAAAATTAGTTGTTTGGCAAGGTATCGTTGCTTCTTTGTGAAAGGAATCAGTTTTCGTAAGAAAATTTGGATCTTTTCCGTTTTTGCCCCCCCCCCCCAGCTTAGTGGGTGCATATTATTTGCAACCCCCAGACGCACGTGCAATATTTTTACATAATGATTTACTATGTAATGACACGTGCTCTGTCACTGGGGGGAGCATAACGTACTGGGGGGGGGGGGACAAACGGAAAAGATCCGAAAATTTATTTCTTGGCAATCTCACTAATATGTCTTACATTTTAGAAGAAAATTTGAACAAAAAAGTCTAAATACGAAGTTGTAAACTGTTTGTTTATGTAATGTTTGGATGATGAAATTATGTATCTTTCAATTTACGGCACTGTCATTTCGATTAATGTAGCACGCGCTAAGTTCACTTTTTATCTGAAAGATTTCAGTCATTATGCCAGCCGGCGGAAAATATTTTATTCTGAAAATTTCTGGGATCAGCTAGCGAATTAATAGACAAAAATTTGCTGAGATTCAGTATGTAAAGTTTTAACACAAAATTCATTAGAAAAACAGTAAGAGTGAATTATTTTTTTTTGGTAAACAGAAACATACGTACAGAATAAAAATTCTCGTTTAAAAAACTACGCACATTTATTGGCAAAACATCCAAGAGTATACAACCGGCTGTCTAAGTCTCTGTAATAAATATTTTTGGATATATTCTGTTTCGGCCCCCAGTGTGTTTTACGCCCCCCAGTTATAAATTATAAGTTGATATATAGCACGTTACTATGTAAAAAAATACCAAGTGCGCCTGGGGGCGTAAAAAATATAAGCCCACTAAGCTGGGGGGGCCGAACCAGAATAGATCCATATTTTTCTCAAGCAGCAGACCTCAGTTTAAAAAAATTGAAAATGTTAAAATGCGTTTGAAGATTACCCAAATTATACCTCTAAATACACGTTCCTTTAATAGAATTTGTCTTTTTTACTAGAATTTAAATTGACCAAAAACATATCCAGCTCAGTACTGCGCTTAATATAATTGGACTGTAGTGATTCAGAGCTCTGATCATGTCACTTGCTAGACTTTACAGTCTAAAGACAAATCTTGTCACAACGTGCACTTATAAATGCAAGTCTTGGTCCAGACGCGCAAATCGAAATCCAAGTCTTCACGAAGACTTTGATGTCGAAATGAAAGTCGTGCAACTCAAAATGCAAGTCTGGGCTAAGACTTGCACTTAGATTTACATGTCTTGTCCAAGAGTTGCATTTCGACTTGCAGGTCTCTGATAAGTCTAAAGGACGTCTCAAAATAGCCAGAGACAGGTCCGGAAAATTTGAAAATAAGACTAAAAGTTGCCATAAATAGGTCCGAAAAAGGGCAAAAATTAGCCAAAAAATTGTCTGAGAAATAGCCCTAAAGCGTCTCAGAAGCTCATTCGAGCCTAGAGACCTACCTTATCCTTGGAGAAAAATCAATATCAGAGTTAGATTTTCAATATACAAAAAGATAAAATGCAACGCAAAATGAATAAAAAGGCATCCGAATGATCAATTTATGGCATCCAAAAAAACCTTTCTTACCCTCCTTTTTTTCAAAGCTTTACCCACAAGTTTTGTTCAAAAAATTTCAGTTTTTTTCTGCTCACCGTTTGTGTCGTTACCAGATTGTTGGGTGTCATTTCCCGGTGTCCTCGACCACAGGACATGGTCAATTCTTGAAAATAACCATGCGCAAAAGTTCATGGTTAACCCTCATATTGAGCCAAAGCCCACCGGGGCAAAAGCAAATTTTACCTTCTGCTAGTTAGCAAATTTTGGAGTAAAATTGGTACGCAACTAGTTCCGACTTCTAAAGTTAGTTAAAAGACACATATGAAACTTACCCACAAATGATTGCAGACCAATATGTTGGAGCAGCAAATTTTTTTAAAGGATCGAGCGGTAGGCGAAGTGTAAAACCTAAATCTTTGATGGTAGCCAAAAATATTGAAGAAATCGAAGCGGCAACGGTCTCATTAAAACTGTCATAAAATAGGATTTAAAACGATGTTTATGATTCTTTATTTAAAATAATGTTGTACAAAATAACGGCCAAGTCGATGCATGTGGATACAGGCAAAGGCCAAGCCAAAGCAGCTTGACCTATGTGCATACAGGTTAAATTTGGCTCGATCACGAATTTTTCAGTGATATTAGTACGCAGCTAGTTCAGCTCTATTAAGTTATTTAGGAAACTTTCATATCAATTTCTGAGCCCAAAAAATCAACTCCACAAAAGGGCATCGGCGATCGAGCCTGAATCATGTCCCCGTTTTCCGAAGCATAGATTATTAAATCTTCAATATTTAAGGAAATACTGAACCTATTGAAAAGGGAATTAGCTCGTTGGAAATGTCTTGAAATAAACTTTTACCTTGCAAAACATCAGCCAGTGAGCACGCTTTTTCCTCAATGACTTGGTATTGATAGTTGGGCCGAGTGAGGTTTCTGATCAGATCAACCATTTTAGCCGGCAAATAAACCTGGAAATAAAAGCCGAAATTACAAAACTTCTCGAAGTTCAAAATTTTTACTCAAAATTGTTTAGGAAACTGGTTCAGGCTTGCGTGCAACTTTCTCCACAGAAACTGCTTTATTGCATACTTTCATGAACACACGAAAGATGATTTATAAACGTTCGTTTGTTTTTACAGTGGCTCTTGACTTGCAAGCGGCTTTTGATACCCTGAACCACGAAGTTCTCTTACATATTTGTGAAGATCGTTTTGGCATAAGGTATACAGCCATAAAGTGGCTTCAGTCTTATCTCTTGGGAAGAAAACAACTTGTTTTAGTCAACGATTCAATCTCAAAACCAGCACTTCTCGATTCTGGTGTTCCTCAGGGTTCCATTCTTGGGCCTATGCTCTTCAGCGTCTATCTTACACCGTTGTGTGACCTACTCAAAGAAGTTAAAGTAAATTATCAACTATATGCTGATGATACCCTCCTCTACTTTGAATGCTCTTCAAAACACATCTTCAATGCAAATTCCGTTGAACTTACCATTCAAAAAGTTTTATCCTGGTTCGCGAATGCTGGCCTACAGGTTAACGAAAGTAAAACAGAAGCCATTCTCATTTCAAGCGTAAGTATCAGCTCCATAAAAGTCGGAGACGTCGATGTAAAGCTATCTAAATCCCTGAAATGCCTTGGCGTTACAGTTGATAAACACCTTCACATGGATAAGCAAGTAAAAACTGTTGCCAAAAACTGCTTTTACTACCTCCGAATACTCCATTCCCTTCGAAATTTTGTTGATTTCGAAACACGCACAGTGCTGGTTAGATGCTTAATCATGAGTCACCTAGACTACTGCAATTCGATCCTTAACGGACTTGGCATGAAAAAATTGTCCATTCTCCAGAAGGTCCAAAATCGGGCGTGTAGATTTGTTTATCGGCTACATCCTTAGTGCTCTGTATCAATTCACCTTCATGACCTTCATTGGCTGCCGATTTACATGAGAATTCGTTTTAAAATACTTCCGTTTGTATACAAAAGCCTTTTTCACAAAGATCTGATTACAGACTATTTAGAAGTGTTTGAAAAACGAGCAAAAACTTCCCGGAATGGAGTGGTATTGGTTGTACCCAAAAGGTCTTCAAAACTTGGACGAGATGCTTTTGATTACCAAGGTGCTGTCTTGTGGAACAAACTCCCCAAGTGGATCAGAGAACAGAATGGAGTTGATCAGTTCAAATAGCTTTAAAAACATTTCTTTTCCGTGAACATTTTTACTCTTAATACGGAACAGTACACTTCTGAGTCTGAAGAAAGAAGTGTATAAACAAACGACGATGATGATGATGATTAGACCTGCCCAGTTTTGAAATACCAGAATAGACTTGCAATTATACATGCCCAGTTCTGATATTGGCTTGCTTTTAGGCCCTGTATCTGTTTTCCTGGAACCGAAAACCCAGCTTCGAAACGAGAACACCTTTTCTGAGTTTTTGACAGCTTAAAGTATTTTTCCCATTTTCCCCAGTGTATAGATCTCGAGACGGAAAATTATTTAAAATTGATTTCAAAAAATCTCTAAAATTGACAATGATGATGAGAAAAACCTTGGTAGGCTCTCTGCTTTAATTTCTGTTTCTTAATTTATTGAAAATGATTGTTTCTTTGTGAGGTGAAAACATTTCTAAACGTTCGACGTTTTTTCTTGGATTATTTTTAAGTTCTGATGTTTTTTAACGTTTCCTTGGCATAAGTTTCTTTTAAAACGTCAGCTTAATGATGAAAACCATCAGAACTTAAGAATAACTAAAAAAGAAGTCGTCCAACGATAAGAAATGTCGTTGAATTTAAATGAAGTCCCCGATTTATCATTGCAAAAAAAACTCTGAGGCTTAAAAATGTTCTAATAATTCGAAATGGGTTGCATCAGCGATGCACCATGTCATCGTAACCAAGGTTCTGCATACAGGTCGACATATCGAGCCAGTTCTTAATAGTTCGATCGGCCTTGCGAACGATCGGTCATTAATGAGCGACTAAATAAGAGAGCACGACCGAGACAGAGAGAGGGAGAAAAAGAGTGAAAAAGTGCATATGTGAGGAGCGAGGTGCTTGGTAGCCTTGTGTTGCTTCTCTTTTCTTTCTCCCTCTTGTGCTTTGTTGTATGTATCCTATATTGCTATCTGTTTATCCCGACACTTCAAACGGAGGGGGAGGCATTTTGCATTTAGATTCCCTTTGATCTCCATATACAACTAAACACTATTACTATTAATGCCAATACTTCCAATACCACCACTACTACTAATACTAATTCTAATACTCTCTCCCACTCTTTACTACTACTGTATTCCCATACTTCCATAAGTAACAGTATTTACGTGTATGTATGTATACGTGTATGTGTGTGCCTTAAGAGCGTGTACTATAGTACATACACATATAAACATAACACACGTTCACAGTTAACTTCCAACATTTTATCATAAATCCTCGCCGCTTGTGGAGCACTATAAAGCTATTCCCACTATGACTTGTGAAATAGCCCGACCCAGCCCCCCTTCCCCTTCCTACTGCACCCCACCCCGCCTATCACAGCTAAACAATAACATTCTAGTGCTTCCCACTTATTCCAATATGACTAGTGCTACTACTATTAGTTATTTGAGTTAGTACTAGTTAACGCACACACGCAGGCTCACGTTGCCTTATTTAAAACACAGTCGGCTAGACTCTCCTTTATTTACTCTTTCAAGTTGAGGGGAAGGAACGCCGCCCTGGATTTGTTTTATCCGTTTCTATGTGTTTCGGGTTTTGATTAAGACTTGTTAAAAGCGCCCAAACTGTTTTCATTTGGATTTTCATTTACCCAAAATGGTCTCTGCTTCAAGCTTAACCATACACTCCAACTAAACATATTTGAATGACCGATCGATTTGAAACATTCTTAAAGATTACTTTATTAATTATAGTATTTTTTTGCCACAGCTGCTGTTGTTACTGAAAAAAAAAGCTTTGATCGAGTACATCTAATTGGCCATGAGATTATTCTTCATAACTATTAATTGTGACTTTTAAAGCCAAGAAGAGGTTTCTTTTAAAACTTCAAATTGGCAAAAACAAACATATACAAGATTCAATTTTAATTCATCATCATTTATTGAAATTTGGCAAAAGACTTGCATGAAGACTTAATTTAACAATTTGTCGAACTTTCAAATTTACAAAACGACAATTGAATTTAGAATTGAATACTGAAGTTCGAGAAAAAATTGGACCGTTGAGATCAATCAACTTTAGAGATCTATGATCTCTCTAAAAATGTACCGATTTCATTTATTTAAATTGGTTCAATTGTTGGTCTTGGCCTTGTTAAAGACATTCTTCATCACCATTTAAATCGGAACTTCAATTTTGCTCTCGATCCAATGCCATTATTTCCAAATTATAGAAATTTTCGACGAAAGCTTTAGTTTTTTTTATAATATTCTTACCTGTTGCGCGCTGACCTGATTACTTTGATTGGCGGCCTAATTTCCATCCAGTGCAAACGCTGGAAGCTGGCGCATATCATACGGGGGCGGCGGGAATTTCACCTTTGCCAGTCTCTATTTCGCTATCTCTCAAAATATATTCTATCGATTTACTACTTTCATCTATTGCGTATTTAGCAGTTTGTTTCTTCTCTCCAAAATGCCGCAGCAGTAGCTTAACTAGCTACAGCAACAAGAGCAGCAACCGCTAAACAACTAGGGCAATTTCAATTGCAACGTCTATCAATCTCTGCTTATATTATCCATTTTATCTTCTAGCTGTCTATTTATGCCCCAATTTCCTCCGACCCTCGCCCCCAAATCACAATTCAACCCCCTCCCCTATTTCTAACCCACCCATCCCTGCTCCCCACCCACCCCCTCACCTTGTCTCTTTTCCCGAAGACTGTCCAATATCTACCCGCGTGCCGCACGTTACCCCGTATTACTGCTACACAAATCTCCCCCAATGCTGTTACTTTTAATGCTTTTCAACTATAACGTGTTCTGTTCTCAACAGGGGGCACAAATCTATCAATCTATATATCTTATATAAATGTATGCATGTGTGTATATGTAGTAGTAGTATTATGGAAATCGCTTTGCTTTGATTTGAAATTGGATTGAATGTCATTACTTTCATTGGCACGTGCCGACAGTCACCAAAACCACCCCCCTTTTCCTACCTTTCCCAACATTACCTGTACCAAAATGCCAACAACCCTCAATCTAAATTCCTGCTTTTACGTCCTTACGTCGCTCTCTCTCTCTCTCTCCTCCCGGGAAAGCTTTTGTTTATATGGAAAACGAAACCAGATCAAACAATGCTTTATAAATAATTAGTTATAACTAAGTTATATATATTAATAAGTTATAACTAATTAAGTCAAGCAGCCCTCAGTTGCAATCGTGTTTTCTACCTGCAGGTGGGTTTTAGCTTCAATAACCTATCAATCTCATCTTCTTTCAGTTTTTACCATTTGATTGACTTCAAACAAATTTGTCATTTTCCACTTCCACTGGTTTGCAATTTTAGTGATTTTTGTTACAAAATTTATACGCAGGAAATTTATGGAAAAGGTATGTAAAAAATTTGCGTGATCAAATTTTCTTATCAAAAGTATTCAGTAAAGCTATTCTATCGTTTTTGTACCTATTAAGCACTGATGGTAGATTTTTTTTCAAACTCATGCACCATAACCAACTTACTCAAAAAGCCTACCCTCCTTCTCTCATCTCCATCTCTCCTCTCTTCTTAATCTATAGACATTTTTCTCGCCATCAACATTCGATTTTCTTAATTCAGCCTGTAAAAAAAACAATACATGTGAAAAAACAATCAAACAATTTGTAAAACTATCTTTCAATAAATTAAATGTAATTCTGCCGTTTTTAGGCATAAACTGTACAAAGTAACAGAACAAAAAAAGACGTGGAACGTTGAAGCAGGAAAGTTTTATCAGGAATGTTGAAATCAGTCCAAAAGTTAAGTGTGAATTATCGTCTCGGAGATACCATAAGATCATTCAGTCTAATAGCAAATCTTAAAATTGTTTATGTTTAAAAATAATAACTATTATTGTTCCGACCCCTCTTTAGTGGGAGGGAAGAACTATATACTGAAATGGTTTTTTTGTTCAGTCAATTTTGGCCGATCGAGCTGTGGGTGGTATTATTAAAAGACCAGCGTAGAATATGGAATTAAAAAGATTTTTATAATTTCGTTTTTTCAAAGGAGTTATGGAGGTTTAATGTTTTGTTCACATTCGACTGATTGCCGTTGTTTTTGCTCACATTTTTTCGCAAATTTTGCAAAAAATTTTTTTGAATTTACAAAAACAGTGGGATTGATTTTACTTTTATGATAGAGTAGGGTTGCTTAACGGTTTGATCCAAGTTTCTTTAGCACAAATTATTGGAATTTCGGACTTTTGGATTTCGGGCTTTTTCATCAAAAACTGCCTCCAAATATGCTTTTTAGGCCCACTTTGTTAAAAGTGCCGTAAGTGGAGGCCCGAAAACTACTGACACAGTCTTTTTAACTCGAGAAGATAGCCATTTTTACTTTTTCTCCCTGTAATAGTCTTCTTGAATTAAAATATTGCCAGTTTTTCGCTGAATTAGATCGGTAAGTATCAAAAATTCATCAATTATTTTTGGCACATTGAAATTTTTTTCTTGTATAATTATCTATTTCGCAAATGTTTGGAGCAATCAGCTATTTAAGTTGGATGCGCAGCTATATCAGGACTTGTATTGTTCTGTTCAAGGTTTTTTTCGATCAAAAATATTCGAATTGTATTGAGGCGGGCGCAATCTATATTTCGAAATATTTTCGCAATTTTTGTTTTTCTTGGGTTAATTACTGACAACAATGATTGCATTTCAAGATTCAGTTAAAGCAAAATCCATTTACATAAAACTGAGATCCAGTGGACATAATATATACAGGTTTTTAGGACGAGCTCTGTTTTTATGGCTTTGACAACTTGTTTTTGTCAACTTAAATTGAATTCCTGCCTGCCTTTGCTATACGTTTTGTAGTCTCGTGAAATCTCAGTATCTGGAAAACACCAACTGGCTTCTTTAGTTGGCACTAGTAAAACAAAGCCATGTTTTCAGTTGTTATCTTATGGCTCTCTTGACATTGTATATATTTGTTTTTGGAAAATATGTAAAATTTTGAACTTTGCCTATTTTTGTATCTTACTTTTGTCAACTTGTAGTTAAGTCTCAATAAAGTCAGTTCAATCCTCTATTTGGTGTGGAAAAGTTTCTCTTTCTATATTGGTTTTGTTTTCAACTAATGGTTTTTTGGCCTTGGTAATATGAGTTTTCAATGAAACGTTGCGATTTCAAAAGTCCAATTGGCATTTAAAGAATGCGCAATGGCACATATTGAATGTTGTTGGTAAATATTTTAACGTTTTGACGGTTGTGTTACCGTTGGCTTGTGAAAATTTCTTAAATTTTTTTTTACCCGTGTTTGTCTCTCTTCTAATAGTTTTTGAATATATTCTCGATACTGAAAGATCTCAGTACTTTCTGTTGGATGTAAAAATGAACCAAATTCATGGTTTCATTTTGTAGCTGCAGGTTTTATCTCTCTTTTTTTGTTCTTGTTTTTGAAATCATGTTACTTAAGCTAATCATTGACAGTTTTCATCAGGTTGTTGCTGAACCAATCATTATTTGTTGCTGAACCAATCAATATGATTTCTCTGTTGTCTTAAGGTGTTTGATGAAAACATGTTTCCATAAAAATGTTTATGTGTTTTTGGTACTGTTATTTCCTTGTTTTTTTACAGAGGCTTTTATCAAGAGGAGCTACTAATAATCGAACGAAACTCAAGTCAAAATTTAGAATGTTTCCAGTCAATAATAGTTTTAATGGCTTCAATAAACTGTTTCATAGTTTACAAAGCTTCAATACTGTGGTTTCGTAGAACGGTTTGTGAAGTATGAGTTCATGTCTATATTTGGTTTTTTGTTGTCTTATGACTTAGTCTTACTTATAAACAGCGCCATTGTTTTCCTAGGGAGTTGCAAGTTGATCTGTTTTAGCTGAAGTTTTATGATTTTTGGAATTTTTGAAAATTTTTGTTTTTTAATGATTAACAGACTTTGACACTTTTTATCTTAATGCTGCCAATATGAAGCTTTGTTTCCCGATATATATTGCGCATCTTTTTGCTAGCTAGCCTAAATTCAATTTTCAAAACGCTTTCTTTATCAACTAATGGTTTTTGACTTTGATATTACGAATTTTCATTAAAAATTGCGATATTTGGATATCGGCCCGTTTTGAGGTTTTATTATTTCCTCACCTCGACATAACTCTAATGAGGAGGTAAGTTTGTTGTTAAAACCTATTTCATGGCTTCAGTGAATTGCTTATGGTTTTAACGGCCGGGACTTGTCGTTTGCTAAATTGTTTATTTTTTTAAATTTTGCGTGTTTTTGTTGTTCTTTTCGTAGTTTTATGACATATTTTGGAAAGTTACATATCTCAATTGCTTTTTCGAAAAGTATAAATGAACACGTCTCTGTTGTTCCCTCAACTATACTTCAAAAGCTATAATTAATGTTTTAAGTTGACACCTAAACGTTTTAATCACTTAAGAAATAATGGTTTTGAAAAATGGAAACTTACTTTTGAACTATGCCCTTTGTGCTGTTTTTGTTGAATTGTTACGGAGTCTCGTCAAGGACAGGTGTCATATCTTTTATAGTGCAGTACAGGCAGGTTAATTTGTTTTGTTTTGGTTTCACTTGATGCGACGCCATTTTGATTCTGTTGTTGCCTTTTCATAAATATCAACATCTGGCTTTTTGTGTAATTGATGTTGGTTTTTTATTTGACTTTTAACTTTTTCTTGATTCGCTGTCTCGCTAATGGCAAGTTTCATTGGTTCTCTAACGCGGCAATACTTTACTTTTTTAGTGGTTTGTTGAACAATATGCGAATTTTCGAAAGCTTTCTATCTCTTCCTCAGAGGGTAAACAATAAGTCAAAAACAGGATAAGCGGGATCGGAACATTATGTGCAAACGCGAGTTTTCTCCTTGTTGTGAAAAATCTCAAATCAAGTTCTTCACAATATTTCGACTAGATGAGTTTTTCTGGAAGGTAAACATTTAGAACAAATAATAGATTAAACGTTGAACAAGATTTGGGCCAGCATTTTTACTAATTGGAGTAACTCAACAAATGGACACCAACTTCAAATTTACTTGAATACCATGCTATCCTGCTAAAGCTTTGAAAGTAGCTAAAAAATTGCGTCAATTTTATGTTTTCTTTCCTTGTTATTTGTCTGGAATGCGTGCGAAAGCACTTTGTACTAATTGCTCTATTTTCTCTATTGCTCTATTTTCTGATGTCTTTCCTCTTTCTGTTTTTAGTTTTCTTTTCAAATTTTGATTCTTGTTTTTTTCGATAAATCCCTTTCATTTTTTGTATTCCAGTCAAGAGATAAATTCCATTTACTCATTTCTAAAGTTTTTTTAAATTTTTGATTCACAATTAACTTATGACAAAGAGACGCGCGGTTAAAGTGACATTCAGAAAATTTTTTAAAATTCTTTCGCAAGAATTTGAATGAAATGTCCTCTGTTTAAGCTTTATTTTTCAATATATGTTCTTCATTATTATTATTCTTTAATAGGCTAGTTTCTTTTTTTTATGGTAGTTTGTTGATGTCGAGCGCGTAACCTCAAAATATCTTATCGGATAGTAAGTTGATAAACTTTTGTATAGAAAGCAAAATTTGGCCTCATTTTTTTTGTTTACATTTCTCAACTGCTCTTAAAATTTGCTATTTGAAGACCGACGTTTACAACATCTATTACATATGCAAATTTTTGTGTTTTTGACTTCAACTTGAACACAGATAGTGATATTGTAAATGTTTTTAATGGTTTTCGTTTGTTTCAAAATTTTTGATCAACTTAAATGTTGGATTTTAAATTCAAGTTAGGCAGAAACAATATGGACAATTATCGATAATATACACAAGAAAACCACTACTTTTTTAAACTTAAACTCGTGTTCTGTTAGTTTGCTTCAAACTATTTCAAAAAAAATGAGGTGCTAGCTTTCAGTTTATTCATGATGTGTTATGTGTAGTAGTAACTAGTCTGTCAGATGTGCTCCTTTATGGCCGTTTTTATTACAATTGTGTGGGCTCAAATACTGTTTAGCATCGGTTTTTGTAAACGAAATTAGTCGAGAGTTAGAGAAATAATAAATTGAGTCAGTTACAATATTTCTTATAAAAGCTTTTTCGTATTTTGTTTTGTTTTCTGCTTGCAATGGCAATTGCAATGTGTGACTCTCAGGAATGTAATTGAGAGATTGTGATCACGTTTCATGCCATAGAAATGAGTTCTGGGATATTTTTGAACTTTCTATTTACTTTTCAATATTTTCAAGCGATTTTTGTATTCTGGCTTACGTTTTGCTTGAATAACTGCAGCAGGCATAGATAAAGGTTGCTGTTGTGGTAGCTGTCGCACAGAGCTGCAATTCGCAGTTAATTGTTGCGGGATACTGGCGCTTATTGCCGTTTTTAACTCGTACACTAGTTGCATTTGTATAATAATAAAAATAGGTAAATTAGTAGTAGTGTGACTGACTAACCACAACTTGCTTCTGGAGCGGCGATGTTTCTACGTCTGCGCCGTGGTGAATAACATCCGGTCCGCGGTTTAGGGAGGCCAGGAGGGGTATCGTCAACATTGGGGGAAGGGGATAAGAAGGCTGATTATTCTGTGCAGTGTGGTCGTGTAGGACTGATGGTATCAAGTCCATCCATTTGGCTACATCTACTGGTCTTTCCCACAGGTCCCACAAACCCCGCCCCTCGCCTCGTGCTATTTGTCGCCGTAACAACTGAAATCGATACGGCGTCTGGTGCTGCCGCCGAGGATGGTTACACCTGAATTGCACCAACTTACAGTCCATAGAGCAATGGAACAACAAATTCGACTGTAAGCGCTGTTCCTGGTGCAAAATAATAGAAGCAAATACAAGGCAAAATTTCCGCACTCCCGACAACACACACAACTTTCTTCAACTGAATTGTAATGGTCTAAAAAAACTAGACAACATAGATAAAGGTCGTTTAGTGATTCAGATGTTATTCTTAGGAGTGCATAACTTTTCGTTTTCTGAGCGTTATTTGGAAAGAAAATTGCTAGGGATTAGAGCTTTATTTTTGAACAAGCTTATAACAATCATCATCTTGTATCTAGATTTTTGAGTGACTGAGCGCAGATTTGTGTCAAGACTACTAGCCTCTTAATTGATGGGTGTGAATTCCGTTCTCGATAAGTTTTTCGGTTTTTATCGTCGATCTTTAAGGTTTTTTTTAAAAACTCAATCTATTTATATAAATTTTAGTACAATGTTTTGTCAAGGCTTTGATGAAATTGTTCCAAAAAAAGATAAGGGTTTGGGATTGAATATCGGCAATTCAGCTTTAATTTTTTTTTCTTGAAACAGTGAGGAACAATAATTTGAAAGTATTGAGTTAAATTTCAATTAGGTTATGACAAGGGCCGTAGTGCCCTGATTCAATATCTCTTAGAACCTATGCTGAAAATTTTTGTTCGGATCAAGTTTTGATGTAGGTTGACATCGGTATCGATTACGAAAAATATTTGAAACAAAAGTTTAAATTTTTTTTCAATAGGGCTCTTCAAAGCATTTTTTCAGTATTGTAGCTCTAACTGTTTTTGATAAAAAAAAAATATTGTCTCGCTCATTTTAATATTCAAATGTGCGTTTTGGGAGTTTTTACCTTTTTAAATTTAATTTACTATTTTAGTTTGGTTAGATATACTGCCATTTTTTTCTATGTGAAGGATTTTTTAGCTGTTTTTATTGTTGTCCTCTAGTTTTTCTCAAGATACTTGTGCTCGTATAATTGTTTGATTTTTTTGTGTTACTAGAGGCGATTTGCTTGAATTTTAGATGGGCCACTTTTCACTGAAGAAATTCGTTTTCGTTTCACATCGTTTTTTGCTTTCTTGCATTTTCGGGTTTCTTTTTAAGTTGCAGCTCACCTTTTTGTCGTTGTCTATTCTATTGGCAGTCCCTGTATCAGTATGGTAATCGTAAGGACTTCTGAGAATAGTTTTTAGAACCTCATACTTTTCGAAAAAAATTTTTATCAGATATTGACTTTTTAAAAAAAATGGTTCATTCTTAAACTTTGTTGATTTGTTTATCGTATGCTTAGCATTATTTGTTTGAAGAGAAAGGTTTCAATTTTGATTTTCTTCGGTTACTCTCGATATGTAGCTTTTTTATTTTTTAAATCAGATTTTAGAACGCGCTTTTTACTCTTCACTTTGCTTCGCTGGTTTTTAAAGTAAGTACCTTAATGAGTGCATTTTTTAAATCAAGTAAGTAGTTGTCTTTGTTCTAAGTCAACGTAGAGTCGATTCTGCAGTCTTCCGGTTGTTTGTTTTTATTTATCAGTACCATGGATCCAAACGTGCATGTAAAGTTTGGTGTTTTTTGGATTTTTTAAACAGCTGCTTTTTTATTATTGACTTCTTACTTCTTTAGATTCCGGCATTTTCATCAAAATAGGAGTTTCCTTTTTAAACGCGATTCGCATTTCGCATTTCGCCCCAAATTAGGTATTGGAGGAGCCTTTGGAAAAATAAAACTGCCTGATACAAAAGATCTGACTGACGTCTTGTACTTAAGCCTTCTACCATCATGTTTTGCATAGGATGGAACAACTCTGGTGTTATAAACTTCGGTCATATTCATTACTAACAATTTTAAATGAGTAAACGAAGTTGTTAACAATTTTATTGAACCTCATCCAACTAATCACATAATCTCCCGGATGGAATTGTTTCAGAAAAATCTTGATTTTGCTCGTGATTCTCGTAGATAATGAAGGTGATAGTGATTTTTTGTTAGTGATAAAAACAGCATTTGGGCAAATGAATCTCTGTGTGAATCATAATTGGTAATTCTCATTCCTTTTCAGGGTTTAAATCCCACCTCAAGCATGGGAACCATTCAATTCAACTTTAACCTTACAAATCACATTCAATGTTTTACTAAAGCGATTGAAAACGAACTGTTAACTGCTCTTACCCTTATTCATTTTTTTCTTTTAATTGCATTTTCAGTGTTGGCTGCTTTGATCGATTTAACACAATTAACAGAAAATTTGAATCTCATTTTTCATTGGTTGAGGTTAAATGCTACAATTCTAAGTTTTGGTAGCGCTTGTAAAACTGGCCATGGAATTCTTAACAACAGTCATTTCAAGCTCCTACACACTAAATAAAGTTAAGATTAAATTTACATAAGAATTTTTCTATATATAGGATTTTTCACGGCGTATTTTGGGCCATGTAAGGTTATTAAATATGACTGCAAAATGATCAACTTTTGCTTCTGTGAATTACAAGAAATCATTTAATTTTGTTCGGAAAGCAAGATTATGCTGATGAAATGCGAGGGCGTTAAGTTTTCTCAGCTTAGTCAGTATCCCGATTAAATCAATTAATTAATCGCTAAATTAATTTTTGCCGGGAGATTATGTATTTTGTTTAATCAGCAAAAAACGATGACCATGTTAACGATGAACTAAGTTCTCACCATCAGAATTGTTTGCATCAAATTCAGTTTTTTGTTGTTCAAACACTCCCACCTCTCAACAGTAGATATCTACATGTAGTTTTTTTTTCAAATTAAAAGTGAGGATTAGAAAAAAATCGAAACTTTTTCTTTGCGCAGTAATTTTTACGTCAGTTTTGCGTTTTTCAATACTTCGCACAAATTTTTGTGATTTCCAGCAGCTTACTTTGTGACATTTGCTGAAGCGTGTTGACAGTTCTGTCGTCTACATGCCTTTTTCTAGTTCTGCTAAATTTTCAATATTTTTTTTTACTTTTTTTTACTAATTAAAGTTGATTACGACGTAAACATGGTAAATTTAGTTTTGAGTTGGCAACTTTCTGTATTGATAAATTTTCAGAAAGGTATATTTAAAGCTTATTTTTACTTTCTTAAGTTGACTATGTTATTACTAATAACTAGGTATATAATCTACTAGGTATAATTTGAAAGGAGGATCCACAATTTTGAGGATAATTGAATAATAGTAGTGGTGAATAATAGTTGGCAATCGGTTCTATTACTAGCCGCATTTCATTTAAAACTTTTTTTAGTATCAGATCTTTTCACACCTACATCATTTCAGCCAGTTATCCCTACAAACTTTTCACCCCAAAATCCTTTCCCAAACCCTACATATCCTGAACTTTGAATATTAATTCTACCTATTACATAAAGAATTAAATCGGGATTGAAACTAATGACAGGGGATGGAAATTGAATAGGGGTGAAAAGGAGAAACAGCTTCCGCAGACAAAAAAAAGATTCTTACAAGATTGTTTTTTTTCGGACTCTGGTTAGCAATCGGCTGGAGGTGCTGTCGATTTAAAGTGACACTTGTTGGTCTCTGTGTGTGTTGATTTGGCTACAAGTGCTAGTGTTCCTTCTTAAACCTTTTTGCTCTTTTTGTGCCCTTGTCAATCTGAAAGCGGTCGGTCGGCACTGCTTCTGAATTCTCTCTTTCTTTCTTTCTGTCTTTCAGCAATTTTGGCCGCTTTTATTTCATTTGTGCTTTCCCTTTATTCTTTCACTAACCGCTTATCTCACCGACACAAGACAGCTCTGATCGAGACAGGTAAACCTCCCACTTGCCTTTCCTCGACTGCAGACAGTTATTGCGGAATAATACGCAGCCTATTTCAGCCGCGTGAAATATTCGGCCTATTTCGAAATCATACCACGGGCTATTTAATATTCACCGATTGCGGCCCGAAATTAAGCTCAAATTTCAGAGCGCCATTCTGCTTTCTCCTCCTCCTCCTGTTCTTGGGCTGAAATGGAGAAATAACGCGCCCCGTGAGTAAACATTTCACAACTACAAGTTGCGGGTTTAGCTATACAACAAAACAAAATACAAAGCAAGGCAGGTTGAAATTATTTGGCAAAGTGGGAAAGAAAAGTATGAACGGAAGGAAAAGTGGGATAAAATGGGATAGAGGCGGCATACGGCCCGCTGGTTATGAGATCGTCAGCGGGCTATTATTACTAGTAAAAGTTATATAACTTATAATATATCTTAGCCTGCTCAGATATGTCTATAATTACGGGCCGCAATAACCACGAAAGTAGTAAAAACAAAGAGGCGAGGCATTTTACTTTACACAAGTTAAAGTTAGCCCAACCAATCCAACAGTAGAGGTGAAGTTAGCCCCCACTTGTGTAGTAGCGACAAATTATTCACCACTTACGCGTCCTGTCATTTTACAACTTCAAAATGCTTTTTATTTCACATTTCCCCTTCTTCTGTTTAAATTCGTTCCCACCGCCGCACTTGTGTCGCTGTTATTGTTGTTGTTGTTGTTCTTGGACTGCTCATACTACTAATACTACTACTGCCGGGTAGTGGGGTGGTGGTGGTGTTGGGTGCAATTCTCAAGTCTAGCTATATCCATGATTAACTATCCCTCCCTTAATCTCTCAAGTTATCCCAGCCCCCCTTTTACTTTTTATTTTCCCGCCTTTTCCCTTTCATCCACGCATTTTGCTCTTGTTTTTTTTCAACCGAGGTAACTACCCCTATCAATAATAACATTCCCTTGATTTCTACTCCGTTGAACGGTCTTCCTGAAAATAACGACAAGCTCAATTGTTTAAATGTTATAAACCCTATCTTTAACTTAGGTTATAACAACAACAACAATAACAGCCACAACAGTATTAACAGCGACAACACCGTTGTTACATTGTGAAATTTCACATTCTTTAATATTCAAAGTTTAAAAATTTGTTTAACAGTTAATTTGGCTTTCAAGTCGAGGCTGCAAATGGAAATATATCTTAATATGCCTCAAGATATTAACAATACTTAACGTTTCTGATTTTCTCAACATATTGAAAATATTCAAATAAATACGCTGTTTTCCATACGCGCTAGCTTTTTCAATGTTATTTTTGCAATTGGCAAATTGGAGAATTTTTATCGACCAATTATTTGGCGTTTAATTTTGTGCTATTAAAAACGAGCGCTTTTTTCAGCTGAAAAATTCCTAGCACATTTATCCTTCACAATCAATCATTCATTTTTCGTTTTCTCTTCTTAATTTCATTTTCCGCTTTCCAAATAAATACTTGTTTTGATAAAATAGTAAAAAGCGGTCCCATTTCAGCTGCTGAACCTCAACTTTGCATTTTATAAAGGGAGAAATTGATTACAACTTGAAACCTGCGTTTATACATTTCATTTTGTTCACTGAAAAATTATACTGCGCCTCTACGTGTGTTACGTAATATACGTGAATTGATTGTGACATTACGTAATCTGTTCAAAGTGCCAGACAGTTAATCGTAATCTGTCTGTCTGGCGCTCCTTTGATCTTCACTGCTGCAAAGACCGCTTTCAACTTTGTTCACGTTTGCTTTTAGGGTGTGAAGCAGTTTCGGTCAATGACCTCTGCACTGTGAAAACAAGATCGAAGGCAATCTCTGTTCACGCCTACACTGGATTCTTGAATGGAACAAAGATTGCTGAACCCTTCTGAAGGGGGCGCAAATTACCGGATTTGAAATTGGTTAATTATTAAATAGTTGATTCCCTTGATCGGTTTTGATATTATCAGATCAGGTTATAAATAGATTGAGATGACGCTTGTTATAACTTAATGTCTGGTTAGAGAAACTTAATGTCATCCCAACAATTCTTATGCTTAATTGATCTAAATTGTTTATAATTGTAGTTTCGTATTTTTATGTTCTCATTATTTACACACCCTAAAAGGGTGAATGCATTCAAGTAGTCTCTGAGACAACTTGCGGTTTACATCTTTACTTGTTATCTTTCTCACGCCGAACAATATTAATCTCTTCCAAAGCCTTAATTATTGGCTTGGGTTCCAATCTAATTCGCGCCAATATTTCGCCTTAATCTCCGACCAATCGCACTCGGCGCGAAACTTACATCTTACGTCAACAGTCAGACGTTATTGTTTTTTATTAATTCCTTTAATTTAAACCACGATATATTCTGCAAACTTTGGATTGTTTGTTTACTTTGCATTTGTTACTTGGCAAAACGAACAATTGCTGACACACTAGTCGAAATAGGCTTTTATTCTTACTGAATAGGAAGAAGGTGGCGACCAAAACAGCTTGAACAAACAAGATGCCGTCTTCAGAAGCAGCATCAGGTTAGTTATTTCATAAAGATTGAAACCAAATACAAACAATAAAGAGGGCGGTGGTATGAACCAATTACTGTTTGCAGAGATTCAATAGTGATGACTAACATATAGATGTTTGAAGGCTTTATTCTCAGCGTTTTATTTAATTTGGGATTTCAATACTGGATACCAAATGGCGAGGATTTTGGGGTGAAAACTTCTAAATTTGAAGTAGAAACAATTTGTAATTAAGTCGAAACTTTTAAATTATTTTGCAAATGAGCCGGGCCGATTAAAAAGTTAAATGATATAATAAATGTTAAATTTAGTTGCACTATATCCTGAGTTAAAAGCTGCCTAACTGTTTTGGAACTATTTAATTAACTTTAGGGTCTTCGTTAAACAGACGCTATAATCTTTGAAATACGTCCGGGTAGACATTTCCTAGTAGCCATATAAGGATCACGTATGATATAATAGCTTGTAACTTTTCTTGTATAATTACCAGGAAATCATAATCCTAATATGATTACCAAACAATCATAAAACTTAGTTCGCTAAGTACGTTTTTCTAATTTCACAATTGAGGAATCAGTGATGCGATTCTGCGTCATCATTTATTGACGCGCCAAAGTAGCTTTACATGCAATATAATGATAGCAAAGTTGAGTTGCCAGTATCGGATTTAGACTTCTTTATTACATATATTGTAATAAACTATTACATCATCAAATTAGGGCACATCAGCATCTGTGCGAACTATGTTGGCAAAATAGTATTTTACGTACTCAGATAAATTTATGGAGAGTTCTCGGCAACTATCAATGTTTCAGGCGTCATAGACCATGTATTATTAGAAAAAAATTTCCAGGAAGGCTTCTTCCTGGAATAAAAATGAATAGTTTTTGCTCCTGAGTTTAATATGATTCCTGTATGATTATGCGATATAAGATATATTATTTGTATGATAACGGGGATAATTGCTAAGATATATCTTGAATGAGTACCCGAAATTTTGTTTGGTTGTGAATCAGGGAGAGAACTTTCTCTTTTCCCCATTGGAAATCTACCATCTGTAGATTTTAAAAAATGAAAAAACAGACGGAAGATTTCCGGTAACGACTCAAATTCGTCTTGGCCAAAAAATTAGCCTCTAAAATAATCAGTATTTACTGCCAGACTGCATGAAAGCATAAAAAATAACACATAATATATAACACATATAAAAAATAATAATCTTCACACATAACAAAAGAAATTGGCCAAAAAGTAAAGTAACCTAAAAAGTTAGGAAAATTCAAAACTTTTATGAATTGTATAAGTACACACGTAACCGGAAAACTTTATTTCAGCAATCGAGACTATAGAACTTCTCTCACAATATTAAGCGCACAATATTAAGCGGCAGCCAAAATAAGCGCACAAACTTCTATAACTACGAAAAAAAGGGGTTTGAAAACGGAGAAAATTTATAACCAATTTTAAAACTTTGAAACAAAACAAACTATTAAGTTCGTATCAGAGGCTATCAGAGCGTTGGGCTTCAAACCAGTTAACAATAAATGTAATAGAAGAATGCATGTGGTAAAATATCGCTAAAATAGCCTAAAAATTGGCAAAATAGATGAAAAAGATGCAAATTAGCGATAAACTCCTTTATCAAAAATATTCACAAAGCTATAAAAACGACCGAATAGCATGATCTTTAATTTGAAATAACCTTTTGGACTCTATAAAAAATTAGTTAGAAAACAGCCGAAAAAGTCGCGCATAAAATTTTTTTTTGCTGTGCTTCATAAGCTGGTATGAACAAAAACCATTCTGTTTTCTCAGCTTTTCAAATTTTTTTTCTAAAATAACTTTTTAACACTTTATTGACTCCCGAACTTCGGTTCTTCTGCTCGCTCACATTTCAAAAAATACTTTGCCGCAAAACTCCGGAACCGACTCGAAGTAGACATTCGCTTAGCCTACAGCCAACTGGTCAATAATTAAAATGAACCCACCATTTAATCTAATAGTCGTGTGGAAACATAGCTTAAAAAACATAAGAAAAGCCAAAATTGATATCTGAAAAAAACATCTGATAAAGTTTCTTCACAGGTTGCGAATCCGAGACAACTATTGGGAAAACAACTTGCAAGACGCTCAGTCATCATCCATTAAACGTCCATCATCTGATATTAAAAAATGAGAACAGTACATACAGAGAAAAACGAGGAAAGAGAAAGGGAAAGAGAACAAAAAAATGCAAATAGAAAAAAAGAATTTCCTAAAATTTCAATTGCTACCTCTTGCCAATGATTCTTTGGAACCTTAAAAATTTTTCTGCTCGATCAGCGAACTACGCAATGCCTATCAGAAATAAAAAGCTTGTCAACAACCAGAAAAGGCAAAAAAAGAAAAAAAACCGGAAAGAATTTACAAATCTGTACAGTTTATTCCAATAAACTCTTATTTAAACTCAATTTACTAACAATAGTTATCCAATTGCTCTAGATCAAAATATTGGACAAGAAAGGAGATTACAAATGCTTAAATTCAAAAAAAGGACGGAAGCTGAAGACAGAGACGAAGGTGGGCTGTAACAAACACAACCCAAAATTAAAATCTATCAAATCGAAAGACCACTTAAGTACTTTATTTCAAACCAAAAACTCCACAGATGCTATGAAAAGAAATAGTTTACAAAATTTGCTGAAAAGGCGTCCAACGTGTTGAAATGGCAGAGTTTGAGCAAATGTGGGCCTAGAAGTCTAATATTATTGTCAGATTTTCGAAATTGCTGTCTAATGCTGCATATTTTAAAGTTGAGTCAAAACTAAAAAAAAAACGACTTTGGAAAAACCGCACGTTATCAAAAAAGGTTCTTTCGCTTAGCGAAAATTTTTTCATATCTGCACTTTTTTTCTCTTTTTCAGAATAACGAATGAACAAGAAGCACTCTAAGATCTGTGTCTGGTTGGCTCAGCATATTGATCTGAACACTTCTTTTCAAGTTCGGCATTTGGCTTCTTCTAAGACATATATCCTAAAAGTAGAAGTCAACGATTTTCTAGATCACCATTGCTCTCTGTGTCGTAAAAATGTGATCCCACGTTTTTTCCCCAAAAATGTATAACAAGGCCAATAAAAAAGTTGCTGGTTTCAATGATTTTGGCAAATGTTTTTTTTCGGATATTCGTTAATAATTTAGATATTTCAGATTTTCTCGGTGAACATTTCAAAATTCTCAAACAAGGAACTTTTTTTAAACTAACTGGATCTTCAAAGATGTTTTTTGTGAGAGTTTTTGTATATATTGCTGACTCTTATCGGCAAGTAATTTTTTTGTTCTAATATTTAGGTGTATTCTTAACAGGTGTGAGAAATTGTGAAAA
The DNA here is from genome assembly GCF_964194025.1 of Convolutriloba macropyga. NCBI lineage: Eukaryota > Metazoa > Xenacoelomorpha > Acoela > Convolutidae > Convolutriloba > Convolutriloba macropyga. Next base: position 26,234,910 of record NC_134471.1, read on the forward strand.
TTTCAAAAATTCAAAAAAAATCCATTCTTGTCGAATCTTGTGTGTTCAGGGTGAGCGTTTTGTAGCTCCTAGGGCCTCATAGTCTGTCCTCTCGGGTTAGAGGGTGTTAACATTATTCTTTAATTTGTTTAATTTATCTAAGATTGACGATTTTTTTGTTGCTGTGTATTTATCTTAGTTCTTTTTTTCTTTATATATTAAGGTGCATGAAAAACACACAAAATTGTAAATTGATTATAATGTTTTAGCAACCAGTGCCAGTACAACATCCGGAACTGCCACAGCTTCTGGAAGCGACCCAGTGACCGGTAGTGGAGTCGTGGACCCTTCCGAAGATCAGGGAGCCAGTGACGAAGTTGTCACTTACGGAGATGAGGGTGAAAATGAGGGCGAAATGGACCAGTTGGGCTCCGTGGGACTGGGTCTTGGAGGTGGGCTGTTGGCGAACAGTGACATCATGGCTGACATTAAAAACAGTTTGTTAAGGGAGACAATAGCAAACAGTGTGTCTTCGTCCAGCGATAATTCAGATGTAAGTCAGCATAGTTTTCCAAATTTTATTAAATAGCCGTCATGTCGATGATCTCACTAAGATAGAAATGCTTAAGAGCGTAGACATGACAGTAATTATTTCCTATTCTTGCTCACACTGTTTTATTCGTGCCTTAGTAATGGTTTAAGTGAACTGATTAGAGGTGGAACTAGCCCTTACAATTAATACATGCTATAACACAGATGTGCTCATAATAGATAGGTATATTCTTCCTCAGGTCGGATATTAGTTCCAAATGAAAAACTTAGTTTGGGTAAAGTTTTCTTCAGAAAATTGGCAATATCTTTCTTTCTACGCTACTGTTAACACGTGAATCCGAATTTTTCATTGAAATTCATTGAAAACATTGCAATCCGACGGGGTCTTCAATTTTACGAAATATTCACGCTATACGAGTAAATCGTGCTCGATTGAGTTTGAAATGGTGTCACGCTTTACTAACCATTATTCAATTCTGGCACGTTATAAACATCGGAGGACTATCAGGACATAATGTTTTACCTCTTTAGATTGGGGAGGGGTTATGATGGAAAAGAACCTATTATTTAGTCAAGGTAGCGTAAGAAAACCATAAAACTTCTTAGTCGGTGAGTTTTATCTTTAACTGTCCACCATAAAACTAATCCAAAACTATTCACACCCCATAAATTTGTTCATATTATTTTTCCGGTATGTGGGTTATGAAATGTTTTTAGGCGCTAGCATAGAAAATGAATTTTGCTTTTGTAGTTACGTTGCTATCATGAGTTTTTGATTGTTTTCTCGAGAGACTTAAGAACAATTGAAATAGGAAATGAGTCATTTTTGACGCCTAAAATATCAAATTAGGTTAGTTATTTCTGTATTTTTCAGAGTAGCTCGCATCGCTTCATAGTCTTATTCAAAGTCAATGTGTATCCTTTTTTTAACCTGAAACAATTCTAATTTAGTAACTTTTTAAAAATAATATATAACAAATTCAGGTTTCTGAAATTGATCGCAAATGTTTGTTAAGGAAAAGGAAATGAGCAGCATTAAAATAATAAATCCGCCAAAAATATTAAAAATAGTTTACCGTATTTTTAATTGATATTCTGTATTGTCGAAATTGGGAATCAATGGCTTCAAACAATTAATACAGAATAAGCTAAAAAAAACTTCGCTGGTATCTTTTTTTGGTAGATTTTTTCGGAAAAGTAACTTCTATTGGTAATCATGAACACTTTCGCTCGTCTTAATTAGTGTGCTGAGATAAAAATGCAATCATTTTTTTACTAGGTGTGTTTTCATACTTTTTGAGATTTCTTGCTTCAGCCTTGTTCCATAGTGGGAGGAACTTTGCTCTCTGGGTGCTTTTTATACTGCACTAGATATTTTGTGCAATTTTCATTTCTAGGAACGTCAAGATTTGAATTCCTTTCCAGGAGCCGCCACTTGTGGAAAAAAATTGGCTCCAGGATTCACTTATTTTGTTCAAGTTATAATTTTGCGCTCCTCGTTAGTACTTGAAAGTTCCAATTTGTACGTACTGATATTAAATTTTATTTATTCAATTGTCGTTTTCTCAGTTTTCAGTGGATAATTTTCCCTGTTGAACCTTCTGAATATAAGATTAATTATTGTTAGTAGATCAATTTCTTTGGTCTTCCATTAATTTGTCCTGTTGGCAAAAAGCATCTGAAAACGTGGAAAATGGTTAGATTTCACAACAGATAAAAAAGGTGTTTGTTTAAACAAAAATAAGAACTTAATGAACCAAAAAATTCTTATCGTAAAACAACTTTTAAAGTAAATAGCTTTTTTAACTTGATCCAGTGTTTTCAAATCTTATCTTTCTAACCAAAAGTTTTTGAGTTGCCGATAAAGCTGGATCTTTATCATTTGTGTGCGCTGACGCTAGTGTATGCTACGATGACGCAATTTTTATTGTAATTATAAACTTTACATTTTTCTCCATTTAACGAGTTACATTATAGCCAACCATAATTGATTTTTCAAAATATACTTATTGACTCAATTGAATATTTTGATAGTACTAGCTAAGATAAGCATGTCATTACAATGCAAAAACACTCATTAGTTTGATCACACAGACTAAGATTGAAAATTTGTTCACAATTGAATAAGGAAAAATAAAATGAAACTACCGTAGTTTTACCCCCTGAAATAGGTTTTTTTTGGTGCTGAGTATGTTTTCACCAAATTTGCATCTAAATTCAATCAGTTGTTGAACAATAATAGTATGCGCATTAAATCAATATGGCGCCAATGGTGCAATCGATGGTGTTTTTCATCGTCTTTGTCGCTGTAAAAATAGATTAAGACCCCTAATTATGATTGGCAAGCTTCGTGGGGAAATTTGACTTTGAGCTTTGAATTTATCTTTTAATCTACCCAATAATTTCACACTGCCCGACCCCCGATGTAAGACAATAAAGCCACTGATTGCCTTTTTGACCCGGGGCCATTTCGGGCTCAGCTCAGCCCTGATCGGGCAAATTTACTCTTGTGAACAAATTTGATTATAATCCAGAACTGGGCTGTTATGATTGTAATGAAAGAAGCCCCATCTTGCTAGTTCTCATTTTCTCGATCTTATACTTTTTTAGCCCAGGGCTAATTGAGGGTAGGGTATATAGAGCTAGTTAACGAACTAGGACTAGAGCTGAAGTAGTGAAGATTTATTTAATTAACTGTAGCCAAAAAGAAACTTTGCGCAGCTGAGTTGGCTCATTCAATATTATGCCTTAATAATGCATGCACATGACGAAATTCACCTGAAAACGAAAGAAATGTATAAAAATTTCTTATGTTATAATAAATGATTTCTAAAACGTCTTTGAATTGCTTCAACTTAATTCAGCTCGCGATAATTTTCACATTTTCTGGCAATTGTTCCATTATGCACCTGAGTATCAGAGAATTTGTAAACTGGATCATATTTATTCAAAAAGGTTTGATAAACTAGTTCGGTCAGCTTTACAAACATGAAGGAAATTTTCACACTGGGTTTGATTTTAATTATTTTTTTGGTAATTACAGAGTTTTTATATTTTAACCCCACTTGAAACTCGTGCTATCGATCTTCTTTTTGAATTACTTCAGTAACTATTGCTACTGTGTTCTTGTTTCAGGGTCAACCTACAAATGGACTGGACCTCAAAAGTCTGCGACGTAAGTTTCTTAAAATCTATCAATCAATCAATTTTTTCGAGTTCTCATCGAAAAAAAAATCGATTTGCTAATGGATTGTGTAAATGGTACCCGTTAGCCATAAACAATTTATTTGAAATCAGCGGCCACCGTTTATTTAAATACAGAAGTTTAAAGTATTTCTTAGGTATTTGATTGACGCACAGCTGAAAAAAAACTCGCAAATCTGAAAAAAAAAACGCTTAAAAGAAGTTTTATACGAATTCTTATAGATGACTGATTTACTTCCAATTCATGTACCAAGCTATTCTAAGTCATATACCAAGCTATATTGCGAAAATAATATTCTACGATTATGATTTACTGAAATAAACTTTCTCATTCACTTGACGATTGGGGTTATAGTTTAGTTGTTTCATTGTAAGTTTGTTTAATATACGAATTTGAAGCGTTATCTGTCATGGCGAATTCAAATTTGCATTCAGCAAAAGCCAAACAAACGATACTTTAATTTAGTACCCACAGGTTGGTTAAGATATGGGCATTTAATCGATGGGTCATTAAACTTCAAGCTGCTTTAATCCTGTTTCGGCTTATAGCGGTTGACTGGTTTTGGTTTGCATTTCGATTTGTTCATAACCTGTCAAGTGGAACATTTTGTATGCTGAAACTTTACAACCTGTCAAAATCGAACATATTTTATGTTCCAATCTTGTTTCAATTTGTCTGTACATCTCAAAATGGAGCATGTCATGTTATCACCGCAAAGTAATTTATGGTTACAAAAAGTCTTTCAAATTGCACATGCTATGATAGTACTGGTCACAATAGGTGAAAAGATTGCGTGGGTGTCAGAAAAGTCTACCGATTTTAGGAAAATACCCAGTTTGCCAACTGGTTCTTTATAATTTATAATCTAAAGTTGAGAGAGATCAGTCATTTGAAATGCATCAAAAACTAAGATTTACTTTAAGATTTTTAAGCATGGCAATGAAAATCAATGCGAATTAGTTCTCTTTTATTTAGTATTCTCCGAGTTTCCCCAAAATCGGCTTTGGCGATAGGGAGGTCATTTTAACAACTTTACTGTTCTTAATGAGTAAAATATTTTAAAACTCCAAAGCTATCTAATTTCACGTATTTTGGCTGGAGTATTTTTCCATTAGCTTAGATCTTATAATTGTTCCAACATTTTTCTAAAAATGGGGAAATATATATGTGAGGCCTGCTTTTTCTTTTTTCCTCAGTCAAACTTTCACTTGATATTTAGGCATCATGGAGAAAAAGAGAAACATCATTTTGTTGCCCTTAGAGGCTACTTTTGATTTTTTTTATTAAACTACAGTTTTTATCCCAGATTGAAGACGGTGTGTTGCTTGGAAAATTTGAAGCAAAAAGGAAAAAAGAAATAATTTGGAGCGTGGATCAATTTATTTTAACTTTAAAATTGTCAGTACATTATTAAAATTGCCAATATTTTTTAATTAAAAAAACATCTATCTAGTTTTTGCGATTTTTTTTCTCTTCCCTTGTCATTATTGTAATTTTTTAAACTTTTAAAAGTTCGTTTTGTAATTTTACATGTTTCCGTTAAAGGAAATCGAAAAAGTTTAACCAACTAAGGAAGACATTTAATTATTGTCGAATTGATATAATTGAAAACTAAGAGTTGGTCAAATTCTGAATAGTTAAAATCAGAACAACAAAAGATGTGAATTATTTTTTCAAAAAAAATTTAAAGCTGTTGTTTTCTAAAGTGGTTTTCTGGTAGCACATTCGGACATTTCTGTTGTTATTCAAACAGCTGCTAAACTATTTCGGCTATGACTGGTCGATTTCCGTCCGTAATCTTGTAATATATTTCCACATGCACCAATTTTACCATCCCCATTGTTGTTTTTGTTGCGATCATTCGTTCATGCTTCGGAAATTCAAAGCGGAAACTGCGTTCAGTTTAAATGCTTCGATTTTTTTGTTTTATGGGTCAAAATTTTTTGGTATCAATTCGGTCATTTTAAGCTTATAAAGATTTATATGAGGAGAACCTAGGTTAATCGGAATAGTTATATTCGGGATAATTATTTAGTAGCGATATCAACCAAAATTGCGGATTCAAGTGCTGACATCAAGTTGTCAATTTTAATAGTTGTCAATTTTCAAGTTGATATCTGGCTCTGCTAATAAGACTTTAACGTTTAAACAATGCTTACAATTCTTTTTGCGGCATCAGCAGCTTTGAAAATTGAAATGCAGTAAGTTTTAAATGAATTTGGGTTAAATCAATCTACATTCGAAATAATAACAAGTGTTTTTTTTTCAAAAGAAGGCATGAGTAGAATATGCAGGATCAAATAACTCGAACCGCCTACTATTTGATCAAGGCTAGTGTTATTAAGGTTAGTTTTTGGCAAAGTTGCGAACAAGTTTATAATTCGCTGTTTGTAAATCTATTAGCATTTACGACTAATAGACCGAGGATTATCCCGACGTAGAGGGAGAGCGTGAATAATATTAATATAACTTACGAATCAAGTGATTTGTGGTGGGCGCTGGGCTAATACATGCAGCGGCCCAGCTGGTGATAAATCCCGCGTCAAGATTCGAGATTGAATTGGGGGGATTGGATTTATTGTTTTGAAATGAACTTGGGATAAGTTTAATTGACTCTTCAAATAGCAACCGGGTAATTAAGCGGAAATGTGTTTACATAGTTTTACCTTGCTACTTGTCGCTTTCATTTGAACAAGGTTCGAAGCGAGAAAAACATGTTAAATTGAACAAAATTTAGGGTTTCCACCACAATTGGGTTTTGAGAACGGAGTATTAACTTTCATAGTGCACAAACTTAAAATAGTTTTTGAAGTTGTTAACTTTAACCGAAATTTAAATGGAAGTTACCGTGAATCCTGCGATTGAATTTTCATGTTTTTGAAAAGTATTGAGCAATCAAAATTATTTTATTTCAAAGTAAATTGCGTTTGTGAACATAGCAGAAGTTGAATTAGAAGTCGAAAATAACATTTCCATTGTATTTTTGTAAGACTTGATACATTTCAATTAATTCAAAAAACAGTGATCTAAGATTTGCAGCCGGCGTTCATTGACCTAAAATAGCGACAAGAATTATGAGTAAAAATTCAATTTTGAAAGTCAAAACTAGAATTGAGTTGAGTAATTATTTGAGTGATCTGTTTTCAGTTGGTGGATTTGACGCAGCTACGCTATCAGGGTTGAACTCTTTGGCTGCTGCGGCGACTGCTGTGAATGGGACGTCACCCGTGGCAGCTTCAAGTGCCCTCTCAATGGGGGGTCTGGCTCACCATTTCAGCCCATATGGGACATTGCCCCCACCCCTACTACCATATCCACACCTGGCTGTAAGTCTTGATTATTATGCACAATTGAAGTACTCCACCTTCCCTCATGGCCATGGAATATGGCCATATGAACTAAAATTTTATAACTTCAGTATAGTATATGTAATGTAATTGCTGGGCTTCATTGAAAATTTGAGCTGTAATGGTATCCGCTACCTCATGAAAATAATAAAAAAACACTATCAACGGTTGGTTTGCCATATTTTTCCAAAATCTCTTGGATCAGTTATTATAGTGTAATTTTCAAATTATCTAAAATTTTTAAATCATTTTATTTAAATTTTTTAAATCAATTTCTTTAAAATTTTCAAATTATGCAATAGAAATAGTCATATTGTGACTTGTATGTATATTTATTACAACAAACGTTAACTACAACCCAATTGCAACATTTTTTCCTCATAAATTTGAACCGCAAAAAAGACATCATCCAAATAAATGTATTCCAGACTCATTTTTTAAAACTTTTTTGTTGGTTACAAATTCCCGTTGCCAGTTCAAATAGCTAAATTGTTTATCTAAGATATAATCTGATCTGTTATGCGTTTTCGACTGAAATCTAGCGAAAAAAGCAGTGAATGGGCAAAAAATGAAGTGACAAATACCACAATACCACAGCTCTACCATTGCTATGTATGGCTTTAAAAGGTCCTCTCAGAATGCCCGTTTGATGGCTAGGCTCAAGTCCTCTTTTGAGTGGCCAAGGCGGGGTTTTCTATCGACATTTTAGCCCAAGAGGTTGTTCACGCGCCGCTCTTGACAAAACTCGGCGAAGCGTGATGAATCAAATGGGCAATTTGTGTAACAATTGATGTTTTTCTCAAGCCCACACTTAACATTTTGTGCAGTTAATGGCGCGGCTGTTTAAAAATTGGGGGATTCGGAAGTTGTCATTTGATAATTGTCCCGCTGATAGAGAAAAAAGCTTTACGTATTTTTGCTAATACAAAGTAGGGTTATGTGAATAAAATTGATTTTGACACTAGTAGTCGAGTTATAATGTTGTAGCTGATTTTTATTTCTTAAACTTTGGTGGGTGGGTGAGGTGATTTGAGAGGGGGGGGGGGACTGCTTGGTTTAAAGAAAAAGCCAGACTTTATTTTTTCTCGAGAATCATTGAAAACAAGTCTGTCGGATATTATGATTACCGCAAGTCTTTTTTATGCTAGTCTTATTAAATTATTAAAGTGATTTTTAAGAGTTTTCAGAGAGTCGGATTAGTTGCATTGTAAAGGTTTCACAATCTAATAAGTACGAAGTAAAAGATATAATCAACCTCTTTCATACATTATAATTTTTGACAAAGCTTACCCGTGCTCAGTTTATGAAGTTCTTAAAAAAGCTTTTGATATTTAATTGAAATATTGAAATTTTGTGGAGATTTCGTCTTTTTCACATTACAGCCTCCGTGCTTCAAGAGGCCAGAAGGTATAAACCCCCCGATACAGTAAATATACCAAAATAGGAATAATTTTTCCGGGGAGGGGGTTGGGACAGTGGTGTAAAAGAATACGAGAGTTCAACTTGATTAGAACAGATCAATAAGATCTTATTGTCTATTTCCTATCTTGAAAACACCAAAAATTGTCGGGCTAATGAATTTGTTGGAATTATTTACAACTAAAACAAAACAGACAGCTAGATGCTAAATTGACGTAATGATAGGAAATTCGTTTTGAAAACTTGACTCTGTTAATATGCCTGTTAATCTGAAAAGCGACTACATTACGGCATTTTAGTCCATATAAAAGATAAATTTGCCATAAAAATTTGCAAGCATATCGTAAAATCAAAGTTTACACTGGTGATAAAAAGGGAATTTGTTTGAAAAATGGAATTTATTTTTAAACAAAAGACGATTGGCTTCCGCGATCAAGTCTCTGGGCCAAGTCAATCAAATACTAGGCAAGGTATTTCACGCGAGCTGATTAAATACAGGCGATAAGGGCGGAAATCGGGGGAATGATCAAAAGTTCATCGTGAGGGGGAGGGGAGGGGGGAGGGTCTATTTATTTAATAATGGAACAGTTCAAGCTCATTCTATTCCAAAATTGTGCCACTTTTGTTTTAATTTAGATTTTAAAAATGTGTGTCTTTGACCTTTCAAGTTTTTTTCTTCCACAGTTATGTGCACAAGATCAAACTTTGGTCTCTTAACTCAAGTTACCCGTGTGGACAAAATAAATCTGTTTTTCTTGTTGGAACTTAAAACCTGAAATTCATCAAACATTTTGATCCTGTGAAAATACTTGTCCATTTAAATTGCTAGAAATATGTGTTTGTTTCTCTTAAAATGTCTTCGTCGACTTTTGGGTTGCATAAGATTCCTGGTAAAAAATTGTCACTTTCGTCGGCATTTTATTGATTTGAAATTGGTGTGGCATGCTTGAATTTGGCTCATTTATGGTACTAGTAAAATATATAACTACTCAAGTCTCGTTGGTTATAAATATAATTAATTGGATTAGTTAACCAGAAGGAAAAATAAATTCTTTGATTTCTTCCCTTTGAAAAATTGTTTAGTAGGCTTTATACAAAACACAAAAGGCGTGCAGCTTTTTTGTTTGCTCTTTTTCGGGTTTATTTGGGGGCCTCCCTTTTTGTGCTCATTACCTAAACTTATAAACCCAAATTTGGTTTTTCGCTTTGTTCAATTTCAAAGGCTTTTATTTGTTCGCATAATAACTAGGTAAAAATTTGCGCAATTTCACTTTGTTTGAACTCGCGTTTTTGTCTGAAATTCTTTTTAAATGGTAGTTTAGTTATTTCAAAAACGATGAACAAAACAAAAAAATTAAACGGTTACTTAGTTGAGTCGGAAAAATTGGGTAGGGAATTTCCTTTTGAAAACAAGCTTGTTATTGTGTCCAAAATTGCGATTTCCGATAGAAATGAGCGCGCGCTTTAATAAAATTGAGTTTTTAATTATTTGGCGTGAAATACATTTGAATAAACGTTCTTGTGTAGAGTTGTTCCTTCACCATTTGCAAAAAAATGTTTCCTACATTTAATCTGTCGTTAAATTGAAATCCATTGAAATTTGGTTGTTTATAAGCAGGCAAAAATTGCTTTGAAATAATTGTACTTTGCTAATTAAAACCATTGAACAGAATTCACCTTTTCATCATTTTCTGATTAATTTTTTTCTAGCGCCTAAGAGCAACAAACAAAATTGTTGACCGTTTTGACAAAATGAGAGAAAGGCTCGCGAAACATTGACATTTTTATTCAGGATTGATTTTTTTTTACTTGACATTAATGTGGTCTATTTTTTGTCAAAAATGGTTCTCAACTCAGGCAAATATTTTGCCGAACATTGGGGAAAAATTCTACGAAGAGAGCTCTATTTTCTAAAAAAAGTTCGATGAGCATTTTAAAACTAAATATTGGTAGTTACTTTTAAAGTGCTGGAAAATTAAGGTGTTGCTTTAAATATTGATCAAGTTTAAGCATGATGTGGCAGCAACATATATGCTAATCTAACATATAGTTTGAGCGATGCAGGAGATTTTTTTTCGTATCAGGGATGACCAGTTTTCTCTTCGGTCGATATATATTTTAAAAAAAAGATTTTTTAACGTTTTTAGTTTTGAGATGGAGACGATACCAAATGTTTGTTAAATTGGGATTAGAAGCGGTAGTAATTATCGGCGTCTTTTAAATTTTAACCGCTTTCTGGTGGTGTTGAGGTGTGGTAAATTTGTACAAATTGTTCTTCTAAGAATCGAGATTTATCCTCATTTTTGATATCTTAATTGACGAGTATTCGTGAAAGGCCCCTTCAGTCGGGGATACAAAGCGCCTCATTGTTTGTGTTATCCCTCTGGGTAGGCAGTTAAAGAGAGCAATTTGCCCGCGGAGGGCGGGAAAATGAGAGAGTCATTAAATGGGGGGTACTTTAAATGCGCTGCAATCCTCATTAAAGCAAACATTTTTGTCAGATTTACGGCAATGGGAAAATATTCCACTTAAATAAACTTTCAATTTTTCAGAAACTAGCTGCTTTTTTTCTGGCAATTTAAGATGGCCAAAATTGAAAGTTTCTGATTAAGTCATAAAATTTTGTGAGCCTTACAAATTTGTTCTGATTGTTTTGAAAATACAGACAGATAAGTTGTTCAACTGCAAACAATTAGCAGAATTTATGTTTGCCTCTAAGCAGTATATATGAATACATTCTTCATCCACGTGTTCACATACAGCGAGTGTTCTTGCATTTGGTGTAATTTTGATCAACTCGAAACATTAAGTTGCCCGTCTGGACTAAAACTTCTGATATCAAGAAGTAGATTGGTCATCTCTTATTAATGTTGATTCTATTCGTAATGTTTTGCGGCTTTAAAAAATGAACCATTTGACGTTATCAATCGATGATAAATCAAAGCTTCACTGATCGATATAATTTCTCAACCTTTTCAATTTTGATGAAACCACCCCCCCCCCCCCCCCCCCCCAGCGGTACATCGATCGGCCAAGGAATGAGTGAAGAAAAATTAGATCGGCTTGTATGGAGTCAGTCCCTCTTCAACGTTGTGCGGTCAAAACCTAAGTTGATATCGTGAAATTGCATTTTAAATAAAATTTGAAACACATTTTTATCTATGTTTTGTCAGGTTTTGCAGCCAAAATTTCAATTTTGGCTATGAAATTTATTGTTTTTACCATTTTCATTAGATTCAATGAGCCGGGAGCTTCGATTTACTTGGAGATCTTGACCGACATTCTGACGAAAGCAGACTAGTGTTATGGCACTAGTTCAATGGTTAACTAATTTTTTGAATTCGCTAACATTTTGCTCTTTGAATGTGAATTTCTCATAATCCCATTTTTCAAATGTCTTCTCAGAACCAACCATAGTATATGGAATTATTGTAACATAGTAATTTAGTACTGAATCATGATGTTTCTATTCTCTATATTACAAGGGTTATAATCCGCACATGGCAACTTTCGTTATGAAAAGTCGGAAATAATTGAAATCGTAAGTGACGGTTAAATTGAAATTAATATACAATCGAAAGCTAAAAATTAGCAGCCTTGAAACAACCAAAATTCTGTGATAAGTTTACTTTAAACCCCTTTTAGAACTCTGGATGGGTTAAAACTGGGCGAAGCCAAAATCAGATCAGAAATTTTTTTCAAATTATTCTGGTATTATATTTGAAGCCGCAAACGCATTCACAAGTTGAATGAATTTATTGGTTTGTTGAATTGTGAACGAGTAACAATATATTGTGTCTGTATGACGTGAAGTAATTCAAAGTTTCATAGAGGAGGGATTTGACATGCTGTTCTGTGATTGACATTCTGGTCTATGTTGAACAGTTGAGATTTGATCAGTTAAATCATTTCAAAAACTCTTTAATCTTTAAACCTAGTTGACATTTCTTCGGTTAAATTCTGGCTCAGTTTGTTTTGATAGTGGCTAAAACCTTTTTGATATCTTAAATGTCTTGATTATCTTAAGCTGTTATGCCACGATTAATTCCAGTTATCAAATCAAAGTCGCTTTACTACTGAAGTTTGAATATTTAACTTAGTATTAAATTTTGTTAACTTGGGGGTTATGATAACTTGTATTAACTAAAGATTTGCAGTGTGGGCTGGCTTTGGGTCGAATTATCTTCACCTTAACATAAACAAAATTTGGTCGAAAAAATTATTTCATACTCAAAAGGCCTCAATGAGGAAATGAATACTCATGAGTCACATGATACAAAAGTAATATTTCCATAAACATACTGAGTGTTTGTTCGTTATAGAGCTTTGGTGTTTTTGCTAAATTTATTGAGCTTGGAACAGATCGTACGAGTTTGATGCCGTTTAGACCCGTTATCCAACCTATATTGAACTACTCTTTTTTCTCTCGACTCCATTTTGTTTGCAAGTTTTTGAACTTGGGGTCTTTTTTTGGTGTTGTTGTTGTTTTTGGTAGTCTTTAAGTATTTGGCGTACTTGTGTTTCTTTCGGCTAATAACAACGATCAGCTAGGTGTAAAATGCGAAGCGACAGCGACTTTAATGTTTGTCGACTTGTGTTTGAGCTTTGAATTTGAGTGAGAGGTAGAGAAAGAGAGGGGAGAGCTTCCAATATTTTAAGATGGGATTTTGGACTGATACTCTGCAAATGATCAAACCATGTGCCTTATCAATCAATTTTGCTGACAACAATCAAAAGACTTACCTTGCCAAAATTAATTTATCTGAACAAATTATTTGATCTATCAGTCATATTGATTCACGATTTATGGCTAGGGAATTGCTGAGAACAGTTTAATATGTAGAATTTCTTCGCATATTAAGCCGTGCAGATTATGGCCAGCTTTCATGATCAATGTCATCAGGTTTACAACATGCACGAAATCAACAGTCTCAAAAAAGGCAAATTTTCAAAATATGTGGCGATTAAATTTTTAGTGATTTCAAATTTCGACAGAGTTTCGGAGCTATCCCATCCTGGGGTTGTACATCTTTTATGCCTCCTAGTCGTACTTGTTAGTTAAAGTTACGCATAATTTTTACGCATAGAAGCTTTCGAAATTGTGCGCGATTGATCTTTGTTGATTTTTTTTGGAAAACATAGAGGCTTTCGCGTTTCTTTTAACCGAGCTTGGAAAAATTAGTTATCCTAGTTATCAGGCCACTATTTTGAAAGTATAGCTAAGCCACAACTTCTGAAATTTTTGTCGAAATATTTGGGTCACGAACTATTTTAAAACAGTTGTCAATTTGTGATGCGTGGTCGGAATTATTGTTCAAGTCCAACTTTGAGTAAACATTGTAAAAAAGTTCAAATATTTTGTGGTAAACTTCAAAAACTGACCTGATTTTCGAGATCTTAAGAGCAAGCATGGTTATTATTTTCCGATGTTATGTGTCAATTTCATTATGCAATATCTGTTCCTCGTATATACAGATATTTATGAAATGAAGGCGGTCAATGGTGAATTGGTAAATGGATTCAAAGGTTTTTTAATGTAGATTTTATAAATCAAACTGCAAGTATTGTTTTGAAGAGCGAGAAAGGGATCGAAATTTAAAATGGGGAGTGGGGGGGGGGGTGGCTCGGAATTTTTGATTTGTTTCGAAATCATAATTTGAGAAGCGAAGGCGTAAGTTAGTGGCCGTGAAAATGGTGCGATTGAAGTTTGTGTGTATGAGTTGTGAGAATTAGATGACACTAGAACTGTATCGAGTACTTTTAGAGGGTAGTGCTTGTTTGGTGGATTTTTCAGCTCTTGAAGTTCTTTGTCTGTGATTCTCTCGGATCGGTCTGTTTGTCTGTGCAAATCAACTTGAATTTCAAAGGAGCATTGAAGTATGAAAAAAAGTGACACGAGTTACAATTAATGGCTTTCATTTGCCATAGTTCAAAAACAGCACAAGCTGTGCTTAAATACTATATTCTATTACAGTCATGTTGCATTCAAACAAACGTCTGCTGTCATTCACAAACACACTCACTCACTCACTCGCTTGCTCAGCTTTATAAGTCTGACAAAATTGGACCGAGATATATCAAAAAATTTTCAATGTTTAAACAATTTATTGCCTTGGTGCTTGTCAGTGATTTTTTTAATTAGATAATATGATATTGGAAAGATGACTGGCTCGAAGAAGCAAATGTAACTACTAGAAGAATGACAAAACGGCAGAAATTTGCAAAAAAAAAACGTGTTTGGGCTAAGACATTAATATTTTTTTCTGATTATGATTATTTTGAGCTTTAATTTGGCTCGCTCGATGTTCAAAAAATTATACAAAACGTTTATGATGCCAAAAGGCGATGATAATATACATACAAAATGATTATATTTAAATGTTACGACTGAAGTAAATTCTTTCATGGCTATAAACAGACCGTTATTAATTCGAAATAAAAAGAGCTCGTTAATTTGTTCACGCTAACTTACGAAACAAGAATTTGTTCGTGTGAAAATAGAAAGCTGTTTTATTTTCGGTTTATTTGTCTATCGATTGAATCGCTCTTATGATTTCAGGATATTGGAGGATGCTTTAATCGATTTTGTCGACTGGTTTTTGTGAATTGACGTTTTTCAAGATGTGAATTGTTTGCTCAATCAGTGGTTTTATAATCTTTGATGTTTCTCTGATCCAAAGATTCTTTTTTGATCTCACACGAGCCACATATATTTGTTGTCATCATAAACTGTGTTCATACTATTTTTAGTTCAGTAATCTTGCTATAAATCATATTGAGGCATACAATTTTTTGCTTTGGTGGCGTGGTATAGATCAGTTTCAGATATATTTCTTTTCATAGCTGCAAAATGCTCGATATGAGGATTTACAAGGTCTTAAAAATAACAGTCAAATAATTTTTGTAGCGAGTCTTTTGTGATGGGGAGGGAGTGTATTTATTCAATAATGATCATCTAAACAATCTGATTAAAGTCTGTGCTGAAATTATTAAAACGCCCGTCAACCGCTGATTAGATTATTAGGTATGGAGGATTTTTGGTTTCTTACTTTTGAGGTTATCAGGTTCTCAAGTTTCTAACTTCGATAGATTTTAATTAGTTTTTTTACGTTTTCCGCAATTAAAATATAATTCTGCTAAAATTTCTGATTTTATGGGAAATACCAGGTATTGGCAAAAATGTTCCATAAAAATAAAATAACTTTATTGCCGGCATTTTTGTAATATAGAAATAACAACATTTTCAAAATGATTTTCGAATTTTTCTGAGAAATTTCCTACAAAGGGGGAACTATATGGTCAACTGGGTTTTTTGTGATCAGTCTATTTTGGCCAATTGATATATTTATCGTAGAGCCATCGTAGAATAATTAAATAAAAGTTTTTTGAAGTTGGATATTTTCGGAGAGTTACCTAGGTTTGAGTTTTGTTGAACATCGGCTGATTTTCTCTATTTTTATTTTTTGCTGAAATTTTTAATTTGATTTAGTTAAAATAAATTGAAAGCTAAATAAATTGAAAGAAATTGATCAAAATTGTTATTGTTGTCAGTTTTTAAAGTGACACGGAGTTTTGGCTAATTATTTGATAATTTACTTTTTTCAAGAAAAGAGAAATATGTTCAGTTATTTTGGGTAAAACTGAAAACCCTTCTAAAGAGCGCTGCCCTGAAGCTTGCTAGGTTGAACCATGAACCATTTCAGTGTTTATTTATCTTATATCTGGCAAAGCTATTCGTCTTTGCCCTTTTGAAAATGTTCCTATAAAATTTAAATCCATTCAACATAATTTTGTTCACTTTTGCTCTATTTTTGTTTTTTGTTTAATAATTGGAACAGTTACTTAATGTCAACAGTCGCGACACTATTAAAGGTCTCATTGTAGTTTTCTACAATCCAAAAGAAAATTATTGCATTGGGTGCCGTCTTCACTTTCATGATCTGCACATTTTTCCTACTTTTTTTGTCAATGAATAGTCAAGTTTGAACAGTGATTTTGTTCAAGCCGGAAAAGTGAACAAAGATACCGTTTTACTAGATTTTGGAGAGCAAACTTTTTCAATTTCCCTTTGAAGTGAAGCGTTAGAAGTCGATGGGTGGAATTTTTTTTTGTCAAAGATTTTCTCTTGCGGCAATTTTACTTCTGTCTTTGTTATTATTTGCTTGCAAATTTACCAAGGTTGGTAAACGTGTTGTAATCTAGCATTGATTTTTTGTTTGAATCGAATAATGGGCAGATAATGATTTTATAGCATTGAAACAATAGTGTTCACAAAATTTTTGTGTTTTTTTGTTTTGCCCAAGTTTTTATAGTCTTTATATAGTCTTAATCATGAGGGGTCACTCTAATGTTCTATTGAGGCCTCTAAAAAGCTGTTTAGTGTTTCCAGTTGATGGTGGTTTATGGTTTATATCTTGGGAGGAATAATTGAAACCCATAAGTGTTCTGTTTTTAGCCTATTGTCTATATGAATTTATCATCATGAATTATCTATGAAAGATTAGTTTTTTTGCTTATCTGTTGTGCTT
Source organism: Convolutriloba macropyga (assembly GCF_964194025.1). Lineage (NCBI taxonomy): Eukaryota > Metazoa > Xenacoelomorpha > Acoela > Convolutidae > Convolutriloba > Convolutriloba macropyga. The sequence goes on from NC_134471.1 coordinate 26,251,940, forward strand.
TTGTTGGCATGTATTTTTTCAATAATGGCAGGTTTGATTGGTTTTCTAATGGTTCCTAAATCAATTTCTCAACTGTTATCTCAACTGTTGCAACGGTCGGAGTATGGTTTTTATATGACTTATACGCTCGCAATATGTTGGTGTTTTAAATGTCTTAATAATGACAGTTCCCATCTGCCTTCTAGCCAATCATAAATGAAAACTTTGTGATATTGATGTTATTTTCTGCTTTCTTAGTCTTTTTTTTCTCGCGTATGTAGGGTCATATACTTTGTTAACTGTCAAGAGTTGTTGTTATTGTAGAAATATTGTTTGTCAAGTAATTAGTTTAACCGTTTTTGTGTTGTGATGCATGATATGTCCTGCCTCTCTTAGTTTTCATAATTCACTGTTTTCCTAGATTCATATTACGATCATCTCTGCACGCGACTTTTTCTTGTCAATCATCTGCTGAATTTGTCTGAAGGAGATCAATTTTTACCGCATTTCATCGATAATTTTCTTGTTATTTGTGGTAATAAGTTATTTGGGCATTCATGGTTTATCTTACTCACTTAATTGATATCAGAAGCCACGTATTGAATCTAAAATCAGAAAGCTAATTTCACGTGAAATGAAAGAGCTCGCCCAAGATAGATACTTTAAGGCAATATTACTCGAAAGAGATCAGTGTCTGAGACTGGATTTGAGCATGAAATGATAATTTCATATTTTTGCGTTTTGTGGTCTTTATTTGTAGAATTCACAATAAAGTTTTCTTTGTCCGAAAAATAACTCCTTACCGGTAACCTCTTGTTTGATTTCTCAAAAACGGACTTCCTTTTGCTCGATGTTATAATGGTCTCTACTTGAACTCAAAAGCCAAATCAAGTCAATGAAATATGCAAAACGTAATTTGGTTGTTGAATGTATTTGGGAAATGTGAGGTATGACTACAAAGCGACAAGTTGTAATTGTTATTGATAGTGACACTTTTACGCAATGCGTGGCACTTTTACGACTTTGTCCTTTTCCCCTGCTTACTACCAGATGACAAGCGCAGCAATATCATCAGGTTTTAAGATGGACTTTATAGCCGAATGCCATCACGTCTTTATGAAGGGTCATTTTTGCCACCTTTGAAGGCGATCCAGTCAACCGTAGCCAGTTACCACCGACATTTGATGTGGCCTTTTGATTTTTTGTTTCGCTCCGGCTTTTTTCACCCGTCAACTAGTCAAACCAACTCAGACATTATGGCTAGGCTGCAAATCATACTTGTCTCTTTCTCTCTACCGCAATTTTGCTACGCACCAAAAAGTATATTCAGCATTTTCTTTTTAAATTGCTTTTGTATGTTGGTTGGGCTTTTTTTTTGCAAAACTACACCGACAGTTTTGTTGAAGAAAAAATAAGTTGAAGGAATTCGATTTTCGAAAGGTATTTAAAAGAAAATTGGTTTTTTAATCAGACATCCAACTTTTAATCATGGTTTTAAATGTGCTGAAATGTCTTTGAGCTTTTGTAGTTTTCTCTATAAATTAGTGAAATTAGTGATTATTTGATCGTATTTTTTGTTTAGTCAGATTTTTATGTATCAATTATTTTTCACCTTTCATTGATTTGAACTTCACTTGGAAACAGATTTTTAAAATTAATTCTTATGAAGCAGTTTGGTTTTTTCGTAATAATGTATATTTTCCTTTTCCGTTTTTTTAATTTTTTTAGTAAAAAAGTTTGTTTTATCGGGTGAAATTTGCTGCTATTTCGTTTCGTTTTTTTAAATTCCTTCTTTGATGCTCAGTAAGGGCTAGCTTAGGAAGGTATGAGTAAGGGAAATCAAGATGAGCATTATATAATATAGTAGGGGGCTCATATAATTTGTGGCTATTTAGTATCTCTTATTATAGATTGGGATGAATATTTAATGAATCAAAGGCGGTATAAAGATAAAGATTTCAGCAGGCTACCTGCCTACCGCTCCCTCTATCCCCGATATTTACTATCACTTTTTTACGTACCGCCACTTTCCCCCCTCAACTTTTCCCGGAGAATTTTAACTCGCACTTCCGAAAGTTATATTCCGTCTCACGTAACCGAAAATTCTTGGTGCTTCAGAAATTTGACTCAAATTGGCATATTGTGGTGTATCCATGTTCCTTTTGATGTTTCTGATAAATAATTGTATTTACTCTTGAGATTTTGTTACTCTTTTGGAAATTTTTGTTTTGGTCGAATGTGTCCCTAAAAATGTGTTATCCTAAAAATCGTGTCCCAGCGTCCGATCATTAATCTTCCGCCTGTCAAAAGATGAATTATTTTTCTGAAATACCGTTATGGAATTTTTATTGCTTATTATATTGTCGTATAACTTTTTTTTAATTTTGAATATTTTTTGAAGTTTGAATTGTTCAATTTTTTTTAACACTAAGGAAAATATTCTGCTGTGAGAGCGTTCGGCTGAATGGTAGCTATTGTTTATGATGAGAGAGAGTATCACGCGCGCACTGTGGTTTTTATATCGAATGCGCAACTCTATATAAAAGTGGTAATGTTTGAATAAAAGATGGGAATTATGAGAATATTTGATGATGAAAGAGCAGCATGTGTGAACAAGTTAAATTGCTTACGAAAAACAGGCGGAGATTTCTGATCATTTCACTCCCAGAACTGCTAAACAAATCCGTTGCCTGATAAAAACGGCAACAGAGAGCATACAAACAAACATACACATTAGAGTATTGCTAGTTAGAACACGCGGCCTGCCGGCGACTAATTCACATTGCAGACTGATCAAATTGAAAAACAATTATTTGAATCCTGCTAAACACACGCTCACTAATATTCAATATAAAAATGCACACCAACACAACTCCTACAATTTTATTCACGCAATTACGTTCATAAACCATCAATGAACACCAATGAACAGAAGAACATGGTAGCTAGCTCCACAACAAATCGAGGATACAAAATGCGAGAGGAGAATTAAACATCATCTTTTGTCTCCTAAGAAAGGCTTTGTTTGATAAATTGAATCTCGCTATCTAAGCTCCGTTAGATTAATAAAATAGATAAATAAAGAAGGTTATTTAACAATGTGTTATGAAGGAAATCCTAAAAAATCTGCGGCCGGTTCTTTTTTCGAGATACGTTTGCATGAGTTTGAAACAACAATGGACTGAACTGTGCGAATCAGTTTGAGCGTTGATGTTTTCAATTGGGCCCCATTCGGTGATTTGTTTGTTGACACGACTCAATCTTTTTGTTTGGACACTTCTATTTCAATTCAATGCTAAGATTTTCTCAAATGCTTACTCAGTTCTGCGTGGGGTTAAAAAGCAGATGTTTAGAAAAGAAAATTTTGCATGTAGTTTAGCGAGGTCACAAACAAAGGATTGCTCAATTTTCACTTTCAATGTATCGGGCTGATCACTGGGTGCAGTCAAAATGCTTTAAAATAACTAGAAAAACTGAAAACGAAACTTAAAAAATACTTTGATGTACCGTGGACCTAAGATTGTTCAAATACGATTGAGAATAGTTTTTGCCCGTTCTAGGTGTGTCTCTTGGATTGCTCGTTTAATTATGTAATTTTGGTAATCTAAGGTTTTAAAAGCAATTTCTGTCTGTCAAGAAAAGCAACATGATAAATTGTTGAATCTTTGCAGCATTATTTTGAATCATACTGCGTTTTAATTGAAATTATGAAGATTAGTTTTAATGTTTTTCTTTTTCTTGTTTCGAAATACGCCTAGTTTGTGTTCACAATATTTTTGTTGGGCTATTTTTGAATAATATTTTTCGTTCAATTTCGTTTACGATCAGTGAAAGATGATAGCAATCGAAAAAAAAACAAATGTGTTTTACCAGGCTCCTGAGAATTGCGGTAGCTGACGCACTTTTTTCATATTTTGTTTTTGTCTCTTCAGAATGCCAATGATTTCAGTTAAACTTCTCATCGATGTTGTTTTAATCGACTTAGTCGCGTCATTTTTATGTATCAAGTTTTGTTTCAACTCCAGAAAACGTCAATTAGCATTGTTTGATCATTTATAGTTTACATTAAATGTTTGTCTTGAAATTTTGAGCGCATTCGGTGAAGGTTTTTTAATTGCTCTCCAATGAAGTTTGAAGAATTTACTGTAAACATGTATGTCTTTTCTATTCAAAATTTTTGTTGACCGTTTTTGTACTTTTATTCTAGAACATTCTTCGCTTTCAAGTGACTTTTTGCGCTTGACTTTAATTTTTGTGTAATCTCAATTGCTCTCATTTAATTGATCTCAATTGAAGTTAGTTGCTAAAATAAAAGCGATTGAGTATCAAAGTAGGTATAGCTTAGCGGTAAAGATGTCAGACTGCAGTCGTGGTGGACGTTGGTTCTGTTCGAACCCCTATGAGGTCGGAATTTTTTTACCCCCATAAAATTTCTAAGCTACACCCCCTGTCGTTCGAAAGAGCAATTCATCTGAAGTTGGTCGGTTTATTTGAACTTGAATCACAATTGGCTGATTTTGTTTTCAAATTGCCTTTCTATTGCCCCAATTGGAGGTCTACTGTAAATTGGGAACCTCATATTCTAAACATAGGCGTGGGAGAGCACTGTTTTTTTTTTTTACAAAATTCGTCAGAGGAAAGCTCTTCACGTTCAGCTTTGGACAAGACAAAAAATTAAACACAAAGTTCTGATTATTTTAGAGTTATCGGAGGTTGTTTTTCTTTCAGTTGTTTGAACTGCAATTATACTAAGCTATCAAAGTTTTATTTGAACAAAATAACAACTTGATAGATTGCCGAATACAATCAGAATCTTTGCCATCACTTCTTCGTTTACTTCTATTGTTTTGCTAATTTTATGTAGATATTTGTTTTCTGTAGATTGAATTTTAGCTGAAATCTAATGAAATTTTAGAGCCATCCCTTAAATAAAGTCAATATTAAATTAAAAACACGAATTTGAAAAGTTAGCGCAAAGTTGTTGGAATCAGTGTTATGTTTGTTTATTCTTTTCTGGCATCAGTTGCATAAAGTGGTAATATATTTCCATGCAAAAATAATATGATGTCCAGCATTGTCGTAGGATGGATTTGGTGAAGTTTAAAGCAAATACGGTCTCCCAGATTTGGTTTTGGAGCCGGTTCCTGCAAACAGAGCTGAGTTGTGATTGACAGCTATAGAAGGGGATGTATGTTGGTCATTGAATGAAGCTATCAGTCTAGTTAAGAGGCGTGGCTTTTGTTTCGCCAACATCTGTTTAACTTGGTATTATTTATCAAAAGCCATCTCTGCCGATCAATCCGATCTTGGACATTCTCTCAACCATCTTACGAGTGCTTGTAGAATGAAAGGAACTGATTGTTTGTGAATTGAGTATAACAATCAAGTTACTCAGATTAAAATTACAAAGGAAAACAACAGCTACTAAAGTAGGAAATAAGCGTGCACCACTTAAGAGCCAGCAGGAGCAGACGTGGCTATTTGAATATTTTATGGGTATTATCTTCTTTTTACCAGCAGAGGGTCTTATTCAACTTGAATTAGCTCTCTTTTGTTACCCAATCACTTGAGCAACCTGCTCAACAATTCCAGTTTGTTTTTGACAAGGGAGCTCTTTTCAGTGTGTTTGAGTGATTAACTCGAGTAATCTTTTGATATGAAAGACTTCATTCAAAACACCCCCTCAGACGAAGTGCTCCCCCACCCCTACCCCCATAGCATTCCTGGAATAAATGAACTGTTTTCCGGCCAAACATTTACTTCCATGAGTCAATGGAAATCACATTTTCCACACATTGCTCGCTGAAATTTTTCCCGTTCTCACGAGTATCTTTTATGCTTTAACGAAATCCTCTTAAAGTCACAAGATAAATTTTAGTGTCTTTATTAATAACGTAAAATTTTGGGCTGTGAATACCGTAAAATAAAGTGACCTATTCCAAACTGAACCTATACTTCAGAACTAAATTTCTGGGGGAAGAGGGGCTGGAGGGGGGTTTTAATTAATATGGAAAATGAATTTTTCCGGCGGAGATAAAACAAAGCTTTTTGTTGTATTTTACAGTATAAGTTTAAAATAGCAGTATTGATTCGATAATCATAGAATTTCTCTTGACATTTTAACTTTGTTCTGAATGGAATCTACAAAGAGTTCAAGTTGCTCATGACTGAAACATCAAAAAGTAGTGAAATAGTTTTTGTTCCTTTTGAAGTGTTACGTCATTATTTCAATTGACAAGTCAAGCAGCTATTTAAATTTGAAAGTCTAATTTTTAAATGCTTTATTTTCTCACTACGTAAGCACGAAAGACTATTATCTCTTGTTTTTCCTCAAACGGGACGCAAATTTACATGCAAATTGCGCCTAAATCTCCTTTTTAAAAACGTATTCGGCTGCTAAATCTTTTTAAACATTTTAATGGACATTTCTGACTGACGAAATAGACACTTGAACTATAGAAAACTGCTTTTGAAATTCAAATTTTGCCACTTGCAGGTAATTTAGCTAATCAGTTAATTGCTTTGAAACCTGACACTAATAGGTTTATTGTTTATTAGTTCTACCTCCTACGTCATAAGGATTAGTTGTTTGCAAAAGTCATGAAGTTACAAATTTGTAAACATTTTGTGATCATACGTTGTGCTTTGATGAACTGTAGTGTGCATTTTGAACAAAATTATAATATGGGCTTCAAATATACCGCCAGACAATTTGTAAACAATTTGTTTACAAGGACGGTCCAAGTTGCGCTGATCTCCTCGTGATCTGGAAGTTGTTGTTAGTCAATGAATTTGACTTCACACTTGTTTCCAAACTCATGAATATGGAGGACTGCATTTAAATGGTACTCACTTAGAAAATAGTTTAAAAATAAAGGTCATATTTTGGTTGAATAAATGAGTTTATTTCAAAGATTATGGATTTCAGATGTCAGGACTAACAACCCTACTGTGCTACTGTCGATCCATTCGCAAATAAATGCCAATAAATTTTTATTTGCATGCAGTTTCTCGAAGATATTTCACTGGATAATTTATTGAAAATACTCGTAAAATACATTCGAGAAAGTCACGAAGAGTTCGAATCTCAATTAGGTCGCAATTTTTCCTGTGGTTTTTTTTTACCAGTATAAAATATGAATATATAATAGTTGAGCTCAAAACTCACTTTGAGCATCAAAGTTATGGTTAATATGTGCTGAATAACATACCATGTTTTTGAATCTGATATAAATCAGCAAATTATTCCTCCCGGTTTTAACGAGTCAGAAGAGTTTTTTTTTCAAATTTCTCCGTGAATAATTATTGTGACATTTACAGCTGGGCTTTGCTGGTGCTGGATCTAATCACCCGGGTTCTGCATCCGGGGGTAATCCTATCCCCCCGACTTCCTCCCCCGGAAGCGCGTTCCCGGCTGTTGCCTCGGCCGCCCGAGCTGCCAGCAGTCAAATGCTTTTAGCTGCTGCTCATTTAGAGGTAAACCGAGACATGGTCAATTGGCCGAAATCGCTGCTAGGCGATTGAGAGAAATGAAATTGAGCATTGCACACTTATCATTCTCCTAACTTAATTGTGCTGTATTTGTTGCACTGCAAAATAAAGTTGTTAATGCACTGTTGATTTCTCGGTTCCTTGCCATTATGGCATGGCCTGAAAATTATATTGGTCCTCAATTACGGGCTATTTTTTATGTAGCCTCTTACTAGTTTTTATAAGAAACGACAAGTTTTTTCATCCGAATATTGCAATAAAAGATGTTCCAGAACAATAAATGGTTTGATTTTTTTTGCCCTCTTAATCTTGCGGCATTTTTCTGAAAAAAAAATATACAATGAGGGGGGTTGGCTTTTAATTTTAAGTTGGTTTTTGTCGGTAACATAGTAATGGCGTTGCTTCAAAAATAGGATTGCGCGAATAGATGATGCAAATCGTGTTTAAGAAATTGTTGTAGGTAGATAAAATGTTTCAGTAAATTTGTGACCGAAGTCTTGATTTTTATCAACGTTTCTAGAGATTTCACAGGAACCCGCACGTGATTAAAACGTCATTCAAAATTTGTTTGAAATAATTTACTTTTTGTCTGCTAATGCGTACCCAAATTCGGGGTTTTCTTATCTCGAGATCACGTTATCTGATATGTTCAAAGGCAAAGCTTCGTAGATAGGATATTTTATTTAATTAACAGCTTTGAAAAGTATATTTTTTGTAGAATTTTGCCTACTTTTGTATGTAGTTATTACGTGCTGTGTAATTAAAGGTTTAAACAGTTTGAATGAGTTGTTTTGCATTAAATTAAAAAGACACTAAACATGAAATGTTTTTAGCAGGTTTTTGAATATATTGCGCAAAGCCGTCGTCTCCTTATAAGATTCTTATAAAGTAGGATTTTGTTCTGCTTTGACAAATTCAAACAAAATGTTTACAAAAGTATTTTGATTTAAAATGGTTTTTTTAAAAAGGAAGTTTAAAAAGTATCTCAAAATTCGTAAAATTGCACAATGAATTGCAACTTAGATGTTATTATATGTCGCACTTAAACCGGCTTGTACAGCACTGTGTTAAATCACGTTTTGCATCTGTGGACTCATTCTATACTTTTTAATGAATGTTGTGCTTGTTTCAGGCTAGCAAATTATACAGTCCATTTTCTGGCATCCCTGGACTTCAAATTCCGCCTCCTCCACCCACAGCCGCCGGAGCACTCGATCCAAAAGGTGACAAAACTAAATACATTAATCTTGGGAACTTTTTCGGTTCTCAGGTGGAACAAAACATATATACTCCCTTTATAATCGTATACAGTTTTTATGATCAATCACACCTTCTGTTAGGCTGTAGAGGTTATTAAAATTACCAGACCTAGTAAAGTATTATTTTCCGATAAATTGTAAATTTTGTGAAAGTGACTTGCAAGTGGTGTGTTTTCAGGTGCTGCATTGACCAATGGTGCCCCTCATCCGACATCGATATCTGGGGCATCAGCTGCCCAGCAACCCTCGTCCTCATCTTCCTCCTCCTCCTCTCCCCACCAAATGACATCAAGTGCAACTTACAACACTGCCGCCGTATCAGCCGCACTATCCAACTGGTTAGTAATTGTTATGACAAGCCATTTTGCAAATAGACCGACGTTACAAATCTGCACTCTAATCCGATTATTGTTTGATTGCTTTCGAATGAAGTGTGAAGCAATTGGTAAAGGACACTCCTGGCTCTACTTCCCTTCCAGACCGTTTTTTGTCTGAGCAAAATTTTGCCTGATTGAAATTAAGTTTTAAAAATTGGGTTTGCACATTTTGACATTAGTTAAATTTCCTATAACCATGTAGTCCACATTTGACCTAAGAAATGAAGGTTTATGCGTTACCCGTTTGCTCACGTCGTATTTTTCCGAGTATTGTTTTTGCTTTTTCTGTTTTTTTAAAGAAAAATTAAAACAATTGGGAATGGATTTATAGACGATCGGTTCTTTCAGTCCTGATCTCTTAATCAGTTCATTTTTTTAAACCTACTTCCATATATTTTTGAGGACATCACGAGCTTTATATTTTAAATTGTTTGCCTGATGTTCAGATTTGAGAGTAATTATTTGGAATCTTGTTTGCCTTTCGAATCAGTGAATCGTAAAAACTATTTAAGTAATTATGAATTACCATAAAACAATATTGAAAGAAGGTTGCCTCATGATAACGCACTTATCTGTTGATCGGCGAATATATCAGCGCACTTTATCTAATCAGCTAAAAAATTAATTAAGAAAAGCATACCCAATTGTTGTGAGATGGTCGGTTGAACAAAAGCTTGAAAAGTTAATTGCTTCACTTCGTACCTGGTTTATATGTTATTACAAATACTGCGCTGTAATTAATAACTGATCGGGCCAACCTCTCGTAACTTCAACTATCTCTTAACTTTGCTTATGACAAAGTTATAAGATACTTGAAACACCGCGTTGTTAAAAAAAACGTTTTTTACAAATATTTTTTCTAGAATTTTTTTTCAAGTTAAATGTTTTTAAATGAAACTACGCGGCCATGTTATAGATCTGGTTTAGATGATAATTAGCTATTTTACTCGAGTGAATTTTTCGCATAGTTTGTTTTATGGCTTGAGTAATTGTTGTTATAGATTGGCGCAAGTTATTTTAAATTTGATGTATTTTGACTAAAGCGGCCGTGTTTGCAAACAGCTCTGTTTGATTTTCTGCTTCACTTGGCCAGTGAGAGTTTTCGAATCAAAGTTGATTTAACAGCAATATCCGCCTATCTATCGTAAGTTAATTAACAGCACGACAATCGATGATATCGAGATTTGGACAGCACAAGTTTACGCTCTTGTGCGTTTTTGGCACGATCTATCTCGACTCTTTTGCATCAATCATATTGGTAATTCACTCTATTTAAGTGACCCGCGTTCAAAGCAAGCGAAAGTTGAGCACCAACTTGAACCATCTTTATACACAAACTAACAAAAACAAATTTTTAATGCCTCCCCGCTTTACTTTATTCACTTTCAAACCATGATCGATTTTTATATATTTTTTGGTTGCTTTGACGCATGAAATGTAATGAACGTTTGAATCTTTGCAGGCTCATAGGGTTAAAACGCCGCTGCAGAGTTCACTGTGTATGGTTTTGTAAGAAAGAAATAGAACGGAAATAGAAAAAGTTCTGCCAACTTTTTAAACATTTTTGATCAACTATCTGGAGATTTAATGTTTTAGTATTTTTGATTGAAAATCTGAACACATGTGCCAGCTAGCATAATAATCAGTTTTGACCACAAATTCAAAAAACTTTTTTGGAAATGCAGTACTGAAAACGAAGGGTGTAAGAAATGAAGCGTAATGTCTAAAGTTAATTAAAATCTAAATTAAAGACAACCACGACGATTTGCAATTTTAAATGCTTTTCTAATGTGTTCAATGTGATTTCAGGGCCGCAGTAGTTTCGCCCCAGAACCCCCGACTACCCCTGGCACCTCCGCCTGGACTGTCGCCAAATAGTTTAGCCAACCTGAACCCCCTACAGGGGGCCGGAGGTCCAGTTAGCGCCTCCAGTAGCAGTTCCCCTTTGGCCATGTTCGCGGCTCACATGTTCACGGGAGGGCGTCATGCGGCTGGTCCGGGTGGTGCCGGTGGGTCATCTGCTGCCGCAGCGGCTGCCTCCAACCCATATCATCAGTTACTGGCTGCTGTCTCGGCCGGAGATTTATCAAGGTAATATGAAAAACATTGATTTCACTCGATGGGCCGTAATGACGAGATATCTGACGCATCTTGTTATCTTTTCAAAACATTTGCGGGAAAATGAGGGTCACACACTTTTTTCACTCTTATATTTCACAATCCAGTTTTTTTAATTCTATGTTAGAACAATTTAATCGTTGTTTACTATTATAGTGACTGTTAGTTAATGCTTAGGAAAATTTTAAATATTTCAACTTAAATATTTCAACTAGAAAAAGACCAATTTCAGCTTTGAACAAGAAGAATTTCAGCTTTCAACAACACGAATTCTAGCGCTTAACTTTGTTTTAGAACGAATCCGGCTTTTGCACGAGGAGCTGGCGGTGCTGGATTTGGAACACCGGAACACACTGCGGGTGCTGGACTGCCCCCTCATGGTGGTCCACCAGGTTCACTTTTGGGTCACCCTAGCCAGGGTCCTGAGGGTCTGAGGAGTTCCGGTAGTGCTCCGGGTGGTGGGGGAGAAATGGGTGATCAGAATCACCACCCTCAACACAGGTGAGGACCGAAACTGATTTTACTGAATATTTTACACGTCAATGCATTTAATTAATTATGAATTTTTTGTTTTCATTCATTAAACCAGTTAATAGTATCACTCAACATCACTTCGTCTCCCGATAAGAGTAATTTAATAAAGAGACAATCGCGTCTTCAAATTGCTCCATTAAATCTACTAAATCGTTGATCTCCTTTTTATTTTGGATATCTCCTAGCTAAATTTTGGATATTGTACCGCTGCCTTATTATTCATATCATTGTTATGTATCAACATTGAATGACCGTATTCAGCTTGTGCGATTGACCTTAATAGGCGTTGGTTTCATAACCAATCGACTCTTTTAGTATCCGTTTAAATTAGTGCTTTTAAAAATATCCTGATTCTTTTTTTTGCGCCTCAATTTTATTAAGGTTGCTGCACTTCTGATGGTTCTCTAATCATTATTAGCTTTCATGGGTCAAAAATAAAATAAGTTTGTTGAGATATCTGACATGGGTCTTTAAACTATAGGGTATTTGCCATTCTAGCTCCCTCCGAACGAAATTACCGTCACTATGGTATATTTGCGGTAATGGGGACTATAAGCTATATGACCACTAAGCTAAGGAGAGAGAGAGGGGGGGGGGGGTTCGGTGGTGGGGTAGGGTGGGAGGCTATAATGGGAAAGACACAAACTTAATACAAAAGAAAAACATGGTCATTAACAAAAATCTAGAGTTTTTTTTAAAATTCCTTAATTTTGAAAAGAGTTCATTGATAGATGGCACGTGGAGAGTTCGATTTCTTTTTGTTTTTGAAGGAAACGTAAAAAATGAGGTTGAAAGAATTGCTCTTTTATACGCTTTGGTGAACACCTTAGTTGCCGTTTTGTTTAGAGCCGTTTTAAAGTAATCGGAAAGCAAAGTCCGGCCTACTTTGTAGTTTTATTACTACACCTAGTGATCAATTATTCATTCTTACACAACAACTGCCGGATAAAAGGGAAGGCCTCTTTTGGAACACAATGGGAAATTTCTATCTTGGGCGAGTGATCAAAACACGTGAACGAAATGATGGCATTTCGTCAGCTGTGATTGATTTCATTAAAGATTTCAATTTTATTCAAGCGGAAATTCACAAATTGTTCAAAGTTGAATAATGTGACATTTAGAAAATTGGTAATAAATAATAAAGCCGACAGATAAAATACTGTACTGTACTTGACGGCAGATAAAGCGCTGAACTGAAGTTTATTTTACTGAAAATTTTGAGTTTGAACAAAAGAAAAATGTGGGTCTGAACTTTTCGAATGAAATTGAAAACTTCTGGGATGGGCGTTTTGTATATCTTAATTTTTTGCGACAAATTGTGTTCGACATTTTAAATTTTTCTGAGGCTATTTTAGTTTCATTTATTTTATAGCAAATGGTAAAGATACGCAGTTGGTTACTGCCTGAAGAGTTCACCTCGCTCCGATTACGCTAAATCGTGTTTAATTGCTCTAAAATGAAAATTGTTGCAATCAACTCACTCCTGCTAGTCATTTTAGTGACAGTATTTTCGGCATTTTGTTTTTGCTTAGCTGTACATTTTTGTGCAAATTAATTTCTGACGTCATTTGAACTCAATTAGGATTTAATTGAAACCAGTCTACCAATTAGAAACCACGTATTAATTACCTTCAGGGTTGATAGAATATGAGGTTTAATACAATCTTGTAAATGTTCTGGTTAACTGAACTGCGATAATTTAACTAAATCACTGGAAACTGCCCGGTGTACAATTAAGGGAACAGAAAATTGTTGGCAACGCGAAGTGTTACAAAATCATTTTTTGATCTCGTTACAAAAGTTATATTGTCGTTATCTAAGAGTACAAATTGATTCAAACCTAACCTTCGAAAATCACCTAATATTGGTTTTAATGGCGGATGCAATTCATTCTCTGTATCTTGTAAAAAACCAAATTCCTTTAAAAGTAAGAATGTATGTTTTCAAGTCCATTATACTCTCATCTTTCTTTCAGTGGATTATTCCTTCATACTCTTACCTCAATAAAACTTAAACCACATAAATAGGCAAATTAACTGGGGAATAAAAGTTTATCATTTTAGACAAAAATTTGACAGTTCCACTATTTTTTAGTGAGCATCATATCTTGCCAGCTGAATTGTTTATTTCGAAGGTTCGGTTAATGAAACTACAAAACAGATAGACATTTTGGAATTTCAGAAAACTTCAAAATATTTGCTAGTCGCCTAAAAACTGAACAGAACAAGAGAAAAATATTATAAAAAGAGAACGAATATTTTTAAACGTTTCAGCATAAAAGAAAAGCCACCGAAACCTGCGAAGCCGTATGTGAAGAAACCCCTGAATGCATTCATGCTCTTCATGAAGGAGAACAGAGAGAAGGTGATGCAAGAGTCCACTCTGAAGGAATCGGCAGCCATTAACCAGATTCTGGGCAGAAAGGTAAAGGCAACTGCCACTACTTCACTCACTCCTCCCCTGTATGAATAGATAATGACAATCTATAACCGATCTTTACATAATCTTTACATTAAAACCAAAAACTATACCATCTTGGAAGCAGACGTCTGGCAATGGCTATGAAACTGTTTTTGAAATAACATTTTTAATTCAAAATGCAAGTTAAATTTGTTGAAACTATAGGGAGTTCATGGTTTGTGGCGCGTTTCAAAATTTGTCAATATTGTGTTTTGGTATCTCGTTTTGTTCCAATTTATGATTGTTTTGTATTTGAATTTAGTGGCACCAATTAGAGAAAACCGAACAGAATAGATACTATGAAATGGCCAAAAACGAACGCCTCGCCCATCAACGTTTGCACCCTGCCTGGTCTGCTAGAGACAACTACGCCACGAGTAAACACCGAAAGCGAAGGAAACGAAGTCTGTCCGGTTTTCCTAACGACGGAATGCCTCCGGACGATGGGTTCCCCATGGGGATGCCAGATCCCTCGGGACGACTTCCGAATGGATTCTTGAGGATGGAGAACTTGGCGGGTCTGACAGACGACCAGCAGGCGGATGTGTTCATACAGGGAGGGGGCCACCTTCCACCTCACGGACACGGAATGATTCCAGGGTTGATGCCGCATCATCCGTCCCACAATGGATCCAGAGGTATGTCTGTGTAATAGAGAGGCGGTCAAATTTATAATTTTCTTCTTTACGGGTGTAAAGTAAGTCTCAAATATTAGAATTTTCAGCTTTCAGTTTTATTGTAGAGAGTTTAGTAGTTAATTAACGAGACGCTCAATAAAATTTACTGGGAATAACTAGATGCAAGCAATAATTGATTTCCATTATCTAAGCCAAGATTGGTTAAATTTCAATGAGATGTTATTTTTTGTGCATTGTGAAGTAATCGCTTCAGGTTTACCCGGAGGCCTGCCTGGAGGATCTGGGGGTAGTGGAGTGCTGGGAGGTCACGAAGGTCAACAATCTGGCGAGGTATCAGTACCAGGAGGCAGTGGGGGTGTTTTGGGAGGGGGGAGTGGTGGTGCTAAATCAACGTCTGTTCACTCTGTTAAGTCTCTCGTTTCCAGTTCCAGTGACTCTAACAACCCCAGTGGGGGCGGAACCTCGGACAACATTGAGCACACACCTGGTATGTTGGACCTTTTCTGTTATGCTTTTCAATTGAATTAAAAACTTTGGAATTACGAAGCTCTGGTTATGCAAATTAGCTCCGTTTTAGTTCAGACTGAGGTTTTTAGTATGATGAAATAAGCGTTCAACATATCATATCTGATTGTTTTCAGAGAATAGGCGGAGTTATGTTCTCATGACCTTCAAATTTCTTTATCAATTGTCCCATTTGGATAAGTTAAATTTGATTTGGTGGGATGCACTACTTAATCATTTTAAAAGGAATTTTGGGGTCACAAAATGTAAGTCACTTGATCATTCTAGAATCCGCTTCGAAGAAATGCCGTGCCAGATTTGGTCTGGAGCAACAAGAGTCGTGGTGCAAACACTGCCGACGCAAGAAGAAGTGCTCAGTGTTCACTGGTAACGATGAACCCTCCTCGACTACATCTGGGTCTGGTGGGAACTCCGGTTCAAACACAACTCCACCGAACAGCAAGGAAAAGAAAAATGCTTCCGGTCTGGTCACACCAAAAAGTATCAAGTTCCCAGTTGATGCGAGGAACACCCGAACTAGTAGCGAAGACGAGTCGCCGGGTTTCAACACTGATTCAATGGCGGCCATCAAAAACGAACTAGTGAGCTCGCTCTTGAGCGAATCGAGAAACATGGCACAAGTTGTGAATGACTACCCAGCTCCGAGTAAAAAGCCAAGGTCCGAAAACCACCCGGGTAATGTCTCACACTCGATAGCTTCTCAAGCTGTCTCTAGTTTGGTCTCCGAAACACGCGACAAAAATGCGATCGTTAAGCATGAGCCAACAAACAGTGATGTGCCCAATGATATTGAAGTGAATTCCAACGGAATCGAGGCTGCGAGTGAAGCGGGATCAGATCATGGACGAGGTACCAGTTATCAGAGCCATGTTGACGTATCCGGTGCTGCAACGTCCGGAAGTGGCAAGGAGTCACTTAGCAATGCCGGTTCATCGGGTAGTAATACTGGAACCAATTGCTCGTTAGCCTCTGCTGCTAACAAGCTGCCTTTATCGCTACAGGGTCAAATTATCTCTCATCTCAACAATAACCATATCAACAACTCATCTTTCACATCTCACAACATCGAGGACAAAACCAACTCGCCTGCATCCCTAGCAGCTGCGGCGGTTCGAGCCCCGGTGACGGCGGCCTTTTTAACCAACGGAGTCAAGCAAAATTCGTCTATTTCACCATTCGAGTTAGCGGCTGCATTGCCCATACAATCTCCGACGGGGTCAACGAAAGATATCAATGCATTATCACCTCTATTGGATTTGCATCCGGCTTCGACGTTGAATAACATAAATAATAACATTTCCTCCCTCGGTGCAATAAAACGATCGCCCAAATCGCAGAATAATTCCTCGGAATCATCAAATGTCGCTCCGACGCCTCCCTCGTCCCTTGCAATGACGTCAGAACTGGCCAGTATTGCGTCATCAAACCCGGCAGCCAATAGCATCTCGAGTTCGCTCAAAACCACCGCAGGTCACATTCCGTTTCCCTTCTCGCCATTTAATACGAGTGCTCTCACTTCGGTATCAAACAGTACCACCCCAAACTCCCCCTTCAGTCCCCTCCAACCCACTCTAGCAGCTGCCGCGGCAGGATCTCTCTTCTCGGCGGGATCCTTGTTCGCTGCTGCGTCGGGTGCGGCTAATGGAACCGTAACAGCTCCCTCAATTCCCTTCAATCCCTTTTTCAACCCTGCTGGATTCCCCGGCGCCTCATTCCCAGCGTTTAAGGATCCGAAAGACGCAATGGCTTCAATCGCACTGACCAGCTCCTCACCCGCAACTGCGTCTCAAAGCTGAGGAACAATTTCGAATTAAATTTCCCCAATATTTAG
Source organism: Convolutriloba macropyga (assembly GCF_964194025.1). Classification (NCBI taxonomy): domain Eukaryota; kingdom Metazoa; phylum Xenacoelomorpha; order Acoela; family Convolutidae; genus Convolutriloba; species Convolutriloba macropyga. Next base: position 26,269,152 of record NC_134471.1, read on the forward strand.
AATGATAAAACTGCTCAACTGATTTGAAAGTGGACAGTGCTTTATTATACGTGGTTGCTCATTTTTGCGAACAAGAAACAGTTCACGATAGCTCCTCTCTTAAGATTGTTCTGCCTGCGATTTAGTTCCTAAGAACTTGATTTCAAACAATTGGTGCAGACATTTCAATGTATCTTTGGATCCCCTTTTACTAGAGACCAGATGTCGCAAAAATTTTGACCTTGCCGTCCTAATAAAATGGGAAGAAAAGGCGAGGGTAAGGGATTTTGTGGCTGGAAGTTGTTCTCACCAAATGTGCAATTTTACTGCCCCATTTCTGTCTTTCCGGTGTGATTGGCCGCTTCTTGTCTTATTAAACACACATTCCTACAACTTAATTGATCCATTAAAATGCCGCCGCTGCTTTCTGCTGTCGGGTCTTATCTCCGTTAGTGCCCCCATCCCCCCGCCCCCACTCGCTATCTTATGCAAAACCGCGCTAGAAGATTACTTAATGTTACAATATTGCACATTTGATTAAAGAGTGTATAAAATATGTGGCCAAGTTTGGCGGGGGTGGGGGGTTATTAATGGATAAGATTTGTATATGGCTGCTGTCCGAGTTTGTTAGCTAGGTTACTATTCAGTGGTGATAATTTACTTTAGCCAACCCATCAACAAATGTCCATTACTAAATTTATCCCACCTGTTTTCTTTCCTCCACCGTGAAAAAACTTAATTTGTTTCTCAAATGTCTGTTAACAAACAACTGTACTTCTGTGGTTTAATTTCTGCCAGCATTTACTCCAGAAACAACGGTAGTTTTTTTCTATAGGATCTATTCAAAAATCAATTAGATCTATTCTACCCCCTCCCCCAGCATGGCGGGCATATAAATTTTACTCCATCAGGCGCTCGTGCTATTTTTTACACAGTAACGTGCTATAATTTCTTAAGTGGGAGGTTTAAGAAAACAATGGGTGTAATAGATCCAAATAATTTTGCAAATTTTGCACTCACGAGATCAAAAGTGCAACATTTTGGAGCATTCCCTGAAATGTCTCGAATGTTGCCTCAGATTCTGAAGAATATAGCAACATCATATAACATTTGACCAGTCATTTCATTAGAGTTGAAAAAGTAAACAATTTTACAGGAGTATTGATAATGAATGAGTTTGTAACGGTGGAGAAAAGGAAACAGGTCCCATTTATCTGTCGTTAGCAACTCCAAACCGATTGCTGTTACCCTTGGACAAAAAGGCCAACAATAATATTCTACATGTTAAACGCCCGTGATATGAGCGCTAAAATTAAGTTTGGAGAATCTATATTTAGTTATGATTTGAGAAACTTGATGAAATTAATTCAGTTGATAATTCTGGTGATTGATATATTTTATCTGTGTGACGATAAACAGATTAATCGCGTCGATTCTTTTTGTTTCTAATTTACAATTTTGGTTATAACCAATACTTTCAATTTTGTTTCATAGATATAATATTTGACTCTTCAAAATATTTCAACTCTTTTGCAAAATTTAGCTTTTCTCAAATTCGTCTTTTCAGAAATGAAAGAAATTAGTTCCGATCAACAAATGTAAAGTAAAATATATTCATTGCCAGACACAAAATTTATCGTGAAGCTGCCTTGACTCCGATTGTCTTGTCTCATTGAGGGACCAATTTTAATCGGAAATGACTGGCTAGTTATTGCGACGAATCATGATCAGTTCCCTGACGTTGTTTTACTTCCCTTATTCGTAGTTGACTAGTTTTAATTGAGACAAAACCTAGTTTAAGAATGAATTATCACAAATTTGTCACAACAATTCACTTTTTTGTTCAGACGCTCGAATTTTTGAGGGCATCGCAGACCAGCAAATATGTTTTCAAATTGAAGCTATCTGCGTATTGACTTTCAGTACTAAAAGAAACTCTTTAAATCTTGAACAAGAAAAGAGATCTGGCATAATTGATTAATTATTGTTCATAAACCCTCGATAAAACCCAAGAAAATGTCATAGATCATTGAAGCGAGAAAATTTAAATTTTAGAAATACTGTTCGAAAAAACAACTTCGATACAAAAGATTTTAGTATAATGATGTTTTGGGCAAGTGTTTTTGTTCATTTTAATTTCTTTTTCTAGCAGTAAAAAACAATAAACATGAGTTGCCATAAGTAACGGCATCTATTCACTGCGTTCGGATCTTATTCCAGCCTAATCTTAATTTGCAAAAAACCATTTTGAATTAAAAATCGACACTTGGAAACTAAAACGGGAATTTCATTCACAAGAGAACAGTAAAATCATGAAAAAACGAATGCATGAAGGGTGTAAAAGGCTACTTGGTATGCTCTTTTCACAATCGAAATAGTTAGGACGAACAATGCGAAAGCAATTGCTTTCGTTGTAGAGCATCGGTTCCATTTTGAAACCAAGTCTATTAGTCTGTATGTCTAAATGTCTGTATGAAAGTTTCATCGAATCCGGTACAAGGTAAAAAAAATTTGCATACACTGATTTCATTTTTGTCTTTTTGGCCTTCTTTTAATTATCAAGATAAATGATAAGAAACCTGTTTTCTATAAGAGCTATTAAACTTTGAGCAGCCTTTTTCCCTTTTTCTTGACTAAATTGTACTATATGTTGCAAGCACAGTGTCATTGATGTTTAATGTTGTAATGTTTTGTGGAAAACCCCAAACAAATTTAATGTGAGTTCGCATAAGTTTTATGACTTTATCTTTGTTGGGTCTTTGCTGGACTTTCGCAAGCGGAATAACAAGCGTTTTTAACTAAGTAAAAGAATTAATTTCTCAAAAATGAGAGAATAACAAAATGATATTTTACAGTAGAATTTAGAGATTTACAAGAGAGATCTGATTATTAGATTAAGATTGTGATTTGAATTTGGGGATGAAAAAGGACTCAAAAATCAGCTGTATATATACCCATTATCAGTGCGAAAAAGTCAAGATACAAAACTAATCTTAGCACCTTGATTTATAGTGGGGGTCGCAAAAGTTACCCAATATGGTTTGCTTCTGCAAATCAGTCGCAAAGGGAACCGTAAATGGAAGGCATTTGCATTTTTCTAAGAATTCATTCACACTTGCGGAGATATCATCATCATTTAATACATGCTGGGAAGATTTTACATCACTTAATCTAACTCTAATAATAGTTATCTAGATTCACCAATTTGAACCGAATATTGATTCTCAGCACCATTTATTGACGATTCATTTATATAATTTCTTTGATCGAAGTCATATTGCTTGTCTTTCTAATCTGGTAAGTCAAACTTTCTTTCCAATTCTCACTAAGTTTAAGACTATAGTTTGATCGATATTCTAACACCCCCACTCAGACTTGAGCTGATTGCGTAGAGTCTGTTCCCATCAAAACTGCTCTGAATGTTTCCACTTTGGAAACGGTTAAGGACTTTGTGAAGATGTCCGCTGCCATTTTGTCTGTAGGAACGTAATGAATTGAAATAGTCCCATCCTCCGTCTTGTCACGAATGAAGTGGAACTTTGTCTCGATGTGCTTGCTCTTCTTGTGCATGACTGGGTTTTGGCAAAGTCTGATACAACTTTGGTTGTCCTCTCCAATTGCTATTGGACGTTTCTGTTAGATGCCAAAATCATCTAGAAGTTGTTTCAGGTAGAGTGCTTCCTGAACTGCTGCTGCCATGCCCTGATTTTCTGCTTCTGATGAAGAAAGAGCAACTGTGGCCTGCTTCTTGACACCCCAGCTGAGTGCTGCGCCACGTCCGTTGAGCTTGAAGTATTAGCCCGTTGTTGATTTTCTGTCGTTCACGTCTCCAAACCAGTCTGCATCACTTTCCCCCACTAAATCATAGCTAGCCTGTTTTGTGTAAGTAAGTTTTAAGCCTTTTGAACCTTGAAGATATCGCAGAAGTCGTTTTCCGCACATCCAGTGTTGATTGGTAGGTGCATTCATGTGTCTGGACAGAATGTTGAATGTGAACATGATGTCTGGCCTCGTCTGTTTGGCCAGATACAGAAGTGATCCAACCAAGCTTCTGTAGATCCTCTGGTTCACTTCTTTGTCTCCGTTCTGTGTTGTCTGAAGTTTCAAATTCAAATCAGCTGGAGTTCTTGAGGGTTTGCTTTGATCCATTTGAAACCTCTCAAGCATTGTTTCTATGTAGCGTTCTTGGTCGACTGTGAATTTGCCCTCTTCTCGTCTGATTCTTAGACCCAGAAACCAGTGTAGTCTCCCTCTGTCTTCCATGTGAAAGGTTGCTTCTAGTGCCTTCTTGACATCAGAGACCACTGTCATACTTCTTGATGCTACTATGATGTCGTCAACCCATACCAAGATGAAGGTGTGATCCTCTGCCTCTGATCTTGCAAACAAGCAGTGATCGTTCCTGCTTCTGGTGAACCCCTGTCTCAGTAGGAAGTTTGCCAGCTCTTTGTACCGGTTGTTAGCAGCCTGTTTCAAACCATAAATTGATTTATTTAGTCGACATACTAACTTCTCCCCATCTGATCCGCGTTTTACAAACTCCTGTGGCTGTTCCAGATACACTTCTTTCTCGATTGGTGAGTGCAGCAAAGCAGTCTTGACATCAAATTGGTGCATCACATGGCCCTGCTTCGCTGATAGCTGAAGTAGAGTCCTGAATGTCTCCGGCTTACAGGTAGGCGCAAAAGTCTCAAAGTAGTCCAGTCCTTCCACTTGTTTGAAGCTTTTCGCCACATAGCGCGCTTTGTTTTTGTCCACTTGACCACTGGGTCCCAATTTCACTTTGTAGACCCATTTGCCCGGTATGACGTCCCTGTCTGTGGGTGGTCTCACTAGGTTCCAAGTCTCGTTGTCTTGGAGTGCCTTGACCTCGTCCTTCATTGCCCGGTGCCACTGGTCCCAATCGTCACCTTGCTTGGCTTCGTAGACTGTTTTGGGTTCCATATAGTCGCCCTCAGTCACAGCAAGATGGGTCCTGACTTCTCCAAAAAATTGCGGAACATTCCTTGCTCGTGTCCCTCGTCTGGGCTCTGTTCTGTCCGCGTGTTCCAGTGCAACTTCATTGAAGCCAAACGTCTCTAACTGTGAGAAGTCTTCTGTGTCACTGTCTTCCAGTGAATCTGAGTCTCTGTGACTCCCTCTTGTTGCAGTAGATCCTTCATCTAGTGCTGTTTCTCCAACATCCGAGGCCTCTTGTCTCAGTGTTGTTTCTTGAGTTTTCACGCTCCCTGCGTCATGCCACTCCTCCTTTATTGCAGTAGATGTGTCCTGTCGTTTTCTGTTGTCATCGTCTTGATGACCGTCATCTGGGTGCCAGATTCCCAGTTCCAACCCATCATCTAGTAGGTCAGCCGTTTCTTTGTTGTCAGGGATTGAGCCCACTTCAGACTAATTGATGATCACATCTCGAACTGCCATCACCTTGCGTGTGTTGGGTATGTACACCAGGTATCCGTTTTCTCCTTCAGTGTAACCCACAAACTTTCCTTCCAGTGCCTTGGGTTCAAGTTTGCTGACTTCTCTGTCCCTCTTCCTCATGAAGACTATGCAACCAAAAATAGATAATTTACTAATTGGAAGCTTAGGTTTTACACCTCTCATCAGCTCTGCTGGGCATTTTTCTTCTCCTCGTCTCACAACCAAGTTTCTGATCCTTGCTGCGTGAAGAATTTCTGCTCCCCACATCATCTTGGGAGGTCATGAGTCAATGAGAAAAAAATCTTGCCATCTCCAGCAGTGTCCTGTTGCACCTCTCAGCTAACCCATTCTGTTGTGGCATCTCTGGTATGGTCTTTTCCTGTAGAATGCCTGCATCTAAGCAGTACGTCTTGAACTGCTCTGAGAGAAACTCCTTCGCATTGTCTTGCCTCAGCTTCTTGGGCGTCCCCACACAGAACAAATTTCTTCAGGCTGACCAGTGCTTCACTCTTTGCCTTAAGCAGGTCCGCAAACACAAACTTCGTGTACTGGTCTGCAAACACAATGCAGAACCGGAACCCTGACAGTGACTCTACTCTGAAAGGTCCCATCACGTCTGTGAACACCCTCTCCAGCTTCTCTTCTGCTTGGGTCTCTGCCGCTCTTGGTACTGGAGTCTTTGTGATCTTGGCCAATGCACACACATTGCATACATCATCGAGTTCCCCCACTGTCTCTGGTGCATTCCTGACCACATCCGCTTGATTCAAATGACCCAATAGTCTGTGCCACTTCCTTGCACTGTCAAGTTTCACGCTGTTGGAACTCATCTTGAATTCTAGAACGCTGCAGGGTAAGTAAAACAAATTATTTTCTTGTGTTAGTTTTACCCGAGTTCCCTTCTGGAGTTTCATGCAGCTGTTTCCTCTCTCGAAATTGAAGCTATGTCCCCACTCCGTGCATCTTGAGACTGATACGAGGTTTGAGGAATAGTCCGGCACACACAGAACATTTTTGAGTTCGCATTGGAATTCCCTTTTGTTTGAGGGTATGCTGATCCTCACACAGCCTCTGCCCACCACTCTGGAAGCCTCTCCGTTGGGATTTCTGACCACTGATTGAATGGGCACAAAGTCCAGAAACGCATCGATGTTCGTCACTATGTGATCCGTACAACCACTGTCCACTAGCATGCCTGCTGTCTTCCACTGGGTAAGAGATGCCCAGCATTCCTCGTCTGGTGTAGCCAATGTTGGACCCATTGCCACTGACTCATGTTTGCGTCCATCTCTTTGTCTCTTGCATGCCCTGTCTGGGTGACCCTTCTCACCACACTTGCTGCATTGTGCTGTCTCCTTCTTCCGGCAGTCCTGGACAAAGTGTCCAGGGATCCCACACACAAAGCAGTTTCCTTTCCTGGGTCCCTTCTTGAAGTCACGCTTCACTGCCAGTGCCACTGAACCACTTTGTCCCTTGTGTCTCTGCACCGTGCTCTCATGAAAGTTCTGCAGCCTTTTCCTCAACTCTGTGAAGTTCGTTGCCGGGTTGAATCTTTCTTGTATAACTCTAAATCTCAAAATTTTCTCAAAATTTTCTGTCGTAATTTGAGTTTGCCTCAGAATTGTTGTCGAATTTGCTAATATGTTCCAAGTTAGTTACTTGATTAATTTTTCTGTCCATGTTAATTTCTTGATACTTTGCTAAATGTTCATCAGTACTTGAAATTTTTATAACATTCACAAGTGATTCCATGGTTCAATAATAATGATTCAAACCATTTCAGTTCATAATTGGGATCAATATATAAAACTTGCTTCAATTGGAGTTATTCTGATTTTCTTAAACTAAATATCTTGGCTACAAATAGATTGTTTTGAAAACACTCCACTGAAATAAAGGCGCGGTGAAAAGCAGTTGTTTGTGCTGCTTTCTTCAGCATGTTTTTGAATTGGCTTTAAATTATCAGCACAAAGCAACAAAAACATAGGTTAATAAATAAAATAATTGACACTTCTAAGGTCAAGTTTAATAAAGTTTCTGACCACATTGAGCTTCTTGTGAAAAGTACACAGTACGGTTTCAATCAAAATGAAATTAAACATTTTAACATTTTGAAAGATGTCTATTTCATTCCTAAATTTCTGAGGGGCTGATAATACAAAATCAAACTAACTGGTCATTCGTACAAAAAATATAGATTTATGTAGTTAACAAACTTCAACGATCAGCGGAAATAGATAATGAAATTGTAAGGAATGCTACACAGGTGTTTTTGGTGCATCTGAAAGCTCAGGTTTTTCATTCCCTCTTTTCTTACTTGAGTTATAAAATATTTGCCATTTTTGTGGAATTTGTTAAGAATTCATAGCTAAGACAAAATTTTCAGCAAAATCATAGAGTATGCAGTGAAAAAATCTTTGCAAGCCTCCGAATGCAAACCTGGGATCGCTATGCACCACGCACAGGATCATACGAGCCTTCGCCTTGTGCATATTACTACAAAATCCAGGCTACAAATGACAAGAGCAAAATTTTAAAAAAACCATACAAGACTTTATAATGTTAAACAACAAGTATTTATCCTGCGATATAAAACTTATAGAAGCTTTTGTATGGATGTTTGTTAATCAGGTAAAGAACGTATACAGACAGACGTGCAGAATATTTTAGAAGAATACAGAATACTAATAATGTACAGACATCCAATACAATCACACACCAAACGGTTGGCTTCAAATTTTTTGCAAGCACTAAATATCTACAGAATAAGCAAAAATTTTGCCAAACAACATTTCGTATTTTGCCATAAAGATTGTTTATTTCGACAAAAAATGACAGTTGTTAAAATTTTTGCAAATAACGATTAAAAAAGCAATTGAGAAAACGTTTTTTGCTCAGAAAATAAGTACTGACATCAAAACACATGTTTATGTCAAATGAGATAATTTAATAAGAACAGACGTTGGTCAATAAAACTTATCCAGTGTACGATGTCAAGTAAAAATCAAATTGCGGGAAACAACCTCTTTTCGTTAGTTGAGATTTTTTATGAAACATTTTTAACCATAATAAAAATTGTAGTAGGTAACATTTGCAACAAAATTGTGAACATAATTTGATTCGGCATTATTTATTTTGGTTTCAGAGAGTGGAAGCATTCCCATTACTGTCAATTTTTTGGCTGAAAACTGAACTTCACAAAGAAAACGTTGATTCATTTTTGGATCTCGGTTGAAAAAATGTGTTTGATTTTTCTTTCGTTTTGTGTTTTTCGTCCAAACCGTTCTGAATATTTTAAATTTTTCTGAGAAAGTATCTCGGCTACCTTTTGCTGCAACAATCTGACATATATTTGTGCCCCAATAACTGATTTTAATTTTAAAGAGATTGAAAAATGACGATAAATTAATTTTAAAGAGATTGAAAAATGACGAAAAATGAGAAATAAACTTTTTTTACGACAATACCTGAGGATATTCCGCAGAATTAATATACAATTGACCAGTTTATTCTTCAAAAACTATAGCAATAATTTTTTCAATTGTTAGTTAACGGCCACATAAATCTTCTTTATTCCACCACTGTAAAAATTCGTCTTGCTTTTTACGTCTAAGAGTTCAATGCAGACAAATGCATTTATTTTTTTCAACAATTGCGTAAAAACTAATTTAGCAGAAGCATTTTTTAATAGAAACTACAGCAAGTCTATTTTTTGGTTGTTCCCGTGGCATTGAAGTGATATATATTTTTAAAAAAAGATCGGTTATTCTCGTGATATCGTTTGGTTAATCTCGTGATATGTTTTTCTAATAGAAGAGAATTGGTTTATCTATTATTTTTGTTGTATAAATACAGTGAACAGAGTGAGTTGAACGATAACATGCCCAACAAACGGTTTTTAAAAATTAACCGTTTCTCGAGTAAGCATATTTGAAAACTAAATTGCTTGAGAAAAGCTACGCCTACGCCTATCTTTTCAAGTTTTTCTGATTTCACAAATTTTTGAAAATCACAAATGCTCCACATCCGTTTAAAAAACAGAATAAGGACAAAGATATATAATATTAAAATGAGCAGCAATTTTTTAAGAAAAATTGGACTGAAAGCTTATGCAGCAAGAGCAAATTACAATTGTTGAAAATATCAAAGTTGTCTAACGCACTCAATTTTACTAATTAGTTGTCTGAATGCAGAATCTTAAAAAATAAAATTTAACTCTGTTATCCAATTTATTACAATCAATGCCACGAAACAAAAAAACAATCGGACTCTTGTTGATTAAAAGGATATTCAAAGATCTTCTTAGTAGTGATCTTATACTGGTTTCAAAAAATAATAAGATAAAGAAAAGAAACCACGGCACATTAAGAGGAAAGCAAAATAAAAGAATGTTTTGCAATGAAACATCTGAGATTTACTGTAAACAGTGCCTTCGTACGCATCAAATCCTGGCGTCTCGAACTTGATCAAGACTTTTCGCAATATTGAAATCTAAGTGAAAATAACTGAGAGAGAAAAAACACAAGTTTAACTACGCGAATCTGACAGTTTTTTGGAGGGCTTCACGATGTCCACTATAAGCTGATTGAATATCTGAATCTGTATCAAAGATGTCGAATGGAAATGAAAAATAGATATCCATAGAAATGAAGTAGAGACAGTAAACAGAAGAAAAACTAAAAGAGACCAATAATAGAAAAACAACAATTGATAAACAACATATCCACTGAAAGAGACATCCAATGGGACAGCAAATAGTATGTCAGGCAATCAAGAGTATAAAGGCACACAAAATGAAGAGGAACTATCAGTAAGAGTTGGAACAAATAAATGCGCAATAAAAAAGTAAAATCGATAGATCAAAAATTAAGGGGAAAACAATCCAAAAGTTTCTCCTCTCAATCAGAATAACCAGATTCATATGCAGGGTTAAGGAACTGAAAAGGCCAGTAACTATTGCTTTCGCTCCCAACGGGAAACAAAATTTGAAAGCGTTTCAAGAATCGAAAAACGATTCCCATAACCCAGAAGAACGAGTCGCAAAAAATGCGTCAGACATACAGACCCGGCTTCCTAAATAAAGTCAGATTATTCAGAATAGACATTCAGAATATTCAGAAAATTCAGATAAAAATATTCAGACGAACATTTCATATGACCAATTGCCCTAACAATCAGTCAGATCCAATCCAAGACACTTGCAAAGGATTTAAGAATCCAGACCAAAGCTTACGTAAAAAAAATTCCAATTGCGAAAGGTTTCCGCTCCATATAACCAAAAAACGTATTGCCAACTGCAACTAGTCGAAGACATTAGCACACACTGCAACTTCAACAGTGTAGGTAGAAATGCAACAGGAATACACAGTTTTTAACAGGATTCTAAGGGCTAAAAGACAATTAAGCGGAATACCAAAATGCTACTCACAAATTTTAAAACAAACATAAAACTTTAACACAGTTTTCACTCACACATTTTCCTAGATGATATTTTGATTGCCCCCATATTAACAAAGGGGTAAAAATGATCTTTAAGTGCAGACAAAAACTATGTAAACCAACATACATGATGTAATGGATGCAATGATGGCAACACGTCAAAGTTTCAGACGCAAAAAAGTGGTCAAAGTAACCAAAAAGAACAATGCTGCTCATAAAAAAGAACAGTCTGAAATGTGGGTTATAATAAGAAAAGGGGTAGCTGAGAACAGGCTACAGTAGTCTAATGCTGTTCCGCTGCGATTACGAAGGGACCAAACTATTTATACAAGTTGAAACTAGACAAATCCACTTTTGTACTAGTGAAATTGAACTAATCAGACAAAATTTTGAAGAGACAGGCATTATCACATGAATATCAGAATTAGAAACCATTAAAAATTTAGTAGCATTGAGAACAACTAGCACTTAAAATCATTTTTTTCAGCAACAAATTGTTTCGCAAAATTTAAACTGAACTATTCAGAAAACCTTTAAAGAAGTCAGATAAATATGTGAAGACAAAAGGAAAACCCAAAGCAGCTTTTCTAAAAGTGAAAATTTCACTACATTAATCACTGAAATTAAAAGAAAGATAAGTAATTCAAGAACACATAATTTAAGATGTAACAACAGAAGGATGGACAGCTGAAATGGAACAACACACTCGGGTCATTTTGAAGACATAATCATTTGATTCTTGATTAGAAATGAAACTACTCTTAAAATGTGTGTCAGTCAAACATTATGATCATTAACAATAACCAACTATTTTTGAAAGTCTCTCAAACATCGTAAAAAAAATTAAGCCAATAAAAAACGTATGAGTATACTTCATTGATGGTGCCATCCCGGGCCGAGTTTTCACACCTAATCTGCCTCTAATCAGCGGGGATTAGGGTGTAATACGTGTTCCACTCCTATTTATAAGGGAAAAGAGGGTAAGAGTGTAATTTTGAAAAAAAAACACTGTATTTAAACTCTTTTCTCCACTTTCTTTACAATCTTTGCAAAGAGTGTAATTTAGGGTGGACAAATAAAAAATTACACTCTTACACAATGCAACTATGCTTCCCTGGGTGTTTACTTTTGCTCTTCCGGTTTTTGCCCCACAAGGTAAAATTACATTCTGATCATTACTGAGTGCAAACTTGAGCTATATCTTGAGATGGTCCCGAATTCTTTCAAAAACGAGTATCTTTGGTAATGTTTTAGGTAAGGACGCTACAACTGAATAGATATTTTTATAAAGTTTTGCAGACTTTTGCAGACCTTTTTCAATCGGACATTAAACGGTCATAATCTATTTCAGCTGCCTCTTTTGCTCAAATCGGTTTCCTACGGTGTTGAGTTGACTCTATGGTTTGGATATAGAAGGCTCTTTTATCTCTATGTTGCAGGCAATTTTATGTAGAATCTATTTGACTCTCAGTTTGTTTCGGCCTGGTTTATTTGTCATCAATCTTTCAATCTTTTCGTCGGCAATTTTTTGTCAAGCATCTCGAACTGACCGCAATGTGAAGCGTAAAAAACTTCTATAAATGAATTCGAGAGTCATGTTGGATTTGGAATCTTGCGTTCATTGCTGAGCCGCAAACAATTTCGCCTGAATTTTTTCTGAGACTAAAAAAATACAAGTCGGAGAGAACATAAGTAAACTTTCAATCCATAATTTTTTTGCTGGGAATCAATTTCCCAGTCACTTTACTATTTTTCCACATTATCTTAGCTTCACTTTATTTGGTCTTTTGTTTGTCCAAAATTGAGCAAAAAGAATACTGAAAATTTGAATTGCCGTCATTTTTAATCATAAAAGAAGTAGTGAAAAAATCCAAATCAAACAGTGGAGGTTTTTATTAAGCTCCACTGTATGATTTGATATTATTTCACCTATTTCTTTTATGATTAAAAATGACGGCAATTCAAATAATCTGTATATTTGTGCTCAGTTTCTGATAAACAAAAGAGTATATTAAGGGAAGCTAAGATAATATGGAAAAGTATTAAAGTGACTGGGAAATTGATTCCCAGCAAAAAGTTATGGAACGATAGTATACTTATGCTCTTTCTGCCTTGTATATTATTAGTCTACGAAAAAGATCCCACAAAATAGTTTGCGACTCAGCAATAAACGCAAGATTCCAAATCCAACATGAATCTTGAATGCATTTATAGAAGTATTTTACGCTTCACATTGTGGTCGATTCGAGATGCTTAACAAAAAATTGCCGACAAACAAAATGATTACAAATAAACCTGGTCGAAAAACCAAAAGAGCAAAAGTAAACATCCAGGGAAGCGTAGTGGCATAAAAAAATATCTTCAATGTAATCCTATATTGTTGAGATTTAACGCGGTGCTATAAATCATAGACGTCTAACCATTAACAAAAAACTCTTAAAAGATCTTCGTAAAGTAAAAATACATTGGAAGCGCGCCAAACATGCCACTTTAAAATATGACAATTCTTAAAAACCGATGATTTATGTTGGATCATTTTTTTACATTTCCTTATAAGCGACATAAACGCTTTTTGACGAGCAAAAGCACACATTTCAGAAATACTGAAGAAAAATAGAGCAAAAAAAGTAATTCAAAATACTTGGAGCAATAAACATGTCTATGGGAAAAATTCTTCTTTACTCTAGAAAACTGCTTTGAAGGCAAGACGGGTATAGGAAAAAATGTCAAAGCACCCAGGAGGTAAAATTGAGCGAAGACAGAAAATAAGACAACCGATGGGAACATTAGTTCTTCAACAAAAACATGAGCAAAATTCAAAAAGAAACAATAGATACGGCAGAAATCTCATCGATCAATATTCATAACATGCAAGACAGATAATAACTAGTAATGTCAAAAAAAACAAACATCCCGTAAAGAAGCTTAATACTGCGGAGCACTTCGAAGGCTTAAGTGGAGTAGCTACTGGATTGGCTTGCGTATGAACCATTCATCGATTAATTGGACGGCCCTTTGCATTGAAAACTGTGGAAAGCGCTAGAAAAAAAAGTGAAACCCTACTGACCAGTAAAAACGATAAAAAGAAATTTTCACATCAAATGAATTGAACGATATCGACATAAGTGCTTAAACGTTGTTTCTTTGAGATATATGTATTCCGAAAAATTAGTACACACACACAGGGATAATCAACAATGAAAATTGCGCAAAATGAGTGCCATTTATTTTATATGTACCAGTTTACAAAAGTTGTAATTTTTGTCGATCAGAAAATGTCACCGCGAACTGCGCAAAACTTCATTTTTTTTGTTAACTAGGAGTTTGGAGACATGCTTTTTTAAAAAAAATATTAGTGGTCAGGCTTATAATAGTTAATTTCAATAATTTTTATGTTATTTTGTTATTCGCTAATTAAAGTTCCAGCCTGCCACACGTGATTTAGTTGTTGTAAAACGCTAAAGTTTTTTGACATAGACAGAAAAGATGTTCTCAAGAATATTTGTTCAACAGGGTGTTTCAAACATTTATTTGGGCAAGTAAGTTGGGTTACCATTAATTGCAGGACGGGTTCCGGTTGTAAACGGAAGATTAGTTTTTGTCAGTGCGACCATCTGAAAACCTAGAAAACTTTCCCACGTAATTTTGGTTTTTTGAAGCTTGGCTTTGCAAAGATAACTGCTAAATCCAATTTTGTAGAAACTATGCTATTACAACTGGCCCTGGGATATACCCAGTTCATTTTCAGTTCTTTGCTTACATATGTTTGTACGCCAGCGGAAAACTGTTTGCATTGATTGGTCCGTTTTCTCGAGTCTGAACGTTTAAAACGTACATAAGAAATTTTGCGCTGATACCAGGCCACAAAGTTCAGAACTTGCCGGCAGTTTTGTGCCGAAACGCTTAGATGAGAAGTTTTCTAGTTTTTACTATTTCAACTTGACTGACATCGGCGGGATTGAGAAGCAAAACAACGTTAAGGACTACTCTACTATGGGTCGTCGATGACATAATCTGTGGCTCAAAATGTTTCTTGGTTTCATAAAAAAAGGTTGTGTTATTGTCTCTTATATTGCAGTACCGGAATTTTAAAGTATTCGTTCAGTCTTAGGCTAAAAAATGACTAAAGAAGTTAACTAAGCAAATTAGACTTTTTTTGACGAAGCAGGATCCGTTTTGCGGGAGTAATTGACAGACACGTGGGCCGTTTTTTGAATTTGAACACAGACTTTTTAAGCTCTAGTAGGCCTCTTGTTACTCTTGGTGACGTTGTTCTGGTGATTTTTTTTGCTGATGCAATGATGTATTTGTGTCGTTTGTAGTCTGTCTTTATGTAGCTCTATTTATTATTTAGTGCTCCACTCTTATGACAACAAAGGAGTCTCGCTGCTTTTAGCTCTATAGTAGAATTTTTTCTGATCAATTTGCGACGTTCTCCGTGAGTTGTAGAACACAGAATGGCCACTGCTCTTTCTGAGGCATTCTTTGTAACAATTGGTTTTTGTCATGCTTTCATGCATATAGGTTTTGAAGTTTTGGACGTTTTTGAACGTATTTACACCCAATTGAATGCAATTATTGAGACATTTTTTGAACATAACTTTTTTTGTAAAAATTTGACATCAGTAGTTTAAAAAAATAATTTGCTAGAAAAAATAAAGCAACTGAAAAAAAGAAGCTCCAGCTGTTTCGGACTGATCGACACTTTGCTGTTCTCAGATTTTTGTACTAAATGTTTTAGATAGACGGCTGTTGTTTTTTGGAACTGAGGTGCCGGGAATGTCAACGATTGAGATTCCTATGCGTTAGACTTCTTTCTATTAGATTTCTAAATATTATCACGTATTAGATTTCTGTCTGCAGGAATTTTTCTTCTTGTATTGCACTATCATTCTTCATTTCAAAGGAAAATCTTCTCGAGAGATAACCTTTGCTATTACACTTGATTTGATTGTGATTTCTCGAAACGCGAAGTGTGGCGATAAACAGATTTTGGGTTTTTGGAACCAATTTGGTCTGAGGAAAAGTCAAAACTAAGCTGGTGATATGAGTCAAATAAACCAAAATTGCCAGAAAATATGTGCCATAGAAAATGAGAAAGAGGGAACTGTAGTCCAACGTATGCCAATGATATGACCTCTCAGGCTCAAATGCAGGCGTAATCCTCACTTATTTCACTCCTTCTCAATACTGTTGATGCTTTTTTTGACCACCTTTTTTGACCACAGGCTTTAAAAAACGCGTTTTGGAATTTCTGACTTGGAGCTCATTTGGGTTCTGTCTGGTAGAGATAGATAAATATTTCCGGCTACGCAAGATATTGGTAGCACTATTGTCAAAATTGCACCCATCTAACAGGGTGATCTCATTTCACTGACTTAGACTGGGTTATATTTCTGCAGATTTTTGAATAGTATTTTTCGCAGTTGTATTTTTGTTAATGGAGGGACCAGGCTTCGTTCTGTGTGGCCTAAATTGACACTTGACACAAAATTTGTTCACAAATTCTTAACTTCAACAAGTTATCACATAAGAGTTTAATTCCTTTGTTACTAATGAACTTAGATTTTCGTTGAGTGTCTGTCTAATTTTACCGCAGAAAAAAGTATCAAAACGTTCTAACAAAATAATTCTATAAGGAGAGTGCACTTCTGCAATATAAACTGATGTGGTCCTAATTACTTCAATCGCCACATCAGTTAATCGGTCGTTTCATTGGTACTAATTGTTCCGACCCTCTTGAGGGGGGAGGAACTATATACTCAAATGGGTTTTTTTTTTTTTGTTCAGTGAATTTTCGCCGATCGATACATTCATCGTAGAGAGTTGAGAGTGGTATCATTAGAAAGCTCGTCCAGCGTAGAATATGGAATTAAAAAGATTTTTTTAATTTTCGTTTTCTACAGGGAGTTATCGAGGTTTAAAGTTTTGTGAAAATAGTGTGAATTCCGTTGATTTTTATTCACATTTTACGGAATTTTCGCTAATTTTTGACCAAAATTTCGCCAATTTTGCTAAAATTTGTCAACATTTTTTAAAAACTTGTTGTTGATTTTATTTTTAAATATAAAAAATCTTCTCGGCTTTTCTTATTTTGAATTTCTTCTGAGAACTTCAGAGAAGTAGAGTGAATTCCCGTTGTTTTTATTCACATTTTCCGGAATTTTTGCCTAAATTTTCGTCAATTTTGCTAAAATTTGTTATAATTTTTAAGAATAGTGTCGTTGATTTTATTTTTGAAGACGAACAAGCATTGTTCATTGTTTTGATTTAATTTTTTTGGTCAAAAAATGTGGATAAATATTTCAAAATTTAGCCTTTTTCAACAAAAACAGCACGAAATAAGCTACTTTAGTCCGTTTTGATTAAGTTTGCCGGCAGTACACCTCCAAACAACACTCATACAATCTTTGTAGACTCAGAGGGGGGCTATTTCTACTTCAGAGTACGCTGAGAGTGCTCTGTAGTTAAAACTTTGCCTTTTTTTGCTAACTTTGCTCGTTGATTATCAAAAATGCAGAACTTATTTTGAGTTTTCAACTAACAAATTATCTATATCTGCATCATTCGAAAATCAAATGTTCCTAACGGACAATAAGCAATAGCAGGGCTTGTTTTGGGCCATTCTTGGACTGCTACCACCCAAAGAAATCGGGGTGGAATCAGTCGGTCTTTTTTTTTTAAAAAAAGGACCCTTTCTTTAAAAATAAAAAACAGAACATATCGAATCAATGCTCAGGAGTGATAGGTCCAACCAGTTTGCTTACTAAAAAGCTCCAAGCTAATCCATTTAAATTTTAACTTGAAAGTTTATGGTCGTTTCTTTTAAAAATAATTGACTTTTCAATAAATAATGGCTTAATTAAGTTTTCCTCTATTTTTTTCTTAATTTGTTCAACTTCCAGCTTAGTGTCTGCAAAAAAAGAATGCTTCTTCTTTCTACTGATTTAACATTTCTTCTCGGTTGCAGTTTTAAGCCTGAAGTTATTGTTTTCTGGCTTTGATACTACAAGATTTCAGATTTTTGTTTGTTTCGATATTTGCCAGTTTTTCACGTTTCCGAATTTTGTCACATTATCACATTATTGACAGTTCTCTTGTCACATTATTAGCGTTAAAAATAAAGCACAATTGAACATATTGAAATCCTGAATGATATACATAATCGTTTTAACGGCCTCGACGCCTCTTTCTTGAAGAAATCAATTGAATTTTTTAATTTTGTTTTTAACTGTCATTTATACTTTGTCGTTTCGGTCGTATGAAATTTCCTGCATAGTGATAACTTTCATTGGCTTTTCGTGGAAGAATAGAAGAACCGATATTCTGATATTAGTAAATAGCTGATGGCTTTCATGACTTTGAAAACAATCGTTTTCCAAAATTAAAAAAAAAACTTTTTAACTTCGCAATTTTGTTCTCTTTATGTTTCTTTTTGTTAGCTAATCTCGTTATTTAATTACAGGTCAAATATGAAATTATGGGTGTCAAGGGAATAAAAGGGATTGGTGTCCCAAAATTTTTTTTTTAATGAATTTGTTATGACCTTAGTGGCTTCGACACCGGTTTTTCACAAAAATGTAAATTAATTTGATTTTTGTCTTATTTGACATTCTTTTTGTAGATGCGAGAAATATTCTGGGTAACTGCAGGTCTCGAGGGCTTCCTTTTGTTGAATAAACGACTCTATTCAAATAGTTCTGTTTGTAATTAATGCCTTTTATGACATTGAATGTAATTTTTATTCGAAAAAAAAATTGAAATTATTTCATACTTTAGCACTTCGCTTTTTTGTCTACTTGTTACCTAGTCTTACTAATGAATGGCCACGTACTACTTTATAGCTGTTTGATGAAGGCGCAATCGAATATATTTTGAGGGACAAAATATGGCTCGAGGGTTTTGGCAGCGTTTTCTGGCAAGTTTCAATTGAAATTTTGTTTGTTTTTTTTCTTGTTCATTTTAGCCGCTTTAAAAAATGAATAAGGACAGGTCCTAATGCCCTTCTCTAGAAACAGTGGTAATTGTAAATTTGTGGTAATGTTAATTGATTCCTAATGGTATTTATTACTTTGAAGTTAACTGTTTCAAAAAAATAAGTTATATTTTTCACTTTAATGTTTTTGTTCTTTTTTGTATAATTGTTACCAAACCTTTTTATGGACTGGTCGCATATGGTTTCTGGTGATTTATTAGTTATTTTTGTTTAGTTTTAGGTTTATCTGACGGTATGTTGACTTTGTTATTAAATTTAGTTTTTAAGAGGGAAAAAAATTTTTTGATGTAAATAATGTTTGTTGCTGTTGTTGTTGTTTGTTTTTGACGTTCATCTTGACTCGCTTTCTTAATATTGACATATTACATCAAGCTAATGCATCAATTTTTAACTCCACTGAGTTATTTGCTTTGGAGGCTATCTTATCGTTCATACAGAATTTTTTGAAAAAGACTTTTCGCAAAAAATAATTTTTGGGTTTTTCTATCTGTTCCTCATTTGCTAGACAATTATGCCAAAATTGTGGATGGGCGGGGTCGGAACTTTATGTGCCATCGCACATTACCGAGCCGCCTTGTTGCTGATAAGATTCAGACACCTGTTAATAAAATTTAAGTTTGTCTTAATGAAAATTTTCAGAGTCGCTTTATCAGACAGTCAAAATTCTGATTGTTGCTCGAACTAGGCAATGTCGATTTGTAGATCTTGCAGCTTTTTTGGTTCCCTTTGATTTGAAGTTTTTTGTCAGCATCCCTGAAAAAAATTTTGCAAAGTAGTTATCGGATTTGAAAAAGTATGATAAACTATTGCTGCAAAGTTTTGGGTCCTTTGAAGACAAATTATATTTACTTATCTATTTTTATTTCTTATGAATCAATATTTAGTTAGTTAAGTTTAGGTTGCTCTGATATTTTGGAGGACTTTAGAAAAGCAGAGCAGGTAAATGTTGAGAATCTTCGTCTCTACGGGAGTTTTAGTTGAATTTAAAGCGTTCCGAGTATGAGACAATGATTCAAAAATTTGTTAGAAACTCAGTGCAATGAAAAACTGTTTCTTTCCTTTAGAGCTGTCAGAAAAAATAGCGTTTGCCAATCAGATAAGTGTCTCATCCAGAATGAAATTGGCCAACTGTTCATTTTCGAATTTGACAACTGAAAAACTTTCCATGAAAAATTTAACATCACTGAAAAAAATAAGACGAAATATGTGATCGGTAATCATGCTCTGAATAGGATAAGGTCATATGCTAAAAAATAATTGGCGATGGAGTTGAGTAGTAAATTTCCGGTTTTTATTTCCAAAAAAATTTGTTTTATGCTTTTGTCTATGTTTTAAGTGTTTGTTACGTTCTTTTTATTTTCACTTAACGAGTTCATAGATGAACAAAAAACGGTCAAACAATCAGACAAGTAGACAAGCGGAATTTGAAAACAGAGGTCAAGTAAGCCAAAAAAATGTTTCAGAAAGCCGTATTTTAGTTTGTCCCTGCTCGGCCGTTGGGCGCAACTGCTGCGATAAACGACTCGCAGCTTCCGGATTACATCCCACAGCGAATGAGAGGCATGGCCATGGACAACGGTCCACTTGGCTCGAAATCACTAGATCTATGTGAAAAAATGGCGTATGTTTGTTTCTTTGTTGCACTGCAAAAAAGCTTTGCAAATACTATGTGCAGTCTTGTTTGTAACGGTTGGCAATTTATTATTTCTGAAAATTACTACATAACTGTTACATAAGATTACACTCGGATTGCTTTTTCGTTGGGTTACTTATACTTTGGTTTAGTTTCTGTTCAACATATGAACAAGGATGATCACTAATCTGAGTTACCACATAAGTTTTCAACCCCTCAAATGTAAACAAAGTTAAGAGAATTGCATTTCATTTTAGTTTATACAAAACTCATATTCTCAACAGTGCAATTAAACAAGGTCGTGATCCTATTATACAATGTTCACCAATAAAATTTTTAGAATTTAGAAATGGAACCTCAGTTTTCAAAAAGAATTGAATATTGACCAAATAACAATTTATTGTGATGAAATTGTATAGTAGCGTAAGTAAAACATCCACAAACTTGGAGTTCAAAAAACAAAAATTATTCTATGGGTCGAATATAAAAATGCCTCTTTGTATCTTTCGCATAGTTTAATTAACCATATTTGAACACTGATTTTTGAATGATAGTGAAAATTCATTTCCATTATAACAGTTTGCGTGTAAACAGATATTTCAACATATAAAAATAAAAACATGATCCTTACAAAACTTGGTGAATTAGAAAATTCACTTAACAAAAAATCGACGCACTTGACAAAAATGTCTTTCTGAAATGTTTCTCGAGACTCTGCTGCCAATTTCTAACTGCGCATTAAAATTACGAACAATGAATTTGAAATTGATTTTATTCAAATCAGTAGTTTTAAGGAATTGTTGTGGTTTACCAATAAATCCTTCGTTTTGGGTGGTAAATGCTTAAATGTCAATTTCTAAAAATTCTTGGGAAAAAACTCCCAAAAATGCATACAATGATGTTATCCCAAATTTTTTCTGCCATTTTTTAAATAAACTGGCGTAAGTTCAAATACTGGTGGTCACATGTAGGTTTGTTGAAGTGAAGGGATTGTTATAACTTACTGCAAATCTTTAAAAATTGCCCAAGCTTTGTTAGCTAGAATTGCTTTTTTATAGCAGTTTTGAACGCTATAACATTGCATATATGAAACGACCGTCAAATTGGCCAATTTAGCAAGTTCATAACTAAACGCAATTTTAATTGAAAATTGAAACAATTTATGTTTCACCTCAATTTTCGGAAAGAAGATTTTAATTTTTTTATCCGTTCGCCCTAAAAATTGAAAGTTTACATCGAACAGCTTCAAACATGCTGCTCAAGCCAATTCCGACAATCAAAACAGTTGCAACTGATGCGTTTTATTGATGATATTAAATTACTTGATCAGTCTTTTTAATCAAAAAGCTCAAATTTTTGGAAATTTTGACAAATATAACTTTCACTTGTAACAACCATTAAATAACTACAAATCTCTCGGTAGGCCTCTTTCTAAGCTAGAACAATTTTTTGAAATATAAACGTCTTCAGTTTAATTTCCATCTGCTTAAAAAACTCTCAGAGTATGTTAATTAATTTTTCAACAGTCGAGAGAATATTAACTCAATTGGTTAAAAAAATAAAAAAAATAAACAATGCAAAATTAAACGCCGGTCTTTTGTTTGGTTATTTCAGGTTTTTTGGCAAATAGTTCAATTCGGGGTTCACGATCTGAAATAACCACCCCAACTGAAAACATTTTTTCTCAGTTTTTCAAATAGAAGTAAATGTACACCAAATTTCCATAACTTTTGCTTTTTCTCATCTTCAGATACTTTTACTTACTCAAATTTCCCTTCATCCCTTCAGAACAATTAGTCTTATAGTTTTCTTTTTGTGAGTTTCTAAATCAAATATTCATTCAACAGGGAGTCACAGGACATTTTTTTCTTTTTTTAAAACGATGCTGGAACAAACATTGAGTAGTTTTAACAGAAGAAAAAAGCCGGCTGTCTATATATTTTCCATTACTTGAACGAATTGAAATAGCGATTAACGAATGCCGCTATATAACCTTCTTCCACAAAACTATCATTTACATTTGTGGGCGTTTCGTCTTGATTTTGGTTTACGGACTTGGTTCAAGCTCAGGGCTAAGAAGACCAAGTTTTTTTGGTCATACCATAATATAGTGGAAAGTATAAAATTTTCCGTCAATTTGCTTACAAGTCGCTTATTAACCAATATCTGAAGACCCATATTTTGGAATAATTTTTTTTCTCATTTAAAAAGTATTCAATACATACGTATTCAGAGCCAAAGAGCAAAAACAAGTGGGCAGCCGTGTTAATATAGATGATATATGAAAAACAAAGACAATATTTGAAAAATAATTCTCCCATTGACTGATAATTTCCCTAAGAAATAGCATAATTTACTGCTGAATGCTACCAATGCGATCAAAGCTTCTCCGAGCATTGTGAAAAAAAAAGTTTGGCTTTAATTCTGCAAACGAACAGCAATTATTTCGATAGATAAAAAACAAGGCGGCTCGTTAATGTGCGTTCGCACAAGATGTTCCGACCCGAGCTCATCTACGTTTTTGACTTAATTGTCAAACAAATGAAGAAATAACATAAACAGATGTTTGAGATTAAAACAATCGTTACACAACATATCTACTAATTAAATTACATAATGCCATGCCTTATTACAGCGCCAATGAGATGTGACCTTAAAGAGACTACGAGACAAGAAAAACAACCAAAAAAATTAGCAAAAACAAAAACTTCACGGCAATAAATGAACTTCTAAATTTAAAAGCACATTGTAACAACGTCAAAATGCAGTCAGATAAAACCGTAACTACCCAAATTTAATTTTTCCTAACAAAAAAGCGGATGGAAAGTTTTCTGAATGAGACTATGTTACAAGTCAACAAAAAGAATGATCAATGAGGCGAAATTCAAAAATTAATCAACATTTTTTAAATCAAGAAATTTCAAAATCCTTAAAAATCTTTAGCTTTTAATTAAATAATCCTTGATAAATCACTAAAAAGTTACTAAAAAACCAAAAGGCCTTCTCTTTGGGTAGTTTAAGCCTTAGAAACGAACTAAAGAAAAACCTAAAAAATTAGAAACGATTTTTGAAAACACAAACTATTGCTACCATTAAAATCATAGGCTATTATCTGAATATTAGGTATTTTTAATTCAATTCTTATTTCTACTTTTTCAGCTGCAGGAATCATACTGAGTGATTAATTAAGTTTATAAGAATCATACTGAGTGATTAATTAAGTCCACATTTGTAAACCATTGGGATCTGATACTACGCGATTGTTCGGAAAGAAGAGAAAAAGAAGCGCAAAAAGTGGCTACTCAAAAAACGTTTATAAAAACACATTTTGTCCAACAAACAAAGCATCGGTGACAAATAATATCGGTTGATATGTTATTTTTTGGAATACAAGAAATGGGATGTGACCTCTCATTGATGAAAATAAGTTACAATTTGACGAAAAGAACAACAAAAACTGAAAAGTTTGAAAAATGTTTGAAAAAGTATATCATAAACCTTTAGACTAAAGGCTATCAACTGACTAACTGATTCGGGTCACATCATTAATTCAACCCTCAATTACAAGCTTAAGAGACTTGCCAGCAATTTACGGCTGCCTAAAGAAAAAAATTGAGCGAGAAAAGTGTCAAAGAAAATAAAAAATGAACTTTTCTCTAAAAACTATTCTATGTTCAATTAAATTTTTAACAGCAATGGGATTCCTCTTTTATATCAATATAGTTTCAAAAAATCAAATATGAACAAATGCATTAGAACCACGAAATTTTTGACAAAACTCGTAGTATCAACGCCTTGAGTTTCATTAGCTTTCAACGGAATCCACTAAATACGCTAAATTATGCCTCCATGGGACAACAAGTTTGTTGGCCATTCATATTTAGTCAAGAAGACCTTTCAACAAGTTATTGAAGATGAAAACAACAACAAAGACAGGCAACAACCAAAATTTCAAAAGAAAAGTGCCAGAAGACAGTGTCGATGCAATTTAAATCACTGTTGTTAATTCAATGAAAACTTTATATATGATCCATTGAAGGTCTTCACTAAACCAATGGGAGCTATCAGTATTAGAATAATGTGATAAGATTTCTAAAGGATCCACAACTAAGAAAAAGTACCCAAAAATTTTAAAAAATATATGAAAAAGAGCGGCATTGAAGTGTTAAAACTAATAGGTAGAAGACAAAACCGCTAACCAGATTATTTTTGGCTGCATTAGAAAAAAAGGGATTCCAAAATAACTGAGACTGACTGACAGTTCATAATTGGTTAATATTCCAAAAAAATTTCGAAAAACTATTTTTAAAGTCTTAACAGCCATTAACCTCAAAAGCTTTAAACGGAAGTCAAAAATTACGCTCAAAAAGATGTTTGTCATGCATTGATAATCATTAGGAGGTCACAATAAGTCTGAAGACTATGAAAACAACAACAAAAACAGGCGAAAACCAAAATTCAGTAGAAAAGTGCGAGAAGAATATTTTGAAGACATTTAAGCCATTAACTTTTCTCTGAAATTTTTATCTGTGATCCACTGAATGTTTTTTCCAAGCCAATTGGATTGGAAGAATATTTGGATAATGTGTTCAAAAGACTTCAAAAGTAACCAATAATACGAAAATATCCAAAAATTTTGATTTCTTGTGTTATTAAAGTCATCTAATCAATAGTTAGAAGATAAAAACAACCGCCAACGAAATTTGTTTTTTGGTTTCAGTAGAAACAAGTGGATTCTGTCAATACTGAGACTGACTAAAAGTTCAGGAAAATTTTAAGATTGGTTAATGTACAAAAAAATTTCGAAAAATTATTTTTAAATTCCTAACAGCCATTAAATTCAATAAATTTCAACGGATATCAATAATTACGCTCAAATATGCTTCAAAAGAAGTATGTATAGGGATGTTTGTCATGCTTAGGTGATCAATAAGAAATCACAACAAGTCCTATGACTATCAAAAGAACAACAAAATCAGGCAAAAACCAAAAATTCAGTAGAGAAGTGCGAGAACAAAAAGTCGAAGCCATTTGAAACCATAAGCTTTTCTCTAAAACATTTATCTGTGATCCACTGAATTTCTTCTTGAAGGCAATAGTAGCAGTCAATTTTAAGATAATGTGATAAGATTTCAAAAGTAACTAATAATACGGAAGTATCCAAAAAGATTTTAAGAACTTTTTGAATTCTTGTGTCACTGAAGTCATTTTACAAAAAGTTAAGATTTCAAAAGTAACCAATAATACGGAAGTATCCAAAAAAAATTTTAAAAACTTTTTGAATTCTTGTGTCATTGAAGTCATTTTACAAAAAAGATAAAACCGTCATATAGATCCAAATTGATTACATTGGGACGGAAGAGGATGCTGTCATCACAGAGACTGACTTACAGTTCACGATAATAAGTTTACGATTGGTTAATGCTCAAAAAAATTTCCGAAAAATTATTTTTAAAACCTCAACAGCCATTAGCTGTCCACTCAATGCACTCGATATGCCCACTTAAATCTCATTACGAAACATATTGCCCTGTTAGTCATTGATTCCATTCCATAAGACTCCAAAAAATTAGTAATACCTCAAAAATAAGTTCAAAATTTCATTTAAAATTACGAAAACTCAGCGTCGAATTAAAAAAAAACATGAGCAATTCCTTGGAAACGATTTTTTGTTCATTGGGCTTCATTTGACTGTAAAGGAGATTTGTCATTAACAGAAACTTGATATGAAAAGTGACTTGACTCTAGGTGACCTAAAAAAGCAAAAAAAAAAACGTAGAAAAGTTTTATAAAAAAAGAGCTCTCAAATGGATTTCGAGTTTTTTTGATGTTGAAGCTCCCTATGAGACCAGAACTAGTCTATTTTATCGCCTTTAGTCTATAAGGAACACGAAATTGGTTCATGTTTTGGCAAGAAATTTAAGTTTGAAGTACTATTTTCAAAAAAATAAACATAATTTGAAGAAAAATCACACTAAAAGTGAATAAATATCCCCGTGTTCACACAAAACTTCAATCCTCGATAACTCCTCAAACAAAATTAAAATCAAAAAAATCTTTTTAATTTCGAATTCTACGCTGGACCAGCTATTTAATGATACCACTCACATTTCTCTGCGATGAATACATCGATCGGCCAAAATTGACTGAACAAAAAAACCATTTGAGTATATAGTTCCTCCCCCCACAAGTGGGGTCGGAACAATAAGAATAGACGTTTGCCAGCAACTTACATGGTATTGTCAGTTTAAAAAAACTACGATCGCGTTTTTGTTATTGTTCCGACCCAATTTAATGGGAGAGGAGCTATATATTCAAATGGGTTTTTTTTGTTCAATCAATTTTTGGCCGATCGATCTAATCATCGCAGAGAATTGTGAGTGATATCATTCGAAAACCCGTCCAGCGTAGAATATGAAGTTAAAACAATGTTTTTATTTTCGCTTTTTTCAGTGAGTTAAAGTTTTTTGAATATCAGACGAATTCTCGTTATTTTTTTCACATTTTCCAGAATTTTTTGCTTATATTTTTGTCAGTTTTGGTGAAAAATGTTAAAATTGTTTAAAAAAAGCGTTGTGGGTTTGTTTTCCAAACATAGAAGAGTGTTGATGAAATTTTTTTATCTAAGTCTTTGGCTGAAATTTTCGCTTCAAAGTTCAAAAAATCAGCCTTTTCTCATCGAAAATTGCAAGAATTAAGCTTATTTAGTCAATTTTGCTTAAATTTAACGGAAGCGAAAAACAAAAAAATTTCTAACACAATTAGCTTCAACGCAAAAGAAGATTAATTCACTTCTCCGCTTTCTTTGAAAGGTTTCTGGGATTGGAATATTGGCGTTTTCAGCTAAAAATAAATCGTTAATTATACAAACAACATCATTATTCTCTGAAAATTGATTTTTTTTCTAATATTATCTATATCAATTACATTGTGAACCCTTGCATGTTCTTAATGAACGAACAGTAATAACCGGGATAGTTGTGGTCTGATCGTTGGATTTTAAAATAAATCCAAAAACAGTTTCCATTGTATTATAAGACTGTCCTTTTTTCTAAAAATGTTATTGCATTTTTATGTTCTTTTCAGAACAGAACTTTTCACATCAAGGCTTAATATTGACGGGTCCGATTAATTTCATAAACTATTTCCAGGTAATGTTTTTACTCTTTTAGTTGAAAGCTTTTCGTCGTTTTGACTTTTGAAATCACTTGTTTTCAAAATAAACAACCGATGATAGAGCTCTGCCACTAGTTTTATTTACATTTCAATCGTTTTTGCGGCTTTACGCTCCAAGAAGTTGTTTTTTGGCTTCGATACTGCTACTTTTGCAAAAAAATTGATTTTTTGACAATTGACCGTTTTTCATGTTCATTTTTTCTGGTTATGTCACATTAACAAATTTTTGATAGGTCACCTATCACTTTACTGGTTGTCAAACATTAGGCACAATTGAATACGAAGTTTTTTAAAGGAATGGATTAATGCTTGAACGTCCTCAGCACTATTTTATAGAAGAACTCAATCGAATAATCTTCAATTTGTGTTTAATTGCATTTTTCTTGTAGTCGTATGAAAATTTCTGTATAATAAGAGGTTTCAATGGCTTTTGTGGACGAACATGTGAGTCTTTTGAATGATTTTGGTTGCCAGCTGTTGAACGTATCATTAATTCCTGTTTGTACACGTTTGACAAACTTTCAGTTGGAGAAAGGATATGATCCAATTTAATGATTTGAATTGATAGCTGATGGTTTTCATGACTTTGAATTATATAGTTTTCAACAATTTAAGTAACCAGTGCCTTTGAAAAATATTGTTTTAATAAAGGTAAATATTTCTTGAGTTTGCATCTTCTGTACTTTTTTTTGTCTAATTTTGTTAATTACCGATTTTCGTTAATTACATGTCACATATCACGTATTGGCGTTGCAAAAAAGCGCAGTTGAACATCTAAGTTTTTCAAAGTTTGTTAATTATGGTTATAGCGAATTGATTATGGTTACAACGGGTATGAGAATGGTTTTTGCTGTTTTTATTGTAGTCGTATGAAAAAAATCTTAACAATGTCATGTCCAAATTTCTTATCTTAAGGAGTTGTACAGAAACGGTCATATCACAAATGTACGTATTTAATGATTTCACTTCATATCTAATGGTTTTCATTACTTTAGAATCAATTGTTTTTAAAAGTTACGAGCGTAATTTATGAATTGGTCGCTCTTTGTTGTTTGTTTTGGTCTTCTTGTTGCCAAGTATCCTTAAGGACAGGTTCCATATCTTTATATAGTGATGAACAATGAAACAGTTTATTTCTTTAATTTCGTTTTCATCTGACGCTCTTTAGTCTTTGTTATCAGTTTTTCCACAAATAGAAATCTAGTCTTGCATGTTATTAATGTTTTTGTTGTTATTTGATTTTGTTGTTTGTCTTGTCTCGTATTCTTAATAGTGGCAAATGTCCACGGCCCTATAAAGCGGCGTGTTTTTAAAATTCCACTGGGTTCTTCTGATTTGAGTAGAATTTTTTTTATACACCATTTATTTTTTAAAAAATACTTGAACTTTTGAAAGTTTTTTATCCCTTCCTCGTTTAGTTGACAATTAAGCCGAAAATATCGATGAGCGCGGTCGGAACACTATGTGCGAACGCATAATACTGAGCCTCCTTGTTTTATTTGCGTATCTTTGAAGCGTTTGGTTCTAGACCCATTGTTGAAATTTCCAATGTAAAAGTTGTAAAAGCTACGGCTTTTGAAACTGTTAATGAAATTAATCCTTTTTCTGGTATCGAAAGAGGTTGTTAAATTCACCGTAAGGTTGTCACTGATTGACAATCGTCACAATAAATTACGTCTTACTTCTCTTTGGTTTTCACATCTTTTTCGTTTCTTTTCTAAAAAAATAAAACATCAACGTCATATTTCTACAAAGTCATTTCGAAATGCATATTATGTTAAGTCAAGCTTTCATTGCACAGCTGCTGCCAATTTTGGATCTATTTAACTTTTTTTCCTTTGTTTTTTGTTTATTTTGTTCAGCTGTGGTGCTTGTTTTGCTGGTACACGATTCCATGTTTGCGCTCTCTATATATAATCATTTGTTGCCCTAAAAGGTTTTCAATTCAATTTGTCCCTTTGTATAAGAAGCAATCGTTTTTTTTTTAACTTTATACTGATAGGCCACTTCGCGTGCAAAGGCCCATGACTGCAATACATCAGTTGATGGTATTTATACTTTAAACAGCAGATTGATTGGAGATCTGTGTAATTGTTGCTCATAGTTCTGTCAACAATTTGATTTTTAGAAGACAGTGTTCCAAAAAATATATTTTCTAAGGTTACAAAAGAGCTGGTTTTAGTTTGGCAAAGTGTTATTAGTGGTATTAGTATATACATACATAGTTCCAATTCAGTCTGTATAGATAGAACATAGCATGCATATACTGGTTGATATTTTTAGTTTAATGTTAAGAGTAAAGAGTGTCTGTTCGTCCGGCCACTTGAAGGATCCGTTTGTGTTCCTGAAACATTTCAAATTCTGTTATCCCAATAAAGAGTTGAGTCCGTACGGTTTCGGAAAAAAAACCATGAAAAAAACCACTTGGATTTAGATAGGACAAGGAAATAAACCTCCACTTGAATGTTTACGAGCTGCTCATTTGGCGCGTTTGGCCATGTCTTAGCGGACCGTGGGACTTGATTTGAAACTATCATATCCGAACAAAATATCACGACAGAAATCCAATTGGCTCTGAAAAATAAGCTGCGTCAACAAAAATTGATTAAAAAAATTTGTTGTTTAGTTTTGAAAATGCTTTAAAATTTAAAGAAGCCAATATTTTGTAATGCCATAAACATAAAAGAGACAGGCAGTGTATTAAGGAAAGCAAAGCGGAGAAAAATAACTTACTCTGTCGATGTCGGAGAGGACAAACTGGTCTTTTCTGAGAACATCTTTCTCTTTCAGAAGATTCTGGTAATTGTCGTCTCTCTTCGCATGAATCTAATCACACAAAAATAAACAAATTCAAAAATAAAAAACTCAAGTTTCAAAAAAACTCAAAAGCTAAGATATCTTTCATAGGTATTTGCAGTGGTGTATTGTATCATTGGGTAATATCTCATGTAATTTATTTTTTTAGTGAGTAATAAGGATTTTACTATTTTTATTGTTGATTGAAATGCCAGCCAGACGATTATTTTTGACGGAGAATTTTGGCCTGTTCATAAGTTATAAAGTATGCATCATATTTTCATGACAAACCTAAGGGCACTTGTAAAATATGAATTGCAGGGTTAAAAAATAAACGTAGTCTCTAAGCAGAATACATTTTCTAATGATCCCCAACACCACCATACTATAACCATTGTCTGTTGCTAACCCTAAAATTGTACCTCTTTTCATTTAGATCAATTTTGGCTCTCAATAGAGAACAGAGAAGAACCGAAAAGTCAATGAGATCGTATTTGAAAAGCATCAAAGTTTGGACATATGAACTTACGGAGATTAGGTCGCCTTTCTTGCGAAGTAATTCGTCTTCTATCTTTCGCTCTTGTGCCTTCTGCTCTGCCAACTTCTGCAACATGGTCCTTTGGTTGTCAATCCTAAAATGGTCGCCAATAAGATTATTTTCTGAGGAGATTTCACCTGACACCAGCTACGCTTTGATTTGTTACGTTTACGCTTCTAGATCTTTTTTGGAGTTGCTGTTCATCACGGTAATTCAATCCGTTTGATTCATTCCGTCAGCAGTTGAGCTCATATAAAAAATTCATATACGTTACCTTACAAGGGACGAAAAAAAGTAAATATGCTCGGATTAGTAAATATAGGAGAGAACATCTCAAATCGGATTTCAGTAATCTTTCTATCTTTGCAGCCTTTGAGCAATTATTACCATATAAGGGAATTGAAAAAGTTGCTCCTATGAATTATATATGTAAGAAAAATCCGAGCGATTATAGGGATTCAACCAATTAAGAGGCAATTAAAAGACCTCCCTAGTCTAGACCTGGAACTATAAAAAGACCTATTTTTTCTAGGTGGGGTTAAAGTTTGAATTAAATTACACGGTCAAAGACCCTGGTTGGAGTCGAGGCTATTTCGTTTCATAAATCTAGCCAAATTTTTTATGAGTCGAACAAATGTCTTTTCATAGGCATTTTGGGTCTCGAGATTTTTCATAGTTATCTTGGGTCGAGCATGGTCTTTTCATGGGTCGAGAAAATTTTTTTTCGTAAGTCTGTAACTTTTTAACGAATTCAAAATTTTTAACAAATTAAAAATTTTCAACATTTTTTTTTTGCTTCTGTACATACAGAAGCAGTATCGGTGCAAGACTAAACATCATTGCACTAGAGCAGTCCAACTTTAAAAACATTGGAAAACTTCCAAAAGAACTAAAAATTTCTGCTGTTCTTAAGATAAAGTCGCTATCGCAGCTGGACTATTTTTCCACCATAGAAGACTGACTGAAACTAGGCAATTTAATTTTAGTGGTCTTCTTTCCATTAGCCATGATGATAATGTAGCGTTGTTCTTTTTTTCACTTTCATATTTATAAAGTACAATTTTTTACAAAAACAATGCTTAGTTGTGATAGATTGTCGGATCTTCTAAATCGCAAAAGAAGAAGGAGCGAAATGCTGACTACGTTATAATCAACAGTTGGCAAAAATTCACGTAAATTGTCTAATGTTCCACGGCACGTCTTATTGTCCAGGCAAATTCCGGGACACGTTACATAGTCCAGCCAAATTCGAAGACACGTTTCATTGTCTGGACGAAAATGGTTGTTTTAGTTCCAGACAAAGTCGAGGGCATCACGAAAATACTAGAAAAATTCCTTTCATACCAAAAAAATGTCGAGGACAGTCTTTGCAAGCCTTAGTCGATCAAGGACGGTCTTTTAAAAATTCAAGGTCTAGAATAGAGTTTGGCGCCAATAATTGTGCCAATCTGACCGTGATGATAACGCTACGTTATGTTACAAATTTCTTTCAATCAGACCAAAATTTTAATAAGATGTTAAAATAGAAATTTGGCGTTCTCAAAATCAGTTTTTTTGCAAAAATGGGTATCAGAGAGCATGTGCGTCTGTAAATAAAAAGTGAATTAACAAACATATCACTAGAAGTATTGTGCCGTTTACACAATTTTCAAAATTGCGTTTGTCGCAGTGATTACGTTATATTCTGCCCTCGGACAAAGTTATTATTTTACAGGTCTGTATTCTTTATGCAAAATTATCACTAGACAGTTTTGCCATGTTGTTCTAGAATATTTTTTGCTTGCTTTAGTGATTCTTGCTTCCGTTGAAAGTAACGAGCTGAAAAGTAAATTAAGACTTTGTGTAGCTGCCTTCCAGCCCTTGTAGGCTCTAAGTTTGTGGTTTATCACAGCTGAACTTCAAACTTCATTGTAAGAGAACCAATTTTGAAAATTGTTAGATTTAGAATCCCTGCTTAATTTTGTGCCCCTTTAATTAAATATTAAAGTAAACACAATAATTTTGTACTTTATCCTTCTTCAGAAAACGGTCAAAGTTCAAATCTTGAGCATGTTCGCTTCAGCGGACAAACCTGTCGATGCATAATACTTAAATGGCATAAGTTGAACTAATCTAAGTTATTTTAAAACTTATTAAGAGTTTAACGATCTGAAATAGTGAAATGGTTTTTACATATAACTCTCGCATATGTTAACTGTACAAATATAGTGCCGTATAAAAATACTAAACTATGAAGTCTCACAAAAAGTTAGTAGTTTTCTCCGTAATGAGATCTCAACAAATGGATAAAAAATTGGAGTAATTTTTATACTGAATTTGTTAGCGACCAAAAACTGGTGTTAGTTCAGAGTTCAAGCTGTATTTGCTCTCGAAGACACGTGAGCCCTAGTTTTTCATGGGATACAGAAAAAAGTCGACTCCGGTATCATTAATACTTTGATATTCTCCAGGTAGTTTGATTTTATAAAATCATTACGGTATTCTCAGTTTCCATTATTTCTCAATATAATAGCACATAACTGTCATGCTCATGTAACTGAATATAGCGCACCATAGTAGACAACTAAGCCTTGTCATTGTCTAAAACAACAGAATGTACACAGAAATATAAAAAACGGTTTGAATGAAAGAAGAGGACAAAGAATTTTAGCCAGGAAAGCCTAAACATATTAATCAAGCTTAACTCAAATTTCGCAAAGCGTATAGCCAAAGGTCAGTTGTATATTGTCACAATGGCTTCCAGTTAAACATTTGCGAGCAAATTATTGGTTCATTTCAAATTGTGAATGATAGTGACAAGCATTCAAAGTTTTAAAGTTGTTTTCAGATTTGAAAAAATAGTGTCGGTTTCCATTCAGATAAAGCATCTGCCATTTTTCATCGCCCACTCGTTAAAAAACAAAATGGCTTCCGTGTTTCTCCTCTGTATGATGCTGTTCTCTGAGTTTCGAATAACAAAGTGTAGCCTATATTTTTAAAAACTATCTTCTATAGGAAACGTTCCGAAATTACTAGCTTTGACAAAATCGTTTCATAGTTTTACAATAAAAACGCGATAAACCCTTAAATCAAAATAACTTAAAATATACTGCCACAAAAAAACAGACAACCTAATTGAGCCTCAATTTAGGATTCAGTGTATTGTTTATGTTGTTCTTCATTAATGACCGTTATATATATGATAAAAAGTGACCAGAAAAAACTGTGTTAAAGGGTGACGGGTATATCTGAGCGAGAAAAAATCAACTTGACAGAATCTCTACTAATTCTGCTTGGCTGTCACAAGTAAAAAAAAAACATACCCAGCAACTTACTAAAAAATAGCTGCCGTCAATACCCATAACAACGACTGGGTTTTAAAGAGTATAAGAAAATAACAAAAATTGGTTTTTGTACGAAAACGATTTTAAAGTGCAAACTGTTTTGATGTGATTTTGCAGTTGAACATACTCCTATTTCTAAGTGAGAGGATACAGGCGCTAGTACCAATGCCAATGAGCATTAAAGATGGCAACTAAGACTTATAAGAACAAAGTTCAAGTAACGGGCATCTAAAATTGGGCTTCATGGTCCATCCCTTTTTCCATAGTTCTGATTTCCCTTTTTATACCGCTTCCGTTCAGTTTGAATTGCTTTTTTGAGAGTGAAGAGATGAGTGAAACTAGCCCAGGAAGAAAAAATTTTCTGCATTTAGGTTTTGCGTATAATTCTTTTTTATTTTGTAATTTTTGGTCATACAAATTAATGCACGGAACTGCATGTAAGAGGTCTAAAATGTAAAACATCTTTACTTTTGTCTTAAACAGTTTTTGAATAACTTTAACTGGCTAAGAACGTCTTTCTATTGATCTCCCCATTGTAACTGCCAAATTAGAAGCAATAAAAGACAACACTTGTCAAAAACTTGAAAACACACTTTTTTTCGGAAAAAAAATCAATGATGATGGCGAACGATCTTCTAACAAGATATTTGTCTCTTCAAACAAATTGAACGTACTTATTGAACAAAGATAAAAATTTTATTTTTGCCGTCAACTTTGCCTTTTGTTTCTCACGGTCTTTTCCAAGAATAAAAACAGACAAATAACAAAAGACAATTAATACTAACAATTTTTGTTGTTTAAAGTACGAACGATGTTACACTGCTAATTGTGTTCTCCCAAGACACCCAAAAAATGTCGTCAAAGATAGTTTTTCGAATGCGGAAAAACAACGATTGTAAGAATATAATCAAAACATTAATTCGTAGCTCAGGAGTTTTTATAGGATCTTTATTGGAAAACAGCAAAAATGAGGCTCATTTTACACACAAGAAACATACTGATGACAACGGAAACTTGGCGCCATTTCTTGTTATTCAGTTCAGATCACTGTTGATAAAGAGGATCTATTCTGTTTCAGCTCACTAGTCTCCAAGTATGCGATTCACAGAAACTGTTTTGGAGATTTATAATCATGGTGTGAAGGGCGGTTCTTACATGTTGATCCCCCTTACATCAAACTCCCTCACTTCACCCCCATCCCCAACCCTGCACATTGTTCAGGCCGTAAAGGCTCCGTGCAGCCAATGACCCCCCTCCCCCCACCGTTGCCCAACCAATGTCCCCCCTGGTGCACCCCCTTCAATTAGGCTAAAGCTTGCCTCACTAAACCGTCGCTAGCTACTGATGGAGCCAACCGCTTGCTCGAGAGCAAATTCACCGACATTAGTTGGCTATGTTTTCATTTTTCAAATGATCGTTTCTCCTAAAGATAGTCGTTTTTGGGGTTTCTTTTACAGAGCTAAAATAAGCCATTCGCTGTAAATTATTTTTTTTGCCTGGTTAATTTGTTTTTAATAAAGTCGTTATTTTTGTAGGACGAGAAACGTTTAAAATGAGTGCGGTAGTTACCTTAGTTTTTCCAGTTTTTTCTCGAGTTCCTTGACCTGCTTCTCTTGGTTGTTCCTCGCCAGACCCAGAGATCTCACATCTTGGGACAAGTTGCGCTGCTTGGCCTCACGCGCAGTTACCACTTTCTATAATTTCACTCAGAAAATGTTTACGCCGCAAAATAAAAATAAATAATTTTGCTAAGCAGATCTATACCCGAGTCCAGGAACACCTTAACAAACCTCCCACCCGCCCCCCTTGTCTGGGACGGTCTGATCAGAGGCGATTTCGAGCGCGACCTCAACCTGGGCGCCCATTAAGATCATTTCATACCCCCCTCCCATTAAACTCATCTCACACATCAAATGAGTGTCACTTTTTAAGAACGGAGCATGAGGTGAAACTTCAACTCGGTTTATGATTCAGAATAAATAACGCATCAAAGAATTGCCGATAAATTTTAAATATTTTTATTTGTCGTAGAAAAATTGCCGAAAATTGATAAAATTCACACAAGAGGTGCCGCATCATAGAAACGCACGAGCCCGATAAACCCAACATCAAATTCTGGGTAATATAAATTTCCCAATACTGCATTAGATAGTTTCTCATACCTTTCAGTGAACTGAGCTTCAGAATTTTCATGCATTTAATTATGCTCTGACAACCGTGTTTATTTTGACTCTAGAAACCAACCATGACAATTGAACATTGCATGATATCATAGAAAATTATTGATGTATAAATTGACCTTTATTGGATATTTGTTTTTGATCTCCAATAATGTTAAATAATCCTGAGTGATCACAAAGAGTCACATGTAAACATTTCACCCCCCCCCCCCCCCCTCAAGGGAGATCTAACAATGGACTCAGAAATCTAACGGAAACAACCATATAGATGTGAACCGATTAGAATTATCAACACCAAACAGCGTAACTTTGATTTTCCCTCATTTTATGAGTTCATCATCCGGACATCGGCTTTCGGCCAAGCCCCTGACCTGGGATTATTACAATGGGTCACCTTTTTTCAGTTTTAATATTCACTTTTAGGTGAAAGTATAACTTGAGTCTACAATATCTGACCTCCAATCGTGACTTGACATCATCCATGACATATCTCCTCTGCTCTATCTCGTTGTTCCACGCCCTCACAAGTGCCTCCTCCAGCTGCTTGTCTGTCTTGAACTGGTTCTTCACCGAATTGTCAACATCTAACGTCTGCTTACGGTCACCAGCCGCCTAAACATTGCATATGGGGTGGGAAACAACTAACTATGACTTTTTATAGTTTTCCTCACTTTAGTCAGTGTCATAATCAACTGAACTTGATTGGAGAGATGTCTTATGAGAACATTCCAAATGAGATAGATGCTTCTAAGATATTCTAGGATGATATTTGTTACATTAGCTTCACTATCTCTTATTTTGATGGCATGATTCATCAATGATTGTTTTCTCCAATAACTGCTATTGGTGACTTATCTAAATGTTCTAAGATGAGGATTTTATTAAAGCAGCTCCGATTTTGAATTGAATTAAGTTCCTTGAAAACAGTTTACAATTAATAACTATAAACGTTTTCAAGAGGTACGTCAGATAAGCTTTACAGCTCGTTTAGGTGACGTCCCTTTTGAAAAACTCATCAATTATATTTTACTTTCCAGAAAATTAAGGCGACATGATTTGATGATTGTGTTCATCAGTGAACTATTGAGAAATATAGGGCGGTGGGTGTATGTGTTGTAATAGGTGTCGTCATACCTTAGCAGACATGAGATAGTGTCTTAAGTATCTATCACATATCTGTGCATTGTCTCGATCAGACAGACACAGATTGGACAGAATTGGCGCACTCTAATTAATCAATCACATCACACATAAGAACAAATCTTGTGAAATAACCAATAAAGTGAAATACTGTGAAATAATCTTGTGAAAAAATCTGCATCTTGCATCAGACACTCTTTCTTGTGAAATAACTGTCACCAGTTTGACTAGACTACGACTTGGGCCTTCATTTTGTCCGCGCTGGGTCGCCATGGATTTCAGAAGTTAGATTAGTTCGGCAAACATAACAATTGCAAACTTATCAACCGCAGCGTTGAGAACTGAATCATGACAATCAGAGAACTGTAAACTGGTAAACTGACTAATCTACTATAAACAGTGGCAACCCTATTGTTCACACTATTGAGGACAATTTTGCATTCTCAGAACCAAAAAAAACTTTAAAGCCGAGAAGGTCACAAAGTTTGTCTCTGATTATTTACAGTAATTTGAGTCCGATTTTCTACGACAACACAATTAATAATTTAAAAAAAATTAAGTATTAAAAATGTAAAATTCAAATATAACATGTATAAAATCCATAAACTGAAATTGAAAAATTTAGGACTGACCTTGAGTCGTTTTTGCAGACTGATGGCTTGTAGGTCAGTGCGAGTGGTGTCTAGACTCTTCTGAAGGAAGTGCAAGTGTTCTCCTGCGTCTTCCATCTTCACTTTAGTCGTCAACAGACTTCTACCAGCTGAACAAAAAAGAAACAATAGCTATTTTAGTTTGATGAATTTGTTGTAAATATTTTTGACGTCAAACTCTAATTTTGGCGCTTTCACATAATTTGGGTCATGAACCTGGAATGACTGTCTTTAAAACGAATAAAGAATTTTAAAAGTTCAAACTCTAATGTTGGCGCTTTCACATAATTTGGGTTATGGACATGGAATGACTGACTTTAAAACGAATAAAGAATTATAAAAGTTATGGTAATTAATGGCTAAAAAGCTCCGACCACAACAAAAGAAATTTATGAACTATTAATTACCAATTAACGAGAAATGAGCAATGAACAAAACGATAAATAACTATCACAGGAAGCGGTGAAAAAAGTTC
Organism: Convolutriloba macropyga; assembly: GCF_964194025.1. Classification (NCBI taxonomy): domain Eukaryota; kingdom Metazoa; phylum Xenacoelomorpha; order Acoela; family Convolutidae; genus Convolutriloba; species Convolutriloba macropyga. The sequence goes on from NC_134471.1 coordinate 26,307,895, forward strand.
TAACAACTTACGGCAAATCTTAAGAAAATTTATCAATATTTAACCAAAAAATCAACACTTTCATTGTATTTAGTGCAAAAAATTGCGGTTGATTTGCTGCAAAAATATATTTTCTTACCACAACTCACAGATATTAATACTTTAATTTGCAATAAAATCTCATTTTATCGAAATATTCGTCCACATTCCAAAAATTGCCAGAAAATATTGTAGCAGCGCAAATTAGATTTCCAAACTATAAGATTATGGTTATATTATAAATCGTTATATTATATTTAGATTATATAAGCGTCTATTGGAAATGTTTCTTCTATATGACTTAGCCATCGGGTTACACTTTGCCTTATAAGAAATATTGGATTATACAAACGATGTGTAATTCCCTTCAAAGCTTTAGAATTCAGGAGCCAAAACGATAACCCACTGTTACTAAGTAAATAAACGTTATCAGCGAGAAAATATCTTTTCTTGAATTGCAATCGTACGACGATTGTTCAATATCTTTTTGTTTGACCTGCAATCATGCGACAAATGATTGAATATCTTTATCTCATTTGAAACCATGCGACGATGGTACTGAGTAAATAAAAGAGCAGCGAAGATTGAAATGCGCTATTTGAATAAAGCGAGAAATGAACAAAAGATTGCGTAATTTCTTAAACATTTAACTTCTTATACGTAGAGTGCTCGGAAAAAGTTCGTTTAACATAATTTTCGTTGAGCCTACGAATATACTAAATCGATTGCGCTCTTTTTAGGCTGAACGTTTTTATGTTTCGAAAGTGTGTTGGTGACCAATCTGAGCTCAGACAAAATACCTGCTAAAAAAGATCAAGCTAGATTTGCCGGGCCATTGACATGGGCCGTTGGCATTAATGCATAGTTGAATACAGTTGCCTTATCGATATTATGATGAATTAACATTCGAAAGAGTGAAAACTTTTCGTCACCTTTATTTTTGGTGCCGCGACCCGGGACACTTTGGAGCCGATTTTCGCATCACCCTTTTTGATGGGAATCTATTTATCAAATTATTTAAAACAAGACTAAACACACTCTCTAAACAGGACTCGCTTGAACAGCTGCTGCTTTACTACCACCGAGCATCGCTTGAACTTACGGCATCAATAAGGCATGCTTCTTTATTTTCCCAAGATATGAATGTGATTAGTTAATGTGAGGACGACCCCAGAAGCCAATGACCACCCTCAATCGACAGAGCTACCCAATACCCGCTGGTCAAAGACGCAATTGAGAGGGACACAACTGCCATTGCCTTCTTCAAACCAAATCACCGGGAGAACATAGTGAGTGCGTGTTGTATCAACCTAGTCCTCTCACTTGAAGAGTTTCAACACATGACATGGGACACACCGAGCACAAAGGAGGCACTCACAAGTAAGGGGTTAATGGTAGCCGCGATTATGAGCTGGAAGCGTGAGAGCCAACAATTACAACAACAAAAACTGTAAGAACTATCCGAAAAACTAAATCGTCATGTTTTGATTATCTGTTGCAGTATATTGAGTATTTTATTCGGCAAATCTAGCAACCCCCCCTTTATATTTTTTCTCAGTTTCATTTCCTATAATCTGGTATTTTCGACATTATCCCTGGTCACCAATATCCTATCCCTTATATTTTTTGAGTTTATAAAACATCAAATTTGAAAAAAATGGCCGATATTTGAACAATAAGCAGTAGTACGTATTGGTGTCTCTGAATTGCAAAAACGCTGTATACACCTTTTATCTCGCGAAGCAAAAAAAAAAGTTTGAGAAAAAATTAACCAAACTTGATTAAATGTTGCAAAAAATTTATATAAAGCGTTGATAGATGGCGGATCGAACATTTGTATAAAAAAGGTTAGAATTAAGAGTTTGGTCAAGATTTTCAAATTAAAAAAAAAAGAATCAGATAACTGATTTTTTGCAAACAAGCGCTTATTCTTGGTAACTCGTGAAAATCGTGCATTAAACATCAAGGATCGGAGTTTGAGCAAATCTCAAATCAATTATGTTGTAAAAAACATTATATGGTTTTTATATTAGCTGCAAGTTCACTGCATCACGCCATAAAAACCTTGCCTCAAGCGTTACAAGACCATTATAAAAAAGGAATTTACGCATTACCGGGTCTGAGTTTTAATCCTAACGCTTTGAAAGTCCGAAAAACCGCGCAATTTCAATTGAGTCACTTCTTCCGTGATAATAAGAGGCTAGTTATATGGCATGATGTGGTGAACAATTCATTGTCCCATCATCGCAGTAACAACAATAAGCCTTTAACACCTTCGCAGCTTATTGAAGTGCTTGAAAAGTATCAGGAGCGCATAGAAGCTATAGTGTTTTGCCCCAGAGAGGGAACTCCTGATATTTACGATCAGCTCAAGCGTAGTACTCTAGTTACCATCCACATAGTGAAAGACATTGTGTCTAAACGTAAACAGAAAGATCCTAGTTTACTTAAAGAGTACAGAGCATTACACCAAAAGCCTGCGCTTGAGCTGAAAACACTCACTATAGTGTTAGCACACAAGAACAACCTCCGGTCCTTGATAACACGCTCCCGACCGAAGAAACTTTCAAAGCACCGTCGTAAAACGCTTCGCACCCGTCATGCGTTCGAGGAGGCGGAACTCACACAAGCCTTTGATAACCTGAATGTCACTTAGTCTTGCGCTGTTGTGGGAGTCTACCCGCTGACTGGCGGTGTGACTTAGTTAACTCACGAGGTACGGGTTAGTTTGTGGTTGGTTCTCTCCGATAGCGCCTTACTAAACGTTTCGCTCTCCCCATTCTTTGAGTTTATCACTACCGTCCGTTTTCCGCTGGTTATCTGGTTTCCTTTTTCCGTTTCCGTCCTTTTTGTTTCCGTGTCACCTTGTTTCTTTCCACCCCCCACTTATTTGTTGTATGATGTAGTATGTTGAGTTTTGCTGTAGTAAAATTTCTTTCTGCCAGTATGCTGGTTTGTTGTTTAGTCTCGTTCCTTCCTAGGGTGTGACTTAAGTTCATTCTGGAGTTACAGCTAGTTTGTTTCGTGACTTTCGCCACACTTGTTTGCTAGCAATTTGCTGTAGCTTTATTAATTTTTGTAGTATGCACGTTTGTTGTCTGGGTATGGTGGTTTGCTAGGGTGTGACTTAAGTTTGTTCTGGAGTTACGGCTAGTAAATTTCCTGACCTTTTCGACTTTTCGTAATACTACATCGTTGCCGTAAATTGTTTCATGTTTGATGTTTTTGATGCCGTTGATAAAGCCCTATAATTTTTGTGCTAGTTTACCTTGCAGTAGCTCCTCTCCTGCTTTCTAGGGTGTGACTTAAGTTTATTCTGGAGTCACGGCTAGCTTAATTGGTAGAGCTTTTGCTGCTGTAGCCTCCCGCATCCTCGCTTGTGGTTTACCGTCTCCCTCCCGTGCTATCCCGGTTTCTCGTTTCGTCGCCCGCCATCCGCCCGACGTTTCCGCCCCGCCCGTGCCGTTTTCCCGTTTCGTCGCGCGCCATCCACCCGACGTTTCCGCCCCGCCCGTGCCGTTTTCCCGTTTCGTCGCGCGCCATCAGCCCGACGTTTCCGCCCCGCCCGTGCCGTTTTCCCGTTTCGTCGCGCGCCATCCGCCCGACGTTTCCGCACGCCCGCGCCATTTTCCCGCTTCGTCGCGCGCTTTTCGCCCGACGCTCCCGTTTGTCAGTCCGGTTCCCCGTTGCGTCGTGCGTTAATCGTTCGGCGTTTCTTCCCATCCGTCCCGTCTCCCGTTTTGCCCTTTTTGCGCTTCCTGCGCGCCGTTCTTTCTTTCTTTCGCCGGGTACTATTGTACTCGACGAACATCTTTGCTCTTTGGCGGTTTGCTAAGGCAAACCGTCACTCTAGGGTTCGGTATAACCCATTTGTGTTGTGCTGTTGCATGTCTGTGTACTTTATAGTAGTACTAAATTAAACTTGTGGTTCCTGTTTTGATAAGATCATGACAACCTTGCAGGACAAATTTAACAAACTTTATAGTGCGAGGGCAAAATTAGAGGCTGAACTTAATAACATCTATGGTGAAATTAACAATGCTATTGATAAGCAAGACAGGAAAGTTAAGATCGAACGTCTGCTCGTGAAGTGCAAAGACGCTTTTATTAGAGTAGTTGATAAAAATGAAGAGCTCTTTGATCTGGCACAAAAGACTGAAAATCCAGATGCTGCCTGTAAGAACCTTGAAAAATGGTTAGAGACTGTAACAAAGAAAACTGATGAGTTCATTGCTGCTGCTCGAGGGTATATCAATTCGGTCCATGACAAAGAGACAGCAGAGCAGTACACCTCTCACCATTCAAAATCAAGTTCACATATGACTTCCTCAAAAAGATCAAGTCAGCGTCAACGAGACTTAGAACTATCGAAACTAAAAAGGGAGGAACTTGAGAAACAACATGAAGCAAAGCTTCGCATTGCTAGACAGCGTCTCGAAATCGAAAAACAAACGAAATTGCGGGAATTGGAAATTGAGCAGCTTGAGGAGGATCATCGCAAGGAAGTAGCTGCTGCAGCCCTTGAGGAAATTGAGTTGATGACAAAATCATCAGCAGACGGGTCCGGTACGGGCAAAATGAGTGGGCTCTTTACGGAAAGAAGTTCAGTCAAGAGCAAGAAACTTGTTCAAGATTGGGTTAATTCGTCACCGGCCGGGAACATTGCAGATGTTGCAAACGAACCGAGTTTGCACTTTTCTGGTTCCATCGCCCAATCCAACCAAGCAATTGTCCAACGACCTTCTTCAGCTCAACTTCCAAACTCACACTTCAATCTCAATACACATGGTCAAGTTGAGGCCAACATCAACCTCCCTGCCCATGATCCAAGTAGTCGAACCAATGTAATCAATGAAGCACATAATGCAAACAACATCATGCAAGAACAGCAACAGCCTCAATATACGCCTCCATCACCAGTAAACTTTGGTATGCCAACTCAACTAAACGCCCCAAACACAGCCCGACAACTGTCTCAAGCAACAATGCACTTCGATGGTTTGCAGTTAGATCATCAATTCCCTCGCAGATCGAGCATGCCGGGACAGTTGAATTTAGTCAGCCCTCCGCATTCACCACCTTTTAATACAATCGTTAATGCTCCTCTAGCACCTAATCCGCCACAAGGACACATAAATGTACCAGCCCCACCATCCCCCGTTCTAAACCTCGCACCACCGCATTTCCCGTTAATCCCACCAGCATTCCGCTTTCCTCCTTCGCCGCCACAAGCACTACCACTACAAACCACTAACCCCGTGGCGAATAATGTCAATCTGTTACCCCATTCTCCGCCTGCACCATTCGTTTCCTCCGCAAACGTTTTTGTACCTCAATTAATTCATCCACCACCCCCAAAAAAGAACTTTCAGCCCCAAAGTTTTGTCCCTATAACCCACGCACCTCCTGCTCCTCCAGATCCAAATGTCTGGCGTTTTCCAGCAGCAGTCCCATCTAATGCAGTACCACTTGTACGAACATCCGCAAACTTATACACCGTACAACCGGCCCCGTCAATCAACCCTCATATATCTACATCGCACCGCTCCCCTCATGTACAAGCAGCAGCAGGCGCTCAAAATTACGTAACATCAGACTTCATGCATGCGAATCAATTTAGTTCTTCCGCAGGTACCGCCCCCACCTTTGTCACTCCGATAATTCCGCCAACTTATGGAGCTACCGTTCCGAACCCGTTGTGTTGGGGTGGCCCGCCGCATCCCACACCTTCGGCTCCTTCTTTGGACTCTGCGGATTTGATAAAGCAGTTGGTGGACGCAATTGCTTGTAAGAGGAACGATCCACTGCCCGAGTGGAAGTTGTCACAGTACAATGGTGATCCCCTGCAGTGGCACGAATGGTTCGGACAATTTAAAAGCGCCATAGACGCACAGTCCTTGACTGATGATGTCAAGTTAACATATTTAAAAACGCTTGTAACTGGAAAAGCTAAAACCGCCATCGCTGAGTTCGCATACTGCGGTTTAATGTATAAGGACGCACTTAAGACACTCGAACGTAAATTTGGTCAACCACAGGCAGTAGTCAGTGCACACTTAGACAAACTCAGCTCTTTTCCTTCACTTAAGATGCACAATAGTGACAACATCATAAACTATTCTGCAGCAATTTCAAGTCTTGTTGGGGTCTTTAAATCACTTTCATATGACGCAGACCTTAAGAGCGCCTCACTTCTTAACACGGCTGTGCAAAAATTGCCGCCCAATCTAAAAGAGTCTTGGTCACTCTTCACAGTGAAGAAACATTGGGTTAAGCCAACACTCCTTGACTTCAACGATTGGTTGAAGGAGAAGGCCGAGGCACATGATTTAATGAAACAAACTTCATTGAAGGCAAGAACTGAGGATAACACCAGCTCAGTAGTAAAGACCAAAGTTGCCTCGAGAAATTTTGCTGCTAATACGCAAACTAAGGGCACTCAGAGACCAGCCTCAACATCGGCAACGCCTGCAACACCTCGCTGCATTGTGTGTAAAGGTAACCACCGCATCTGGGAGTGTAGGGTATTTAAAGAAAAGTCTCCCACTCAGCGAGCAAAGGTAGTAGCGGAATCAAAACTGTGTTTCTCATGTTTGAGAGAAAAGCATATGTTCAGGCAATGCCCAAATCCTAGAAAATGCAGGCAGGACGGTTGCAACAGCTCCCGTAATACACTTCTTCATGGAGCTGAGAGGGTTTATCCATCAAAATCCCCTTCAAACAACAACAATAGTAATTCTAATGCTGGCGCAAATCAAAGTAAACTTTCTAGTGTCCAATCATCGAGTAAGACCACTACTTTGTCATCTGTAAGTAATGTGAAAGGCCTCTTTCAGGTGACTGAATTACAGTTGAAGAGCGCTTCTGGTAAAGATACCACGGCTTTAGTTTTGTGCGATACCGCTTGCAGTAACTCTTGGGTGTCCAATGATCTTGCAAATAGACTTGGTTTGCACGGTACAGCATTGAAATTAACAGTCAAGGGTATAAATACCGAGGAGGTTGTAGACACTAAGTTAGTTGAACTAACTGTAACACCACGCGACAACCAAGCATTTGAACCATTTAAAGTCAGCCCTTACGTAAAGGAAAATTTGAATGTAGGCGCCGATGTCATTAACATTAAAGCACTTCAGGAAACATACCCGGACCTAGCAGTTCTAGACCCAGTTACATATTGCTATGGAAACATCGAGATGATACTTGGACAGGATGTGTATCATGCCATCCGCCCGTTAGAGTACTTCGCTGCCGACGAGAAGTCCTCGCCCTTCGCTGTTCGCTTGCCCATAGGTTGGGTTCTAAGCGGCCCTCTACCGTCATCTTCAGGTTTAGTCTCGACTTGTTTCAAAGCTAATATGGAGCAGGATTTTGAACTCGCTAGTCAGGTAAAATCTTGGTACGACATGGAGTCGTACGGCGCACTTAAGCAAGTAGACCCACGATCCGCCTCGGATGCGCGTGCGCATGAAATTCTTGAAAACACCACCGTGCATAATGGAAAAAGGTACGATGTAGGAATGCTATGGGCTGAAGATAACATCGAACTGCCCAACAATTATTCCTCAGCGCTTGTTCAATTAAAGTCTTTGGAAAAGCGGCTCACGAAAGATCAGACATTAAGGGAAAAGTACTCGAGTACCATCAAAAAGGACTTAGACAAGGGCTATGTAGTAAGGGTCAAAGATGCTCACAAGGTGGAAAGTCGCTCGGAACGAGAGTGGTACCTACCACACCATCCGGTTGTTAACCCGAACAAGCCGGGCAAGGTTCGTAGGGTACTAAACGGAGCAGCTAAATTCCAAGGCGCATCTCTTAATAAGTCATTAATCACCGGACCTGACTTACTGCAAAACCTTATCTATGTACTCCTACGGTTCAGACAACATCCATTCGCCGTATCCGCCGACATCGAGGGAATGTTCCTCCAAGTTGGAGTGTTACCATGTGATCAACCATCATTGCGTTTTTTGTGGCGGGAGGACCCCACATCAAATGTTGTGGTACACCAGTATACGCGCCACATCTTTGGGGCAAAAGATTCGCCCACCTGCGCCAACTACGCACTTCAACGCACGGCAAGTGATAATGCTAAGGAGTACCCAGAAGCGGCAAAAGCCGTCCTTGAGAACTTCTACATGGACGATTACTTAGACTCAGTGGAATCCCCCGAGAGGGCCCTCATTAGGTCGAAGGAATTGGTACATCTTCTCTATCTAGGTGGGTTCAAGCTTACTAAGTTTGTAAGCAATGTACCAGATCTGGCTGACCGAATTGATGGGTCTGCTCAATCCACTGAACCGAAGGTCATAGTTTCATCCAAGGAGGAATCAATGCACGTGCTTGGACTTAAGTGGGATCACAACAACGATACTCTGGTTGTGAGCAGGGGTACAAACAGCACCATCACGAAAAGTTTAACACAGCGCTTGGTCCTAAGTCTTGTGTCAAAGGTCTACGACCCAATTGGTTTGTCGCACCGTTCACTGTTGGTGCTCGGTTAATCTTGAAAGACATTTGGCGTGTCAATGGACAAAGTTGGGATGACGAGTTACCTAAAGACACAGTTGACAGATTCCTCGCCTGGTGTGTTGAACTGCCGCGGTTAGCTAAGATCACTATACCGAGAAGTTACTTTTCAGGACCATCCCAAAATCTTGAACTCCACATGTTTGGTGATAGCTCGCAAGACGTATTCAGTGCAGTAGGATTTCTTAGGGCTCAAGTAACTTGCACTTCCGGGGAGATTATAACAGAGCTGGCGTTTGTCTTGGGCAAGGCCCGTGTTGCACCTATGAAGGTAATGACAGTTCCTAAGTTGGAATTACAAGAAGCCGCTCTCCTCGCTGCCCGTTTAAAAAGGGAAATCTGTCGAGCATTAACGGTGACTGTGGACAAAGTCTTTATGTGGACAGATAGTACCATCGTCTTGCAGTGGATAAACTCAACAAACAAACACCCCATCTTCATTGCAAATCGTGTTAGTGAAATCCTGGAGAACACCAGCGTTGACCAATGGAACCACGTCGCCACTTGTGATAATCCGGCAGATGCTGGCACGCGTGGCATGTCCGCTGAAATTTTGCAATCAAGTAGCTGGGTGAGGGGTCCTGACTTCTTGAGAACTAAGCAATTCCCTTTTGTACCAAATACTGACGTCGTTGATAACATCAAGCTCGGCGCTGTAACCAAGGAACAAGATGATGACACCATCTCATATTTAGCCGCATCTGTAACCAATTCCCCAAAGGAACAAAGCATTAATCTGATCCCGTTTGATAAGTTCAGTTCTTATCAAAAATTACTTCGTGTCACCGCATATGTGCTCCGTCTTTTACCATCTCATGAAAGTTACCGTACCGTAGACGGCAGCATAGCCGACCCTGTTGAGCTTGACGAAGCCGAGCGTCATCTCCAGTACTTAGTTCAAGGAGAGTCCTTTAATACTGAAAGAAAGGATCTTCTTGACAACAAATCCGTTAAGAAGAGCAACCGCATTGCTCAGTTTACTCCGTTTATTGGACCTCATGGTCTCATCCGTTCCTCTGGTCGACTCCGACGGCTAGTGGAAATTGACTTTGACACTACGCATCCTATCGTGCTGGATGCGCGTCATACTTTTGTTCAACTGTTTCTGCGGCATACTCATTTTAAGAACCATCATCAGGGCATCGATTACTTAAGGTCAAAGGTACAAGAACGTTATGCCATCCTAAAACTACGTTCCACACTGCGTTCCATCAAATCAAACTGCGTCTTGTGTAGAAAGTTCCGTGCAGCAACCATTCAACCTATCATGGCAGACCTACCAAAGGAGAGACTCGCATACAAGTCTCCTCCCTTTACCAACACCGGGGTTGATTACTTCGGCCCATTCTACGTCACTGTTCGTCGGACTACCGAGAAGAGGTGGGGATTTCTCTTCACTTGTCTCACTACTCGTGCTGTCCATGTTGAAATTGTCCCGTCCATGGACACTAGTTCCTGTGTAATGGGAGTTGAGCGGTTCGTCTCCCGTCGGGGTACTCCTGCTATGATTTGGTCGGATAACGGTACGAACTTCATTGTAGCGGAGAAAGAGCTCCGTGAATGTGTGGAAAAATGGAATACGCTTAACATCGCTGCCGAACTTACCAATAAGGGTATTAAGTGGAGGTTCAATCCACCCAGTGCGCCACACCAAGGTGGCATCTGGGAGAGGTTAGTTCGTAGTTTTAAAAGAGTACTGTACACTATCCTCGGTACGCGTCGCCTCACAGATGAGGTGTTGAACACTACTTTTTGTCTGGTCGAATACGCACTAAACTCGCGTCCCTTAACGCCCGTAAGCGCCGACCCGTCCGACCTAGGCGCAATAACACCTAATCATTTTCTACTCGGTAACCAAGCAACCAGAATTCCGTCCATCGTTGGAGTCGACGAGTTCGATCATCGTAAGCGGTACGCCCGTGCACAGTCATACGCCAATGCAATCTGGGCACGTTGGCTTAAGGAGTATGTATCTGCGCTGAACCGCAGAGCTAAGTGGCAGACGCCTGCGGAGCATCACCTCAAGGCTGGTGATTTAGTGTGGATCGTTGAAGAAAGCAACCCTAGGGGTTAATATCCAACTGCTCGGATCGAAGAACTCCGTTACGGATCCGACAGCGTCGCCCGCTCCGCCGTCGTACGCACGTCTTCCAGATCGCTCGTTCGCCCACTCGTTAAGCTAGTACCGATTCTCCCAACATCTTCTTCTGGGCCGGAGGATGTTACTAAGTAAATAAACGTTATCAGCGAGAAAATATCTTTTCTTGAATTGCAATCGTACGACGATTGTTCAATATCTTTTTGTTTGACCTGCAATCATGCGACAAATGATTGAATATCTTTATCTCATTTGAAACCGTGCGACGATGGTACTGAGTAAATAAAAGAGCAGCGAAGATTGAATGCGCTATTTGAATAAAGCGAGAAATGAACAAAAGATTACGTAATTTCTTAAACATTTAACTTCTTATACGTAGAGTGCTCGGAAAAAGTTCGTTCAACATAATTTTCGTTGAGCCTACGATTATACTAAATCGATTGCGCTCTTTTTAGGCTGAACGTTTTTATGTTTCGAAAGTGTGTTGGTGACCAATCTGAGCTCAGACAAAATACCTGCTAAAAAAGATCAAGCTAGATTTGCCGGGCCATTGACATGGGCCGTTGGCCTTAATGCGTAGTTGAATACAGTTGCCTTATCGATATTATGATGAATTAACATTCGAAAGAGTGAATACTTTTCGTCACCTTTACCCACTACCGGTGTTTATGAAAGAAACTAAGAACACTGCGAAGGCTCTGAGCAGTAATCTTGGTATTCAATATTAGAAAAAAGTACTCAAAAAAGAAAAAGAAAAACTACTCAGCTAGAAATAATTCAGAAAAAGTCAAAAAAATCTTTCTGATTCAAAGATTGATTTGAGAGATAAAATAATTTAACCAGCTCAATTGGGCAAAAAGAATACGCAAAAAATTGGACATGAATATTCGAAGAATTTGAAAATCTGAATAGTGGGTCTTTCCTACTCAAATCCCAACAAAAAGAATCGTTTATAAAACAAGCGAAGTGATAACTTCACAAATTTATTATCCTGGGTAACAAACAACGTTATGCTTGTCCCTTCTACTGCTCTTAAGATTCAAACTTGAAAGCAAAAATTTGTATATTACACGAAAAAGCAAATTCCACCAAATCTCATCCATTCACTAACGAATTTGAAACAAGTACTCTAAAAATGTTGGCTCTAATAATGGAAAAATGTCAACTATACAATCACGTTAAAATAATTGATCAATCTATAGCCCTAAGAACTAATAAGCATTGCCGGTGAAAAGAAGCCCGCCGTTGTTCTGCCCAGAACTGAGTCAGACGAGTATCGATCACTTGAAAAAAGAACGAAAGATCTATTGCCCATCTAGTAATTCAGTATTTCTGCACACTCTTTTAATTGCCTGCTTGATTCGCCCTTTCATGCTACATGGGATAGTCCCATTAGCCAAGCCTTCACTTTAAAGAGCAGGCAACCTTACCATCAGAAGGCTCAACACCTTTGAAGGCGTCGGCCGTCACCCTCTTTGATGTCCATATCCGACGAGATATCAACTTAGCCTATTGAAAGGTTGATCTCTCTAAAGCCATATTTTTTAAGGTAGCTATGCAGTATTAAAGCCAGCTATAATAAATTTAGACATATAGATTAAAGATTGCGAAGATACAACAGGCCTGATTCCTATCTGAATCAAGCTTAGAACCCAGCAAAGTGTATTCTAAAAACCGTCACATAACTGTTTTCCAATTTTGTTATTCGTTCTCTTATTCTATACCAACTTTATCGAACTATGCTAGGAAGTTAGAAAAACAAAAACTATGGAAAGAATGCTGTCGCTGAGAATAGCGAAATCTGTAAATTAGGAACTTTAACCAAAATTCGGAACTTGGGTCACGAAAATTGACCGAAAACCAGCCGCATACATACTAAGCAATTCTGTTCATATATTGACATAATTGAATCCAATGGTTTAAATTAGCAAGGTTTAAATTAAATCAATGGTGAAAAATACCTTTAAGGGCCCAAACTTGGCCAGATTTCAAGGGTTATTGTTTTCGCGTACCGCATAATTTAGGTCCAAAGTATTCAATCCGGTTTTGCATTTTGTGTATGAATACGTAATTAATTTTCTTGAAATTATTAAGAAATATCAAGATGATTCGAACTTTCTTTAACTTCTGTTTTCTGTAGTTCCTAATGTTTAAGTTCTACAGTTTTATTCGAAAAATGGAATAGTTTTTTAAGCTCTTCAAATGTTAATATCTGCTTTATAATATTCTTTGCACAAAGTCTTTAAAAATTTCCTGACAAATGAAGTTATTCATATACCATGAATCAAAACTAATTGAATAAAAGATCTAAAATGTCTGGAAATTCAGCATTTATCTGGCTTCGAAGTGTCCAATTTTTAAAAGATTCTATTTCTACAGTTTCTTTTTGCTAATTGAGGGTCCTAGGTAGAAACAATAAATGTTGGAATGGAATATTGGAGAAAGATGACTAGATTTAGCCGAAGACTGATTCTAGTTGCTTGTTCTGTTGATTTTGGTTAACCAATGTAATTTAAAGTTTAATCAGGAAAAACTTTTTGAAAAACAAACTAGCATTTCACTAGCACTAGTGCTATAAGCAAATATAATACTTCATCGTAAATTCTAGAGGTTGTATATCCGCATGGACTATTTTTGTTTCTTTATTATCAAAGCCTCTTCGCGTTGACTGTAGGAGAACAGCAAAAAGCTATCTGTGCTGTTTCCGCTCCCAACTTATAGGACATTCAACTTTTACTACATATGATTCGAACTGGTCAAAATGGGACTCCAAAAATTATATCAAGAGAAGAATAAAATAAAATGTGGAGCCTACTTTCTCTTTGTCTTTGGCTTGTGGTTCTGGTGCGACTGTCAAGTGCACGTGTGAACAACTGCTTCTCGTTCTCAGTTCGCTTCCTCATCTTCATCGACTTACTAAAATAATATATGCAAATATAAAAATCAGCCAAGTAACCATAAACTGTCATTAGTTAGCACAGCAAAGAAACTTTGGTAATAATTTTACAAAACACTAGTTTCCAAGTGCAAGTCTAACTCCTGATTGCAACATCTGCGGGTATTACCTGAGACAAGACAGGAATGGGTAAAAGCTTGTAACATTGTGGGACTGTTAGTGTAGTACTTACTCTCTAGAGCTTTCGTATCCACTCTCTAACTCCATGTCTTCCTTCTCCCTCCTCCTCATCAACTTCTGCACTTCCCTAAAACGAAAGCAATCAGCCATTTTCCGACTCCTGTACTGTTTTCGTGCCCCGAATTTAAAACTAATAAGTAGCTAAAATCACTTTTGAGAACAAACGGTATCAGAAAAATGTAAATAAATTGAATGGATTATGGCTTTTAACACCACCGCAAAAACAAAAACTCCAAAATGTCATACATCTAAAATTTATTCAGTATTTCTACTCAAGTTCTTTGACTTGTAATTTTTTCGGTCATGGTGTTAGGTAATATTGTTATATAGATTCTTAGTCAGCCCCATAAAGTTACAACGTAACTGACTGTTTTAAAAGCAATGGAAAGATGTCAAACTTCAACCTCAAAATATGCACTAGGTGAAAATGCATTGACGATCGATGGAAATGATCAAATTGATGTTCATTTGCATGTTCGAAGACTTTCAAAAGTTCACTTCCGTTACAACGTTATGGTACTTATTAAGCCTTTGATACATGATGAGAGAGTAATCAGTGCTCATAATATAATCGTAGAATAATAACAAATGGAGTTTACTTGTCATTTGATTCGTCGAGGGTGCCTCTCTTTTTCAGTTCAAAAGCCACAGCCATACTCAAGTCTCCCAACTCTTTCTTCAGCTTGAATTCTTCCTCCTACAAAACACAGTTGATAGAAATTTGGTGGAGTATCACATTATCTGTCAATTGCTCTAGCATGAAGTTGAATATCTTGATAGAATTCTGCTTTGAATTTGTTTTCGATTCTGAGTCTAAGTAACGGCAATCTGCCAGACCGAGTCTTGCAATATTTTCATTCAGTCTGCCAGATTCTTGCAAGATCAACATTTGGTCTTGCTTGGGACTTCTCAAAAAATATACAAACTATTTTTAAATAAGCAAGAAATATAGCGGTCACAAATTAAAAAATAGGAAAAAAGCTCACACTTGAGTTAGAAAAAGACAAGGCATAGACCATATCATTACATTGACTGATGATTTTACCCAAATGACAACAAGTATATGTATACAAGCAAATTAGGTTAATTTTTTGTTAAAAAAACATTAAAAATAAGGCTAGTACGTCTCATATTTGTTCTGGGAGGACAAATTGTTTTGACTAACACTTCTACCAAGCTCAAACTGAAGCAAGTTTTCTGAGCAACATCGATTACCACTTTCTTAAATGTGAAAACAGAAAAGTTTATAACCCAAATGTAATTTTGATGTAATTTTACAGTTATAAAACCACAGGCATTGTAGATTATTTTGCTGTGCCAAAAAGGTTTTAACAGAACTCTTTCAAGAAGAGCAAATGGTATCAAAGAAAACTAAAAAGTAATTTCATTAAAAAATAATAAAATAAAATATTAAAACAAAAACAGACAGTAATATGGCAAACCTATTGCTACGATCAGTTTACACGCTAGAAATAGCAAAAAATTGACTGGATATGACAATAATGATTTACTTAAGAACTCAAACAGAGAAAAAACAGTTGAAAACACATTCAGAATTAAATGTTAAGTTGTTCATTTCTTTGGTCATTACTAATTCGCCAGACTGATGGAACCTTTACAAATCAGTTTGACTCAAGATCCGGTTAACAAACGTGCTAGAAATTTCCTAGTAGATAGAAATGAATTAGCTTTTCTGCACAAAACTTGTTTCGAGTTTTTTCTCAATTGAGGCGTCCTAGAGTCACAAAATGATTGAGTTTTGTATTATTTAAGCTCATCATAAAAAATGTTTTCTGTTCAACGGTGTCGTAACATCATAAAACAAAGTTTTCTATTTCACAAAGATTACCTATTCAAATTGTGTGAAGTGAAAACAGAAAGCTGTCCTACAGAAGTTTGAAAACAAAAGTGTTTGCATTTTTCTTTCTCCAAGTTCTTGAGAATCCCTATAGAATAAGTTCACATTACCTGTTTAAAACAACAGCAGACTTGAGGCTAATAGTTATCGAACAATAGAGATGCTAAAGTCACTTGATTTAGTGTGAAACAAAGGTATATAAACAGTTAGAAAACTTACTCCAGAGCCAGAAGAAAGCATGGAATTTGCGGTGATCAATCAACCAACTTTCGGTCTCCCACATATCGCAACAAAATGCATTTTGACAAGCATTTCTTCCGATCAAGTACAGTATCATTATCTATAATTTTTGTTGTAATGATTTTGAGGAGATTTTTATGCAATTTTACAAATTCTAGATAACAGATCGGCAACAGAACAAGTCTCGCCAAATGCTATGTCAACTTTCGTAAATCTACGCAGTTGTGGACAAAAGGATCAGTTTTCGCTGTTTTGATAATCTCAGTCTACGTAAATGTTTTACCAGAAGTCTTCTTTAGCTCATGTATTTTGTCTGTGGACCACAAAAAAGTTATGGGTTTTGAAAAACTGGCGTCTCATTTTTAAAATAAAATTTAAGTTATGTTTTCGCTGAAATCAATCTGATAACTATCAATAAAGCAACCATAACGTCAGATACGAAAAATCAAGATATTTGGGCTTAGATCATGTGAATCATGGGATTAACATAATGATTAATGTTGAAAGAGTTTAATCAAGAGCTGGCCCATCTGCAACAAGTTCCGCAATCCATAAGAAAAACCGCATCCAGTGTGTGTTCTGATTAATTGTTTCCTCGTTCCAGTATTCACTAAGGGCCAATTGTTTGGCGTCCAAAAAAACAAACGTTGCAGCGCTTAGGAATAATGCAGAGAAATAGTGCAGATGTGTTAAACGGGCACTCAGCAGACAGGAACTCTCTGATTCAGAACATTCGTCCTTCATTCAGAACAGAGTTCATTCTTTCCTTCAACATTCTTATCCGACAGACAACTATGAATCCAAATCATTTCGGGAAATTCATTATTAATGATTCCAACATAGGCTGTAGCGGCGAACTGTTAATGTAAAGGCAAGAAAGCAAGGGCGATGACAGGAAAACTTTCGAAAAGTAGCTGTCAAAGTTTTAAAATTAATTGATGTTCTTTCAAGTGACTAATTTGATTCAGCTAGTATCCATCAGCAACTGAAGTAATCTGCCAATAAAGAGATTAAGTTATTAAATAGTACTAAGTACAACAACTTCTAATATAAAAATCAGTAAAATCTTTTGAAAACGAAAAGCGTATAAGTCAAAGAAAAAACAGACGATAACAGAAAAGAAGAATACAATTGGACATTCGAATTGAACATTATCAGTGTAAAGTCGTAACCAATAGGCTAAGACCACAACTATTAGAATTTTGGTCGTGAAACCTTCTTTTTTTAGTTAAACGGACAATTAAGTAAAGCAACTAGTGACAAAATAATAGCTATGAACAACGGACAACTTTTGAATACCTTTAAGTGAAAATAAAATGTGGACAGGGAAGAAGCTAACAAGCAGATTAGGGTCAGTGACGGCTGTAATGAGAGACTGAGAGCGGATTAATTTTGTTGAAACGGTTTAACTTGAACTCTTAGAAGTCGCAGGTATTCTATTAAAGATTGGGGATTTGTGGTGCACTGAGTGAGAGTTGGCGGAACCCCGGTGCATGCTGTTGTCATAAAGACTGGAGTCATAACAAATGTCATCATTATACTGTTATCATGAAAATGATTATATCATGAAAGTCGTTATAAAAGGGTTGAGCCATCTCTTTCTATTTCCTGCGAGAATTATTTATGGATATCCTAGCTCTCATGATGCCTGATAAATGCAAATGAAAGGCCGTTGCTACGCAGCTGAAGTTCATAAACCGAAGATAACGTATTACTGACCTCAATGCATTTTAAAGGGATTTATATGAAATTGAGTTCTATAATGAATACTAGGCTGCTGTAATCCGCGAGTAGCTTGTTGCAACGAAGAAAACCGTTAGTAGTAACTGCCATGCATTATAAATGAAAAAAATTAGAGTTTTACAAAATACCCGATTTTGGTCAAATCTGAAAATTTTTACAAATTGCGACTGAAAGTTTGTCCACCCCCACCCCCGATTTTGCAAACCCGATATTGCCGAACCCAACCGGGATCACCAACACCCTAGAGGACCTCTAAGCTCTTTGTGTACAAGAATTTGTAGTGACAGCTTTACTAGGCGGGTAGCCATTAAAACTTATAGGGGGAAAAGTGATAATTTTAGGAGAAAATCCAATAACGCTGATTTTCAAATCCATGAAAGCCACCTATTACAGGGTGTAATAAGGCCTTGAGCCCATGCCTGAGTAGGCCGAATGGAAACCGTACCCCCCAAACCGCCTTATGTAAACAAAAGACCGGAAACGTAGGATCGGCCGAGAACTAAGCGTGGACCGATTTGTCGGCCATTTTGAATTATTTCGTTTATCACGGACGTACGACGCAACCAGGCCGTAAACCTGCAGCGGGTGAGTGGACGCGCGCGGACGGTACTTTAGGAACCCCCCTATGTAAACAAATTGCATGTAAGGACAGAAAAATCCGGAATTCACATATACGTAAATTTGGCGGCCATCTTGACTGACGTTTAATAAGTATGTGTTGGTATTTAACACGTCACCATATTACGGCATTGGTATTGCGGACTTTCAACGAAGTAGCCAATAGCAGTATAGAAGGCTGAAAGCCTTGTGCAATAATGACGGTTGTTTGGTTTGAGTAAACAAACTGTTTGCTCGGCTCAGTATATAAGCGGCTTACACTATAAGCGCAGCGCAGAATTTGCTAACCGTGAACGAGTTAATATTCGATTGTTTGGCATAGTTTGTCGGTATTATTGAGCTAGAGGCTCTGTGAATCGTTATTGAGCGTCGTTGCGTTAACTTTGCCGGAGCGATTGAGCGCGATGCTCTGAATAGTCGCTGTTATAGAATTAGAGTTATTTGGCTAAGTTTGCCTGATTTGATTGAGCGAGAAGCTCTGAGTAGTCTTTGCAGTTCGGTTACGTTATTGAGCACCGATTGCTGTTGCAAATGAGCGAGAGGCTCAGGAACTTGCATTATATGATTGAGCAAGGGAATCGGATTAGTTATAGTTATTTGGCAGCGTTTGCCTGATTGAGCGAGAAGCTCGGACTTATTGTTGTTGTTAGACTGTGGTTCATCAGTCTGTTATTAGCTGAGGGATAATTCCAGCTGTTTGATTGCGTTTGAGTATAGGCGGCAATCGGTATTATAGTAGAGTTGAATCGAGAAACAACTTAGTTAGTTATTGTTTCAAGCTTGTGGTTGCTTGTGTTAGAATCAGTTATAGTGGTAGTTATTTTGATTGTCATAGTGCATGTTACCTGATGCCTATTGGGTTATTGTAATTAGCTATTAGAATTACTTATTTTAAGTGTTTTACCATCGACACTTTTGAACAGCCAAGAGCATAGTACGGGAAATCTATTGTTGTTAAAAAGAAGACTAACCACCAAACTAAAATCCTTTCGAATTGTGAGATCTGGGCGCTATCGTTTTCCCGTGATAGGCAACCTAATCAAAATTCAGAATCTTACAGTGGTGCTCCTGGGTGGGCTTCTTCTTCAGCGGGACACAATGGAGCGGAAATCTACGAGTGGTGATAATGTATCGAAACAACGACAGATGCGAGGGGGATGGCAACGATCGGTGTGACTTTGGCTCAGGTCCAGGACAAGTGGCGAGCAAGTAGGGCGAAGAGAACAAAATACACAATTGACAGAGGAATGAAGAGATGGAATTGTTGGAGATGGGTAGACAGCTCTTCTAAAATGTTTCGATCATGTTCTAATGGACGTGTTGTGGATTTGGAGCAAGTAGATCGCTGGATTGCGGACAATGGACTTAACTCAACAAACGTGTTAGAAATGATGCGAGAACAAGTAGAGGCGAAACCAGCCCCCGGTTTCTACAGGCAGCCGTAGGACTTAGAGGGATGTGAAGACTATAGAGCACCGACGGTGAGCTACGCCGAACAGGATGTTGAGACGATGACTAACCTGGACGAGATAAGTTCCAGACTGCAAGCCATTCAACAAGGCATCCACGCATTTGAAAGACATGACCCTATGAGATGGTAGAAGACTTCGCACAACGTGTTCATCTGTGGAGTTTAGAATTGAGCTGCTTGGAAGAAGGGGAACGAGATGACATAACCATCGACGTGATGTGACAAAAGCTCGCGAGGAATTGAAGGAGGGGCTCGAATCGAACCACAACTATAGCTATTTCGAAGAAGTTGTCTGGGAGCTCCAGAGATTAGAAATAGAAACTGGAATCCTCGTCCCAGAATCAAAGACCCTAAGTGATGGCAGCGAGGTGGCGGTGTACCAAACATCGAGCGAGTGGTTAACCCGTAGCAAAGAAAATGAGACCCTGCAAGGGAGAATACTTGAAACTGAAAAACTTGTAGAGGAAGCCATCTCCTCTAAAGACAAAGGCAATTCCACAGCACAATCAATTCCGAGCACTGAGAGGGAAGTGGAAAAGGAGACTGATGTGACTCTCAACAATCTCGAACTGGAAGACACAGCAGAGGCAAGTGCCGAACCTGGAGTACTAGACATCGACTGGTCCAAGAGTATGGAGCTAGAAGGAAGCGAGCATGAGTTGGACTCGCTGATAGAACACGAGTTAGACAACTTAACTTTTCAAACACCAGAGGAACTGGTAGCCAATTTTGCGGAGCGGGTAATTGCTTGGAGCACCAATCTTGATCTCAACGAGGCGGACATAGAGTACGCCAAGATTCAAGCGCTTTGGTTCAGAACGACAGATCAGTTCTACCTTCAATTGCCTAGAGACAGAATTTGGAGCCACATGCCAGGTCTAGTGGAAGACATGCAGGTGGTGGAGTGGCAGATCAATGAGAGACTGCAAGAGTCGGTTGAGCGCAACGAATTAGTGGGAACTGAAGCAGCAGCAGCTAGTGCAGTCCTGGAGACTGAGGAGCCCAAAAACACTGATCAGTGGGACCAACGAAGTCAAAGAGGGTCTACTGAAAACTTTCTGGTTGACAGTAAAGAGTCAGAAATGAATTATTTAGCTCTACCCACCAGTGAGAGGACAATAAAAACCTACCCCTTTCCTCACAGAGATGAGCGAGTGGACGAAGTAATCACGTTGTGCACTCAAAAATGTCCATTACTGAAAGTAGTGGCAGTAACAGACGGAGACGGACTGAATTGCGAAAGTCTTGCCTCCCAAATTGGCACGCAAGAAGACAACCCAGACAATCACAAGACAGCTGGTCCGTCAAAGGAGAAGGGAACAAATGTGAAAGAAAGAAAAGCAAGTAGAGGATGCAGAAGACGATTTAGAGTTTGTCACCAAAAAAGAAGATCGAGCGCAAGGCAACGCTACCGGAGCCTACCTGAAAGCTTATCTGAGGAAGCCTTGCACTCTGATTAAGCGACAACACCGCTTCAGCAGGAGGAGAATTAGATGATGGAAAGACAACTGAGCTGGTCCAAAGCAATTTGCAGCTATCCCCAAGACTCCCGACGAATGAGGGGCCTGATGAAGGGCCGCAACACAGCCAAGAACACGCTGACTTCGGCCCTCCGACCCCGGATTGCGAGGAGAGCTACTCAACAGATTGGGAGCGTCCACCCCCTTCCCCCGTTTTGATAGATGAGAGGCAAGGCAGTCGGAATCGGGAGGATGCACAACCACAGGGAGCAAATTTTACGGTCAGAGAATTAATTGACGTTAACACGTCGAACGAGCAGCTAGCCGTCGAACATTTGAGTGCACATCTTGGCTCAGGCACAGACTATAAAATTGAGTTCAAATCTCAGTTGCATGCGGCTGACCATTGGCGGGAAGCGATTGGTCTGGAGGCACCAGTGGTAGCTAACAGTCAGGAATTGTTCTCCAGTAGTAGCACGGAACTTGATCCGGCAAGTAGCGAGAGAAGCGGCTGCCAAAAGGAAACCCCTTACCAGGAGGAATTGACGACAGAACAGAACCCCACAGGACCTAACCAAAGCAGACCAGCGAACCTGTCTGCGCAAAAAGCAGGAGCGACGGACAATCAAAACTTTCTTCCAGCGGACGGGTGGGAACAAAACCACAGATGGAGTCAAACCCTACATGCAGGCCAGCCAAATTCTGGTCAACTTCCGGACGGGAGAAACATGTCTCCCAGCCGATGGGCAACAATGAAGGGAACCCAGTCAGAGTGTAGAAGGGAGGAGAAGCAGGAACAAGAAAGAGGAATCATGTGGGTTAGTTCAATGGAAACTCAGATCCTTGGTGTGGCTTATGAAAGCCCGTTTGATCCAGGTCCTTCACGAAGTCCGTAAGACTTTTCAAATTTCTTGCTCATTAACTTTTGCTCTATTCATTCATGGTGCTAAAGAACCTCCATTTGTGCTGTAAATATCACTAAAGTGGTAAATTGTTGCCTTCAGGGCCAATTGACAGCAAGCAATCACAAGCTAGAACTCAAATATGACTCGGCAAACAAATAGGTAAGGTGATATAGAAACATGTATTGGTTTAGCAAATGTCAAACAGCATAATATGCACTCGCCAGTTAAACGTAAACAAACCAGGGATCATTGTTAAGAATCAACAGTCTGAAGCCGGTTATCTTTCAGTTGGCATCGCGAAACCGCTTAACTAGGCTACGTAGAGAAAATACGGAGAAACCAAAAACTATAAATGGATACGCAGTTTAGCGTGAGGCAAGCACTGCAGGACGATGGAATCTTCTCATCAGAAGAAGTCAAAGCCGCTGCCAGGAACGTAGCGTGAAGACTGGGAAGGGACCTTAAAACTGATGTTTACCCGGCGATGCTCGAACTGAAAGTACGGCATCTCAACACGTGCTTCTTTGCCCATTGGGATTATTCTATCCACCAAGTGCTCATCTATATGGATCAATCATACATTGGACAACCAGCATTGACGGCCAACGAGATACACAGGCTCGATGTTTTCCAAAGGAATGGGGGTACTCCAACTAAAGATGGGAATATTGGAGGAGTCTCTGAAGAAACACTAAAAATACTGCGATTTTTTGAGAAAGGTGCAAAGTTGAAGAAATATAGAGAAATATCAAAGGTGTGGTGGAGCCCAACCGAGGGAGCGCTTTTTCAGAGTATGTACGACAATCTTAGGGAAGGGAACGTTAGTGGGATCAATTTGGCAGACGATACGCTCAGGAGCTTGATTCTGAGGCAAGTGATAGAGCGAGCCGATGAAGAGGCGGAAGCTTAAATTGGACACTTAAATAAGATGAAGAACATTGGCCTAATCGAAAACTTTTTGTGTGTTCGAAAAGTCTTGGGCTAAACGTTACAATTTTACTGATAGTGCATTTTGATCTGATGTTAAATTTATCCAGGAGGATAAAGAGTATAGAAGGGAGGTATGTAAAATCGTAACCAATAGGCTGAGACCACAACTATTAGAACTTTAGTCGTGAAACATTTTTTTTAGTTAAACGCACAATTAATTAATGCAACTAGTGACAAAATAATAGCTATGAACAACGGACAACTTTTGAATACCTTTAAGTGAAAATAAAATGTGGACAGGGAAGAAGCTAACAAGCAGATTAGGGTCAGTGACGGCTGTAATGAGAGACTGAGAGCGGATTAATTTTGTTGAAACGGTTTAACTTGAACTCTTAGAAGTCGCAGCTATTCTATTAAAGATTGGGGATTTGTGGTGCACTGATTGGGAGTTGGCGGAACCCCGGTGCATGCTGTTGTCATAAAGACTCGAGTCATAACAAATGTCATCATTATACTGTTATCATGAAAATGATTATATCATGAAAGTCGTTATAAAAAGGTTAAGCCATCTCTTTCTATTTCCTGCGAGAAATATTTATGGATATCCTAGCTCTCATGATGCCTGATAAATGCAAATGAAAGGCCATTGCTACGCAGCTGAAGTTCATAAACCGAAGATAACGTGTTACTGACCTCAATGCATTTTAAAGGGATTTATATGAAATTGAGTTCTATAATGAATACTAGGTTGCTGTAATCCGCGAGTAAATTGTTGCAACGAAGAAAACCGTTAGTAGTAACTGCCATGCATTATAAGTGAAAAAAATTAGAGTTTTACAAAATACCCGATTTTGGTCAAATCCAAAAATTTTTACAAGTTGGGACTGAAAATTTGTCCATCCCCCCCCCGATTTTGCGAACCCGATATTGTCGAACCCAACCGGGATCACCAACACCCTAGAGGACCTCTAAGCTCTTTGTGTACAAGAATTTGTAGTGACAGCTTTACTAGGCGGGGAGCCATTAACACTTATAGGGGAAAAGTGATAATTTCAGGGAAAATTCCGAAAACGCTGATTTTGAGTTTCATGAACGCCACCTATTACAGGGTGTAATAAGGCCTTGAGCTCATGCCTGATTAGGCCGAATGCGAACCGTACCCCACAAACCGCCTGATGTAAACAAAAGACCCAAAAACGTAGGATCGACCGAGAACTAAGCGTGAACCGATTTGTCGGCCATTTTGAATTATTTCGCTTATCACGGACGTACGACGCAACCAGGCCGTAAACCTGCAGCGGGTGAGTGGACGCGCGCGGACGGTACTTTAGGAACCCCCCTATGTAAACAAATTGCATGTAAGGACAGAAAAATCCGGAATTCACATATACGTAAATTTGGCGGCCATCTTGACTGACGTTTAATAAGTATGTGTTGGTATTTAACACGTCACCATATTACGGCATTGGTATTGCGGACTTTCAACGAAGTAGCCAATAGCAGTATAGAAGGCTGAAAACCTTGTGCAATAATGACGGTTGTTTGGTTTGAGTAAACAAACTGTTTGCTCGGCTCAGTATATAAGCGGCTTACACTATAAGCGCAGCGCAGAATTTGCTAACCGTGAACGAGTTAATATTCGATTGTTTGGCATAGTTTGTCGGTATTATTGAGCTAGAGGCTCTGTGAATCGTTATTGAGCGTCGTTGCGTTAACTTTGCCGGAGCGATTGAGCGCGATGCTCTGAATAGTCGCTGTTATAGAATTAGAGTTATTTGGCTAAGTTTGCCTGATTTGATTGAGCGAGAAGCTCTGAGTAGTCTTTGCAGTTCGGTTACGTTATTGAGCACCGATTGCTGTTGCAAGTGAGCGAGAGGCTCAGGAACTTGCATTATTTGATTGAGCAAGGGAATCGGATTAGTTATAGTTATTTGGCAGCGTTTGCCTGATTGAGCGAGAAGCTCGGACTTATTGTTGTTGTTAGACTGTGGTTCATCAGTCTGTTATTAGCTGAGGGATAATTCCAGCTGTTTGATTGCGTTTGAGTATAGGCGGCAATCGGTATTATAGTAGAGTTGAATCGAGAAACGACTTAGTTAGTTATTGTTTCAAGCTTGTGGTTGCTTGTGTTAGAATCAGTTATAGTGGTAGTTATTTTGATTGTCATAGTGCATGTTACCTGATGCCTATTGAGTTATTGTAATTAGCTATTAGAATTACTTATTTTAAGTGTTTTACCATCGACACTTTTGAACAGCCAAGAGCATAGTACGGGAAATCTATTGTTGTTAAGAAGAAGACGAACCACCAAACTAAAAACCTTTCGAATTGTGAGATCTGGGCGCTATGGTTTTCCCGTGATAGGCAGCCTAATCAAAATTCAGAATCTTACAATTAGCATAAAATTCCAATGAGTCTTATCATTAAGGAGACTAAGAGATTAAACAAATTGAGCAATAAAACTAGTAAAACCTTTAAATATTGATAATATTTTCGAAAAGTCAAAGTCATAGAAAGGATTAACTGAAACCTTGATTTCAACTGAAACATTTAAATCGATTAAAAGAATTCACATTAAAACCAGCCTGCAAGAGCTAGAAGAGAAAATGATGATTCTCTTTTCCTCTACGATGCGCTAATAAAAATTGAAGTTTTGACTGAAGAAAATAACCGGCCTCAAATATATTCACCATTTTGGAAAAAAACGTTGGAACAAGAAATTCAACAATCATAAATAGCATCGATTTCATCACGAAATCCACGTTTCATTACTTACTTCTTTCCTTTTGAGTTTCTGCGTAAACTCGTCTGTGATTCGTTGGATTTCAAGTTGTTTTAAGTTTAACTCCGCCATCTTGGCTTTGTACGCTTTCTCCACTGTTGATCTGAGAGGAAATGAAACCAAAAGTACACATAAAAAGAATTAAACTTAGCAGAGGCTATTTAATTAAATTATATTTTGACATTCAATTTTTAATTATCTGAGAATGTAATTGTAGTATATCGTCAGTAAGATCTGACGAGTTGGACATAAACTTTAGGAAGAGAATATGATACTAAAGAAAACGACATTAAAACCCGAGTTTGTCGATGAGTCAGCGTTAATTTCATTCTTATTAGTTTCTGCCTCAAGAGGCCTAAGCCTCGATCCAAATCAACGACTTCAGTTTTAAGTATCTTCAAGGATCATTTTAAGGTCTATAATGTTCTCGCCAAACAGGTTTTTTTTCGTTGGTTTGTATTAAAAATATGATCACAATTTGGCTTACAATTGTAGGTCTGATTTCCTGGCATTTTTGGTTCTACTGATTTGATTGCTTCTGTTCTCAACACTTCTCGCAGAAGACTTCTGAAATAGAGAAACACAGTTGAATAGTCATGCTTTTTATCCTTCCCTTTTCTGATTTGATTGATTTATGATAAGAGTAGTGACCTCTTTTCTTTTGTGAGCATACTCCTGTTGTGATCTGGCACTCTCCTGGTTCAGACTCTTGAGTTGTTCGTCTTTCTTGTCCATCCTCCCGGACACCACTACAGTCAACATACAAGTTAAAACTGGAATATAAACGTCAAAAAAGACATTAAACTATGATAACAAAAAAAACAAAGGCTTTATTGATATGAACAGATATCAACAGTTGATATGCAACAGTTATCGTATTACAAGATGGCGAATCTGCATGGACGACTATATGAAATCCGTCTAGCTTTTACCCACATAGCATAATCATGAGGAGAGAGGTGAACAACACAAGACAATCATTCTGTAAAACAACTTCCCTTAGGCCCGCCTACATACCCAAATGAGCAGTTCATCATCGACAGTGTTGACAAAAATGCTTCTATATGTTGTCAAAAATAGCAGCCCAAGAAACTTCATGTGTTCTGTTGTACGTCTAAAACATTCTGAATACTGACTGACCTGATTCGAACTTTTTGAATGACTTTCTAATGGAGTATTGATGTTTGTTGAGGTCGCCCTCCAGGCGTCTCAGGTCTCTCTTCTTGGCACGGGTCAGGGCTATGTTTTGCTAAACACAATAGAACCCTAACAGCCACAATTGATCTAACATAAATTGTTCTCAAGTGGAATGGACATTTGTTTGCAACTCGTATGTTATAAATTATGTTGCATAATATGACATCTACTCGACAGGTCATCAATATCTCCCAGGGCCCTAGTCAAGTGAAATGGACAGTATCAGTACTATGATGTGTGGTGTAAATTAAGTGACTTACATAGCATTGGAAAACAGGGGGAAACCTCAAAACGTAGTTTATGGAATCTATATAACTTTGTTAATAAAACAGAGCAAAAAGTTCCATGTTGTTCACAAAAGATTGTCCCACAAATTAGAAAGAAATCACTTCAGTTTTCTTGGACTTCTAAAACAAAATTAGGATAGAATTTTAAAATGAAGCTCTGTAGTTTTCGAGTATGACATAAATCGGCTACGGTTAAACCAATGGAATGGAGTGCCATGCCGCAGAACTAATTTACGCTGCGACTTAACGACAGTCATTCAAAACTTGAGGCCAGACAAAATTCAATGACCTCGTCTGACCTCGCCTTTAACACAGACCTCGCCTTTTTTGAACGCACACACCTTAAATATTTTGGAATTTATATTTTAAGTTAATAGCAAAATTTTATAAACAAACTAGACAGGAATACATTTTAATATAGACTCAACTTGTATAGTAAACTGTCCATGTTAAGTTTTGTTTCGTTTGAACAACTCCTGTGCTCGATTCGATTGAATCTGCTTTTCAATCGACAATTTTTTTGTTATCTTTTGAGCACCAAGTAAGTCTAGGTCAAAACCTCGGGTACGTTGCGCTCAAATATAAACATGCGCAAGCCACGGTTTCTTAACGAACCACATAAAGACCCTATTTACTAGCAGTAGCTAGTGCTAATTGGTCCAATTATTTAATTTTTAAAAATTGTAACAGCTGTAAATGCTAACAGCTCTTAAAATTTTCAGACACTGACAGAAAAGTATGACAACAACAATAATTCCTGTAAACGTACCTCGATAGTTCTCAATTGCGTGTTCCTCTCCTCTTCGAGGTCTTTTGTGGTACTCAATGCATCTACCAGACTCCCAACGGACCTGGATCTCTTCACACCTCCAGATGGTTTCTCTGGTGGCAGGTACTTGGCTTCTCCGCTCCTCATTGAGTCTATCGCCCGGTTGTCAGGCCCAAATGCACGTTCTTGAGCTCTAGAATGTGGAAAAGTATAGAAATATTTTTAAACTGAGAATTTGAATCGATAATTAAGTTGGTTGTCATATATATGGTTATCAACAGTATAAATAACAGTTTAATGATTATGACGTTAGCAGTCCATCTCATTTTCAACCCGTACATTTGGCATTTCTAGTAATTTGTGAATGGATGGTCGCAATTTTCAGTACAGAATAGCCTTAATTCTCCCCACTTTGATCAGGTACGAACATAATTTTGTTCGCCAGAGAGAAATTAAGAAGAACTAAAAAGTTAGTTTTGTACAACTCGTCCATGGCATGGTATGATAGTCCCAGTTTAGACTTAGACTTATGGAGAAACTCAAAGACTCTAATGTGGAGTTAACTTTTAGTAATATTACATTGTCCAGAACCCTAGTTAAAATCGAACCGAATTCTTTGCACTAACGGGGAAATAAGATTTCTATAAACAGGGAAAAATGTGCTAAGCAGGGAATGCGCATAAAGATCGAAAAATAAGATAAAACCGAGTTTAGGACAACTAGCATTGAATTTAACAGTATCACGTAAAAATATAGCAATTTGATTTAAAAAAATTTTTGAAATCCAATTGCAATAGAGACACTTTTCGTTTTATGATTACAAAATCACACTCAGTATTCCAGTCTCACAGACCTCAAATAACTCTATTTTGAATATTTTTAGTCCTTAATTATTAAAAGAGAACAAAAATCATGCCAAATCGCAGCAATAAAATTTTGAAGCAACAATTACATTAACTAATAAAATTGCTAAAAATAAAATTTGTTTTTGTAAAACGAAATGCTTCAGTCTGAGATAACATTTTAACATAATAAAGATTCCCTTCTTAAAAGATCTACATTAAACTGGTTTCAGCAAAGTCAATTGCATAAATACTGATCGTATGTTCTTCTTCTCATCAATTCTTCTCATATTTGTCTTCAATAGGCAAATTCCACGCATAAAATATTATCGCAGATCATTGACTCAAGAAGGCGTAGAAAAGTAAAAGACACTTCAGATTTTTTCAAAAGTAAAAATTGCGAACATAAACCACTAATTTAGGGCAAATTGCTCTCAGACGACTGACAAGCGGTTGGCTTCGTCAGCAGCTAACTGCGGCCTAATAAGGCTAGCTTAAGTTTAATTGAGGAGTTGGGTGAGAAGTGCATGATGAGCAGTGAACGGGGAAGGGTCGTGTGCCCGGTTGAATGAGGTGCGGTAGGGTTGATGAAGGGAAAAAGGGTAGAGTGGGGGTGAGTGGGGCGAGGGCAGGTGCTGAGTGGGCGGTAAAACTCTATAGAACCGCACTTTACACCATAAATTCATGCCTCCTCATTGGAACCCAGGCGTTACGAGCATATCCCGTTCTTGACGGAAAGTAAAAAAAAATCAGAATATTCGACGAAAAGTTAGTAACACGAAGAATTGCAAAAAACATCAGAACTAATATAGTTGCTACAAACATCGTTTCAGAGAATTTCAAAACTTTACAATAGCAGATTGAAACAATCTAGAGATCAATCAACCGAATTAAATTTGAGAGCAAATGAAATTCTTACAGTTTCATAGCGACATTAAATATTTTCTCTTTTTTGCAGTTAAAATTGAACAAAAAGATTGACAAAAATTCTCAGTTACAAAACAGCTTATACGACAGTTAAAAAGTGAAAACAATGGATGATTGTTAGGAGTGCATAATTTGTTTTTTGTTCATCCTTATAGTTTTTTGTTCTTATTTTTTCCAGCAAGCAATTGTACAAATGATGCTTTGAAGAGAAACAGCTTTTTGATTAAACTCTAAAGTGATAAAATCTTGAATTATGCAATGCGAGGTTTGAATTGATTTCAATTCAGATTTAATTCGTAACTAATGAGTTTTCTGTCTGTTCAAAGTTGTACAGTTTTATCAGATTAAAATTTAGTGGACACCTCTAAAACACAGAAAATTTTTTATTTAAAACAACCGTTTAGATTTACTATAATGAAACTTGTGAATAAATCAAACTTACAGACCGATAAAAACAAAAAAAGATGAATAATTATGACGCGATATCAAAATCTGTTATTTTGCAACATCGAAGGATATGTTAGTTGATAATTTTGTATTCAGATATATTTTTACGTGGAGATTAGAATACAGTTAACATCTTCATTCTAAATTTTAAATTGTTCTCTTCTAGAGCAGACACTTTGAGCTATCATACAAAGTTGTCACCTAAGCCATCAACCCAAATAGTTCTCCGTATCAACTTTTCTGTAAATTTGTGTCCTCAAGTGATAAACCTCAACAATTTGTAGGAAGAGCAATACAGGGAACAAAATATCAACCATCCCATTTCAAACAAAAGAAGTTATATAAAACATTCCACCAGCACAATGATCATGATTATGAAAAACAAACTTGAAAGCTTTCCGTTGAAATTAATTATGTTTGATGCATTCAATAAACAGCAGAGTATGTTCTATGTGCGAAGAATACGCTTTTGCACAATGCAATCAAAGCTTAATATTTGTGAAAATCTAGCTTATCTGAAATTTCTGAAACAAGGGAAAAAACTGAATGAGAGGCACAAATTGAGATTGCTATGACAGTTATTGTTTAAATAGGAGGAATTTTTAATTCTTAAAATCTTTTTTAATTTGAAATTTGGGATCTTTCGAACAATTACCCCACTTTTCCAAGGGGGGGGGTTGGGCAATTTATTAACCAATCAGAGCCGACTGCTAAATATCAACGTATACGCATACTATGTTAAACTGAGGAGAACAAAAGAGGCCATGCAGTCACAATCAGCCAAATTGGAATATAAAGCGAAATAAATTTCCAACTGGCGGGTCAGTGGGCGCGCTTCGTTAACAAAAATTGACAATTTTTGAAAAGATCCAAAATTTGTTCAAACGCATACTATTTGCAAGTTAGCGGGAAATTCCGGAAGGGAAGAAAGCAAAAGAAAACGTTTTAAGAGTTTGCGAGCTCATATAATACCTGAGATTAAAATGCTATAAAAGATTGTTCTGTATAACAATTTTTGGGGCTGGCAAATTAAAGTTCAAAATTTGAACCAATCGAGAAACTTGTGATTGTTCCGGCCCACTTTATTGGGGGAGAAACTATATTCCAAACTCGTTATTTATTGTTTAGTCAATTTTAGCCGATCGATATATTCATAGTTCTGAAGTTCAACATTGGAAAGCTTGCCAAAACGTAGAATATTAAATTAACAAGGGTTCTCTTTTATTTTCAATTTTTGAGAGGAATTAGGAAGGCAGTTTTGAGGTTTTTTGAACGTTAGCCTCACTTATGTATTTTTGTTTGCATTTTCACAGCATTTGCATAAACATTTAATTAATTTTACTACAAAAAACGATGAAATTGATAAAGAGTGTCATTGGTTGTAGCTTTTGACGATAAAAGAGTTGCTGAACTGTTCAGAACAACACTTTTGACTAAAATTTGGGCTAATATTTGAGAAATTCGGCAGATTTTTCATATTTTCTTTTTCTTGATAATGGCACCAAATATGCTTCTTTAGTCCAATTTGACCAAATTGTCCAAAGAGACAAAAAAATTGACGAAATAGTTCTTGTTCATCCAGATGATGGTTGCTTTTATCTCCGTTTCTTAACAAAATATTCCTGAACTAACAATTTGGCGGACTTTATCTATTTTAAAGTGATATTTATCAAAAATACATAACTTATATTTGATATATTAATATTACCGTCTGCCAACATATCTATTACACAATTAGTTGGTAAAATAACGTTATTAATTAGCTGAGCAGCGATAACAAGTCCTTTTGCAATGAAAAAGTATCCGGATTGTATTTAAACTCTGTACTTTGTAAAATATTTCTTGCATTTTTTCATCCGCCCTTTCAACCTTCCATTTAGAGGTTCAGTCACTGAGAGGTTCCATTCATGATCAAACGAGAACCAATTTAATTTTTTGAGTGTCTTCTGAGTAAAGCTCATAGTTTGTCTCCCACGAACTTGAAGTAAATGCTTATTGAGTTCTTATGTTTTACCAGCATAGGTTGTTCTTTTTGCTGTCTTATGATAGAGTCTAACCAATCAAAAGTCTACTTCGCTATCTAATCGAATTCTTCAGCTGATACCTAATGGATTTTCAATCAAACAACCTGAGAACTATCCAAAATTCATAATTTATTAATCATCAAATTCATCATTTGGAACAATTTGTTTTAAGGGACAAAAAACAGAAAAAGGACAGTTCACGTCTAAGATACTGTTATAGCTTTTATTTATTTTAATTAAATACCAGAATTATATCAAAGCAAAACTCACATAGTGATAGATCAAATTTAAGTGCAAATGAAGCCCAACGTACATTAAAATTTCGGCGAAAAGAGTAGTTTTTAACCTTTATTACTCTGTTTAAGTAAAATTGTTTGCAATTTGAAGTCTACCTGTGCTTGTTGCTATCTATTTGGTCTTTTGACTTAAACACACTAATGAGTTGATAATTGGATTCCCAAACACTAAAATGTTCATCTAAAAAATTTCTTAGTTGAACACTTTCGCTTGTTATAATTTAGGATTTTAATAAATTCGTTTTCAAAAAAAATTATTGTTTTTTATATTTTGCCAAATTTTATCACATTTTTTTCACATTGTAGCGCGGTGTCGACAAGTCATTTTTTTAAATGACTCAGTTTTGTTTGCTCTTTCATCATTAGAAAAACTGTTTTTTCGCCTTGATACTACCTTTATATATTCTTGGACATTTTCAAGCTTAAAGGTAACTTTTCTGTCTTGTCCGATGGTCGCATTAAGCACAAGTCATATGACACATAAGTGGCGTTTAAAGAATGCGCAATTGGCCATATTTAGTTTTTTTATGATCAATAGATTATGATTTTAAAGGCGTCGACTCCATTTTCTCGCTAAACATAAGTGACTGTTTGATTTTGCATGTATTTGTTCATTTTGTGGTCGCATAACATTCTTAATAATGACAAGTCTCAAGGGCTTCCTATTGAGGTATAAATTGAGTTTTGGTTGTAATCAATGTTAATTGTTTTCATCTGATTTTGTTTTTTGTCTTGACTCTATTTTTCTGTAATGGCAGGTATCATCGCTCCTCTAATGAGGAATTCTTTATTTTGCTTATTTTTGTAATTTTTTGCGATTTTATGAATACATCAATTATTTTTGAACAATTCATGAATTCTTGAAAGCTTCCTATCTCTTCCTCATCTAATAGGCAATTAAGTCAAAAATGTGGTTGAGCTGGGTCGGAACATTATGTGCAAACGCACATTACCGAGTTTCCTTGCTTTGTTTTTACCTACAAAGGCTAATTAAAAAGCTGATCGTGACATTTAAGAAATGAGTTGTGTTCCTAATATGAAAAGTTGAATTTTTTAATTCCTAGCAATTAATTCCTGTATTTTAATTCCTAACAAAAAATGATCAAAATACCCAGAATTTTATGGAAAAAATTTCCAACAGAAAATATTGCGAGCTTTTTATTTGCTACCAGGTTCTAGAATATCCCTTTCGGCAAATTTTGAGCATGCTTAATTTTTTAAAATCAAAAGTACATTGCTGTACATACTTTTATAAACAATGAAAAGTAGATCGTTTTAAGAATTTGCATCAAATTTGTAGTTTGATTTTGTCTGGTTTAAGAAAATATATAATGAAACTCAAGACTGCAAATTGACCTGAACTTTGAGCCATTTCTTCAGCTTTTAGGTGTACTTAACTGGATCTTGATGATATATTTGCTTTATTTGTTGTCTCTGAGCAAGGTGAATCATAAGACCCTCTTAATCAGAATGTCGACATCAGAATGCTCAATCAAATTTGCACGATGAGCGGTGAACGGTCGTGTGCTGGGTTGAATGAGGTGGGGTAGGGTGGATGAAGGGAGGAAGGGTAGAGTGGGGGTGAGTGGGGCAAGGGCAGGTGTTGAGTGGGCGGTAAAACTCTATAGAACCGCACTTTACACCATAAATTCATGTCTCCTCATTGGAACCCAGCCGTTACGAGCATATCCCGTTCTTGACGAAAAAAAGTAAAAAAAAATCAGAATATCCGACGAAAAGTTAGTAACACGAAGAATTGCAAAAAACAGCAGAACTAATATAGTTGCTACAAACATCGTTTCAGAGAATTTCATAATTTTACAATAGCAGATTGAAACAATCTAGAGATAAATCAACCGAATTAAATTTGAGAGTAAATGAAATTCTTACAGGTTCATAGCGACATTAAATATTTTCTCTTTTTTGCAGTTAAGATTGAATAAAACGATTGACAAAAATTCTCAGTTACAAAACAGCTTTTAGCACAGTTAAAAAGTGAAAACAATGGATGGTTGTTAAGCGTGCATAACATAAATTGATTTCCGGCATCCTTATAGTTTTTTGTTCTTATTTTTTCCAGCAAGCAATCATACAAAAAATAATGCTTTGAAGAGAAACAGCTTTTTGATTAAACTCTAAAGTGATAAAATCTTGAAATATGCAATGCGAGGTTTGAATTGATTTCAACTCAGGTTTAATTCGTAACTAATTAATTTTCTGTCTGTTCAAAGTTGTACAGTTTTATCAGATTAAAATTTAGTGACACCTCTAAAACACAGAAAATTTTTTATTTAAAACAACCGTTTAGATTTACTATAATGAAACTTATGAATAAATCAATTTTACAGACCGATAAAAACGAAAAAAGATGAATAATTATGTCGCGGTATCAAAATCTGTTATTTTGCAACATCGAAGGATTTTTTAGTTGATCATTTTGTATTTAGATATATTTTTACGTGGAGATTAGAATATAGTAATCATCTTCAATCTAAATTTTAAATCGTTCTCTTCAAGAGCAGACATTTTGAGCTATCATACAAACTTGTCACCTAAACTATCAACCCAAACACAGTTGATAGTTCTCCGTATCAACTTTTCTGTAAATTTGTGTCCTCAAGTGATAAACCTCAACAATTTGTAGGAAGAGCAATACAGGGAACAAAATATCAACCATCCCATTTCAAACAAAAGAAGTTATATAAAACATTCCACCAGCACAATGATCATGATTATGAAAAACAAACTTGAAAGCTTTCCGTTGAAATTAATTATGTTTGATGCATTCAATAAACAGCAGAGTATGTTCTATGTGCGAAGAATACGCTTTTGCACAATGCAATCAAAGCTTAATATTTGTGAAAATCTAGCTTATCTGAAATTTCTGAAACAAGGGAAAAAATCTGAAATTTCTGAAACAAGGGAGAAAAACAAATTGAGATTGCTATGACAGTTATTGTTTAAATAGGAGGAATTTTTAATTCTTAAAATCTTTTTTAATTTGAAATTTGGGATCTTTCGAACAATTACCCCACGTTTCCAAGGGGGGGTTGGGCAATTTATTAACCAATCAGAGCCGACTGCTAAATATCAACGTATACGCATACTATGTTAAACTGAAGAGAACAAAAGAGGCCATGCAGTCACAATCAGCCAAATTGGAATATAAAGCGAAATAAATTTCCAACTGGCGGGTCAGTGGGCGCGCTTCGTTAACAAAAATTGACAATTTTTGAAAAGATCCAAAATTTGTTCAAACGCATACTATTTGCAAGTTAGCGGGAAATTCCGGAAGGGAAGAAAGCAAAAGAAAACGTTTTAAGAGTTTGCGAGCTCATATAATACCTGAGATTAAAATGCTATAAAAGATTGTTCTGTATAACAATTTTTGGGGCTGGCAAATTAAAGTTCAAAATTTGAACCAATCGAGAAACTTGTGATTGTTCCGGCCCACTTTATTGGGGGAGAAACTATATTCCAAACTCGTTATTTATTGTTTAGTCAATTTTAGCCGATCGATATATTCATAGTTCTGAAGTTCAACATTGGAAAGCTTGCCAAAACGTAGAATATTAAATTAACAAGGGTTCTCTTTTATTTTCAATTTTTGAGAGGAATTAAGAAGGCAGTTTTGAGGTTTTTTGAACGTTAGCCTCACTTATGTATTTTTGTTTGCATTTTCACAGCATTTGCATAAACATTTAATTAATTTTACTACAAAAAACGATGAAATTGATAAAGAGTGTCATTGGTTGTAGCTTTTGACGATAAAAGAGTTGCTGAACTGTTCAGAACAACACTTTTGACTAAAATTTGGGCTAATATTTGAGAAATTCGGCAGATTTTTCATGTTTTCTTTTTCTTGAAAATGGCATCAAATATGCTTCTTTAGTCCAATTTGACCAAATTGTCCAAAGAGACAAAAAAATGACGAAATAGTTCTTGTTCATCCAGATGATGGTTGTTTTTATCTCCGTTTCTTAACAAAATATTCCTGAACTAACAATTTGGCGGACTTTATCTATTTTAAAGTGATATTTATCAAAAATACATAACTTATATTTGATATATTAATATTACCGTCTGCCAACATATCTATTACACAATTACTCGGTACAATAACGTTATTAATTAGCTGAGCAGCGATAACAAGTCCTTTTGCAATGAAAAAGTATCCGGATCGTATTTAAACTCTGTACTTTGTAAAATGTTTCGTGCATTTTTTCATCCGGCCTATCAACCTTCCATTTAGAGGTTCAGTCACTGAGAGGTTCCATTCATGATCAAACGAGAACCAATTTAATTTTTTTTGTCTTCTGAGTAAAGCTCATAGTTTGTCTCCCACGAACTTGAAGTAAATGCTTATTGAGTTCTTATGTTTTACCAGCATAGGTTGTTCTTTTTGCAGTCTTATGATAGAGAGTAATCAATCAAAAGTCTACTTCGCTATCTAATCGAATTCTTCAGCTGATACCTAATGGATTTTCAATCAAACAACCTGACAACTATCCAAAATTCATAATTTATTCATCATCAAATTCATCATTTGGAACAATTTGTTTTAAGGGACAAAAAGCAGAAAAAGGACAGTTCACGTCTAAGATACTGTTATAGCTTTTCTTTATTTTAAAGAAATACCAGAATTATATCAAAGCAAAAATCACATAGTGATAGATCAAATTTAAGTGCAAATGAAGCCCAACGTACATTAAAATTTCAGCGAAAAGAGTAGTTGTTAACCTTTATTACTCTGTTTAAGTAAAATTGTTTCTAATTTGAAGTCTACCTGTGCTCGTTGCTATCTATTTGGTCTTCTTTTGACTTAAACACACTAATGAGTTGATAATTGGATTCCCAAGCACTAAAATGTTCATCTAAAAAAATTTCTTAGTTGAACACTTTCGCTTGTTATGATTTAGGATTTTAATAAATTCGTTTTCAAAAGAAATTATTGTTTTTTATATTTTGCCAATTTTTATCACATTTTTTTCACATTGTAGCGCGGTCTCGACAAGTCATTTTTTACATGAATCAGTTTTGTTTGCTCTTTCATCATTAGAAAAACTGTTTTTTCGCCTTGATACTACAAGTTTTCATAACCTTTATATATTCTGCGACATTTTCAAGTTTAAAGGTAACTTTTCTGTCTTGTCAGATGGTCGCATTAAGCACAAGTCATATGACACATAAGTGGCGTTTAAAGAAGGCGCAATTGGCCATATTTAGTTTTTTTATGATCAATAGATTATGATTTTAAAGGCATCGACTCCATTTTCTCGCTAAACATAAGTGACTGTTTGATTTTGCATGTATTTGTTCTTTTTGTGGTCGCATAACATTTTGAATAATGACAAGTCTCAAGGGCTTCCTATTGAGGTATAAATTGAGTTTTGGTTGTAATCAATGTTAATTGTTTTCATTTGATTTTGTTTTTTGTCTTGACTCTTTTTTTCTGTAATGGCAGGTATCATCGCTCCTCTAATGAGGAATTCTTTATTTTGCTTATTTTTGTAATTTTTTTGCGATTTTTTGAATACATCAATTAGTTTTGAACAGTTTATGAATTCTTGAAAGTTTCCTATCTCTTCCTCATCTAATAGGCAATTAAGTCAAAAATGTGGTTGAGCTGGGTCGGAACATTATGTGCAAACGCACATTACCGAGTCTCCTTGCTTTGTTTTTACCTACAAAAGCTAATTAAAAAGCTGATCGTGACATTTAAGAAATGAGTTGTGTTCCTAATATGAAAAGTTGAATTTTTTCTTTCTGCTTTTCTTGCGTATTTTAATTCCTAACAAAAAATGATCAAAATACCCAGAATTTTATGGAAAAAATTTCCAACAGAAAATATTGCGAGCTTTTTATTTGCTACCAGGTTCTAGAATATCCCTTTCGGCAAATTTTGAGCATGCTTAATTTTTTTAAATCAAAAGTACATTGCTGTACATACTTTTATAATCAATGAAAAGTAGATCGTTTTAACAATTTGCATCAAATTTGTAGTTTGATTTTGTCTGGTTTAAGAAAATATATAATGAAACTCAAGACTGCAAATTGACCTGAACTTTGAGCCATTTCTTCAGCTTTTAGGTGTACTTAACTGGATCTTGATGATATATTTGCTTTATTTGTTGTCTCTGAGCAAGGTGAATCATAAGACCCTCTTAATCAGAATGTCGACATCAGAATGTTCACATCGATAAATTGATTACCTTAAGAATTCGGCATATGTTAAAGGTTTGCGTCGCCTCCTTGATGACAGGTCGCCCCTCTCCCCCGAGGGGTCACTCTCATACCCCCCAGCTGTGGAACCCGCTTCGGACTCCGTGTCGTCATCAGTGTCATAATCAGGACCCCCAATCCGCTCCAGTGGGGTCAACTTCGACCGGGCAAAAACCATGTTATAATGGTAGTTATAACTACTAACTCAATATTAAAGAAACTGTTTGAAGGCTCAAATTTTGATTATTTGGAATTAATTCGCACTGTTTTCGAACCAATAAAACGTTTCAGAAAAAAGCTGGATGTGAAGAAATTTTGTCTCAACGATAAAAATTTTGCCGTTACCAATTAGAAATAACTGCAAATTAAAAAATGAAAATTTGAACTGACAGCAGATATCAGATAATAAAAACCTGGAGGAAAAGATTGGGAGCAGAAAATTTTTTTGCCAAGTTTTTTTTAACTAAATGATCAGATTTGGTAGATAACAAAAATACAATAGCTGGAGTCTATTATTGCAACTTGTTTCAAGAAAGGGTTGTTCCAATCTTGAAAGCGATAATTCTCATCTGATCTCAACAGAAAAAACAACAGAAAACATAAAAGCCAGATAGCTTAAAGCAATCACGGAAAGTGCACCTTAAATTTGTTGATTTGTAATAATAAACAAACACATCAATTAAATTTCAAATCATTCAACCATGAAGCCAAAGAACAGAAATAGCGGAAATCGATCAAAATTTTAGGCGCCGAATTTTGGTATGAATTTTCCACAATTATGCCATCACAATTTTTCATTAATGGTATTAACGTTTTTCACCCGGCATTCGCTTGTTAATATTAATATAAGCTACAAGAAGAAAGACCGCAAAAGCGAGAAATAATAATTACACGTGCGTTTTCGCAGCTGCGCCAGAACTAAAACCAAAACGCATTAATCCCCCTACGGTTCAAATACAACTACATACAACAGTACTGCAGCGTTTTTGTACCTTTCATTGTATATTAAGTGTATTACACACCAAATCTTCAGCCGAGCAGATTATTTTCAGAGCGAAAACAAAAAATTCGAGAGATATTTTGTAGCATTTGTTCGCGCGTGCTTAGCTGAAGGAAAATTACGCTTTCCAGGTATAAATATATGCATATTGTTTTGGTACGAATTACCAGCACGTGAGATTTTGTCAATTTTGATGCAACGATGCTGGTCGTTTTATAAATTATTCAAAGCATTTTGAAGAGTTGCAATTACATACAGCCATATTTAAAAAGAAAATAGAAAGTTCGGAGCGTTACAGGTACAACAGAGCACAACTTTCAACGTTTAATTTTACTCAACAATTTTCGCAGAGCTTTTATAGCACAAAGTTCCCTGCAAAAAAACCAATTTTTTCTTCGTTTTATACCAAACTTTATTTTAAATTGTAGTCACAGACCAGACAGAAAAAGAAGGACT
Organism: Convolutriloba macropyga; assembly: GCF_964194025.1. Lineage (NCBI taxonomy): Eukaryota > Metazoa > Xenacoelomorpha > Acoela > Convolutidae > Convolutriloba > Convolutriloba macropyga. The sequence continues at coordinate 26,348,150 of NC_134471.1, forward strand.
AGAAATGGAGGAAGAGAATCTGGGAGGCGATACGATGATCTCTGACTTTGCTACTTACGAGGACTTTTTAGATGCTCAGATCACAGTCGCAGATCTTTTCTATTTGGAGGTAAGAAAAAAGACAGATTTTTTTTTGGTGGTAGGGTATCCGCAATTGATCTTTTGATACACTGATAATAGGACACTTTCATTTTCAAAACGGGCCGACCTCATAGTTGAACAATTTTAAAATTTCCCATTTTGGCACCTATGAATCAGACTTTTTAAGCTCTCAGAAAAAAATCAACACCTGCAAATTTGATGCTAAAACGTCAACACTGTCAACACCTGCTAAGGCTCTTTCTAATTTAGTTTGAAAACCATTATCAGCACTACCCATTAGTTTGCTTGAAACTGTTTCCGTTCTCAGTAATATCTTGGTTTGATTACAATTGAGATCAAACGAGTTACCTTCTTGCACTCATGATGGTTTGCATTGACCAAAAGATAATGGTACAAGTCATTATAATCGACGATTCTTGGCAGTTTGTGCCGCTTCATTTAATGCAATTAATGATAACATGTTCTTTGCGAACTATGCGCGCGCGTACTATTTCAAATAGTTTTTATATTTTACATAAAACAATTTAAGAGCAGTCCGGATAAATAAACGGAAAAAAAGAGCAAACCGTGTGTTAGTAAATGTGACAACAATTTATTCAAAAATTAGGGAATTTATATGCGAGGCTGGCTTTTTTCTTCAGTCAAATTTTCACTTTTTGTTGACGCATCGAGAAGAACGAAAAACACCATTTTTCGTCCTGGGGATCTAGTTTTAACATATAAAAAAATAATCAGAAATTCGAAAAAATTTGAAAATTTGAGGGAAAAATTGAAAAGGAAAAAACATTGCTCGGGGGATGCGGTTAGGGGTGACGGTGACAGATCTCGAGAAAAAAAAGAACAAGAAAAAAGAAACGGAGATTTTTGTAGTAAACTTAGTTGCTTTAAGGTGAGTTTAAATTGACACGAGTAAAACTTTACAGTTCCAAGCCCAAAAATAACAATTTGACCCAAACAATTTTGACAATTTGACAAAAAGTTGTCAAAATTTGACAAAAATTGACAAATTTTCAACAATTTGACATAAAATTTCGAAAAAATCAATTATTTTGTTTTTCGTTTCATCACTATTTTGAGTAAAAATGTATTTTCAGTCTCTCCGTTTCCTTTTGATTTTAAACTACTGTAACAACCAATGTTTCGCTGTAGGAACCAAAGTATCGAACGGATTTTTCGGAAAACAGAAGACTTCAGGCAAATTGAAGCTCACAAACTAGCCAAAAGTTCGACTTTGAAATATTAAACCAGAAGCAGAAAACGACATTCTTTTCTAAAATTTAGAGTTTATACAAACGATTCGCCCAACTTTTTCAAAAGTAATCATTTCCCTATGTTCAAAACCGAGGTGACGTAAAAAAAAACAGTTTCTTCAAATGAACATCTACTCAACCAAATTATTTATCGAGAAGTTAGGACGGATTTCCTTTCGAACCATTTTTATCCGTATTCCTTATGTTCTCAGAGCAGATTCTTTTGACTAACTTCCTCTAGTATATTTAAATACAGAAGGTGTTGGAAGTAGAGAGTTTATGGATCGACAGTTTGGAAAACCCAATACAAATATCCATAATTGTTCTAAAAATTAAAAAAGTTCGTTTCTCTGTATTTCTAAATTAATCATGGAATTGACCTCTTCTAGACGGTGGGAATTACTGTGCGCTGCACAATTTAACAACTTGTTGATTGTGAAAATTCTCATATAAAAACGTAGTGTTTGATACAAAAAAATTCTCTTCCTCAATTCACACGACATTAAAATCTACTTTTTCTGTGAAAAACTCCAAAGAACGGCTCAGTCGCAACGTTAAATTTACTAATCACCACTGTCCTTTGATGCTACGATTTAAGAGTTGTTAAGGACAGCGTTTAACGTTCCCTTAGATGTTAGACACAAACAACGACAGAACGCAAATATCGCCAGAAATTTTTAAGTTTAGAAAAAAATACTTGATAGTTGCTTTAAAGAGCGGTATTAAATTAGTTCGGTCCCAATTTCTGTTTTTTTGCTAATTTTTTAAAAATCTGACGGATTTTGAAAAAAAACGAATGGGCCCGTTACGTTCATGAATCAATAAAGCAACCATAACGTCAGATACGAAAAATCAAGATATTTGGGCTTAGATCATGTGAATCATGGGATTAACATAATGATTAATGTTGAAAGAGTTTAATCAAGAGCTGGCCCATCTGCAACAAGTTCCGCAATCCATAAGAAAAACCGCATCCAGTGTGTGTTCTGATTAATTGTTTCCTCGTTCCAGTATTCACTAAGGGCCAATTGTTTGGCGTCCAAAAAAACAAACGTTGCAGCGCTTAGGAATAATGCAGAGAAATAGTGCAGATGTGTTAAACGGGCACTCAGCAGACAGGAACTCTCTGATTCAGAACATTCGTCCTTCATTCAGAACAGAGTTCATTCTTTCCTTCAACATTCTTATCCGACAGACAACTATGAATCCAAATCATTTCGGGAAATTCATTATTAATGATTCCAACATAGGCTGTAGCGGCGAACTGTTAATGTAAAGGCAAGAAAGCAAGGGCGATGACAGGAAAACTTTCGAAAAGTAGCTGTCAAAGTTTTAAAATTAATTGATGTTCTTTCAAGTGACTAATTTGATTCAGCTAGTATCCATCAGCAACTGAAGTAATCTGCCAATAAAGAGATTAAGTTATTAAATAGTACTAAGTACAACAACTTCTAATATAAAAATCAGTAAAATCTTTTGAAAACGAAAAGCGTATAAGTCAAAGAAAAAACAGACGATAACAGAAAAGAAGAATACAATTGGACATTCGAATTGAACATTATCAGTGTAAAGTCGTAACCAATAGGCTAAGACCACAACTATTAGAATTTTGGTCGTGAAACCTTCTTTTTTTAGTTAAACGGACAATTAAGTAAAGCAACTAGTGACAAAATAATAGCTATGAACAACGGACAACTTTTGAATACCTTTAAGTGAAAATAAAATGTGGACAGGGAAGAAGCTAACAAGCAGATTAGGGTCAGTGACGGCTGTAATGAGAGACTGAGAGCGGATTAATTTTGTTGAAACGGTTTAACTTGAACTCTTAGAAGTCGCAGGTATTCTATTAAAGATTGGGGATTTGTGGTGCACTGAGTGAGAGTTGGCGGAACCCCGGTGCATGCTGTTGTCATAAAGACTGGAGTCATAACAAATGTCATCATTATACTGTTATCATGAAAATGATTATATCATGAAAGTCGTTATAAAAGGGTTGAGCCATCTCTTTCTATTTCCTGCGAGAATTATTTATGGATATCCTAGCTCTCATGATGCCTGATAAATGCAAATGAAAGGCCGTTGCTACGCAGCTGAAGTTCATAAACCGAAGATAACGTATTACTGACCTCAATGCATTTTAAAGGGATTTATATGAAATTGAGTTCTATAATGAATACTAGGCTGCTGTAATCCGCGAGTAGCTTGTTGCAACGAAGAAAACCGTTAGTAGTAACTGCCATGCATTATAAATGAAAAAAATTAGAGTTTTACAAAATACCCGATTTTGGTCAAATCTGAAAATTTTTACAAATTGGGACTGAAAGTTTGTCCACCCCCACCCCCGATTTTGCAAACCCGATATTGCCGAACCCAACCGGGATCACCAACACCCTAGAGGACCTCTAAGCTCTTTGTGTACAAGAATTTGTAGTGACAGCTTTACTAGGCGGGTAGCCATTAAAACTTATAGGGGGAAAAGTGATAATTTTAGGAGAAAATCCAATAACGCTGATTTTCAAATCCATGAAAGCCACCTATTACAGGGTGTAATAAGGCCTTGAGCCCATGCCTGAGTAGGCCGAATGGAAACCGTACCCCCCAAACCGCCTTATGTAAACAAAAGACCGGAAACGTAGGATCGGCCGAGAACTAAGCGTGGACCGATTTGTCGGCCATTTTGAATTATTTCGTTTATCACGGACGTACGACGCAACCAGGCCGTAAACCTGCAGCGGGTGAGTGGACGCGCGCGGACGGTACTTTAGGAACCCCCCTATGTAAACAAATTGCATGTAAGGACAGAAAAATCCGGAATTCACATATACGTAAATTTGGCGGCCATCTTGACTGACGTTTAATAAGTATGTGTTGGTATTTAACACGTCACCATATTACGGCATTGGTATTGCGGACTTTCAACGAAGTAGCCAATAGCAGTATAGAAGGCTGAAAGCCTTGTGCAATAATGACGGTTGTTTGGTTTGAGTAAACAAACTGTTTGCTCGGCTCAGTATATAAGCGGCTTACACTATAAGCGCAGCGGAGAATTTGCTAACCGTGAACGAGTTAATATTCGATTGTTTGGCATAGTTTGTCGGTATTATTGAGCTAGAGGCTCTGTGAATCGTTATTGAGCGTCGTTGCGTTAACTTTGCCGGAGCGATTGAGCGCGATGCTCTGAATAGTCGCTGTTATAGAATTAGAGTTATTTGGCTAAGTTTGCCTGATTTGATTGAGCGAGAAGCTCTGAGTAGTCTTTGCAGTTCGGTTACGTTATTGAGCACCGATTGCTGTTGCAAATGAGCGAGAGGCTCAGGAACTTGCATTATATGATTGAGCAAGGGAATCGGATTAGTTATAGTTATTTGGCAGCGTTTGCCTGATTGAGCGAGAAGCTCGGACTTATTGTTGTTGTTAGACTGTGGTTCATCAGTCTGTTATTAGCTGAGGGATAATTCCAGCTGTTTGATTGCGTTTGAGTATAGGCGGCAATCGGTATTATAGTAGAGTTGAATCGAGAAACAACTTAGTTAGTTATTGTTTCAAGCTTGTGGTTGCTTGTGTTAGAATCAGTTATAGTGGTAGTTATTTTGATTGTCATAGTGCATGTTACCTGATGCCTATTGGGTTATTGTAATTAGCTATTAGAATTACTTATTTTAAGTGTTTTACCATCGACACTTTTGAACAGCCAAGAGCATAGTACGGGAAATCTATTGTTGTTAAAAAGAAGACTAACCACCAAACTAAAATCCTTTCGAATTGTGAGATCTGGGCGCTATCGTTTTCCCGTGATAGGCAACCTAATCAAAATTCAGAATCTTACAGTGGTGCTCCTGGGTGGGCTTCTTCTTCAGCGGGACACAATGGAGCGGAAATCTACGAGTGGTGATAATGTATCGAAACAACGACAGATGCGAGGGGGATGGCAACGATCGGTGTGACTTTGGCTCAGGTCCAGGACAAGTGGCGAGCAAGTAGGGCGAAGAGAACAAAATACACAATTGACAGAGGAATGAAGAGATGGAATTGTTGGAGATGGGTAGACAGCTCTTCTAAAATGTTTCGATCATGTTCTAATGGACGTGTTGTGGATTTGGAGCAAGTAGATCGCTGGATTGCGGACAATGGACTTAACTCAACAAACGTGTTAGAAATGATGCGAGAACAAGTAGAGGCGAAACCAGCCCCCGGTTTCTACAGGCAGCCGTAGGACTTAGAGGGATGTGAAGACTATAGAGCACCGACGGTGAGCTACGCCGAACAGGATGTTGAGACGATGACTAACCTGGACGAGATAAGTTCCAGACTGCAAGCCATTCAACAAGGCATCCACGCATTTGAAAGACATGACCCTATGTGATGGTAGAAGACTTCGCACAACGTGTTCATCTGTGGAGTTTAGAATTGAGCTGCTTGGAAGAAGGGGAACGAGATGACATAACCATCGACGTGATGTGACAAAAGCTCGCGAGGAATTGAAGGAGGGGCTCGAATCGAACCACAACTATAGCTATTTCGAAGAAGTTGTCTGGGAGCTCCAGAGATTAGAAATAGAAACTGGAATCCTCGTCCCAGAATCAAAGACCCTAAGTGATGGCAGCGAGGTGGCGGTGTACCAAACATCGAGCGAGTGGTTAACCCGTAGCAAAGAAAATGAGACCCTGCAAGGGAGAATACTTGAAACTGAAAAACTTGTAGAGGAAGCCATCTCCTCTAAAGACAAAGGCAATTCCACAGCACAATCAATTCCGAGCACTGAGAGGGAAGTGGAAAAGGAGACTGATGTGACTCTCAACAATCTCGAACTGGAAGACACAGCAGAGGCAAGTGCCGAACCTGGAGTACTAGACATCGACTGGTCCAAGAGTATGGAGCTAGAAGGAAGCGAGCATGAGTTGGACTCGCTGATAGAACACGAGTTAGACAACTTAACTTTTCAAACACCAGAGGAACTGGTAGCCAATTTTGCGGAGCGGGTAATTGCTTGGAGCACCAATCTTGATCTCAACGAGGCGGACATAGAGTACGCCAAGATTCAAGCGCTTTGGTTCAGAACGACAGATCAGTTCTACCTTCAATTGCCTAGAGACAGAATTTGGAGCCACATGCCAGGTCTAGTGGAAGACATGCAGGTGGTGGAGTGGCAGATCAATGAGAGACTGCAAGAGTCGGTTGAGCGCAACGAATTAGTGGGAACTGAAGCAGCAGCAGCTAGTGCAGTCCTGGAGACTGAGGAGCCCAAAAACACTGATCAGTGGGACCAACGAAGTCAAAGAGGGTCTACTGAAAACTTTCTGGTTGACAGTAAAGAGTCAGAAATGAATTATTTAGCTCTACCCACCAGTGAGAGGACAATAAAAACCTACCCCTTTCCTCACAGAGATGAGCGAGTGGACGAAGTAATCACGTTGTGCACTCAAAAATGTCCATTACTGAAAGTAGTGGCAGTAACAGACGGAGACGGACTGAATTGCGAAAGTCTTGCCTCCCAAATTGGCACGCAAGAAGACAACCCAGACAATCACAAGACAGCTGGTCCGTCAAAGGAGAAGGGAACAAATGTGAAAGAAAGAAAAGCAAGTAGAGGATGCAGAAGACGATTTAGAGTTTGTCACCAAAAAAGAAGATCGAGCGCAAGGCAACGCTACCGGAGCCTACCTGAAAGCTTATCTGAGGAAGCCTTGCACTCTGATTAAGCGACAACACCGCTTCAGCAGGAGGAGAATTAGATGATGGAAAGACAACTGAGCTGGTCCAAAGCAATTTGCAGCTATCCCCAAGACTCCCGACGAATGAGGGGCCTGATGAAGGGCCGCAACACAGCCAAGAACACGCTGACTTCGGCCCTCCGACCCCGGATTGCGAGGAGAGCTACTCAACAGATTGGGAGCGTCCACCCCCTTCCCCCGTTTTGATAGATGAGAGGCAAGGCAGTCGGAATCGGGAGGATGCACAACCACAGGGAGCAAATTTTACGGTCAGAGAATTAATTGACGTTAACACGTCGAACGAGCAGCTAGCCGTCGAACATTTGAGTGCACATCTTGGCTCAGGCACAGACTATAAAATTGAGTTCAAATCTCAGTTGCATGCGGCTGACCATTGGCGGGAAGCGATTGGTCTGGAGGCACCAGTGGTAGCTAACAGTCAGGAATTGTTCTCCAGTAGTAGCACGGAACTTGATCCGGCAAGTAGCGAGAGAAGCGGCTGCCAAAAGGAAACCCCTTACCAGGAGGAATTGACGACAGAACAGAACCCCACAGGACCTAACCAAAGCAGACCAGCGAACCTGTCTGCGCAAAAAGCAGGAGCGACGGACAATCAAAACTTTCTTCCAGCGGACGGGTGGGAACAAAACCACAGATGGAGTCAAACCCTACATGCAGGCCAGCCAAATTCTGGTCAACTTCCGGACGGGAGAAACATGTCTCCCAGCCGATGGGCAACAATGAAGGGAACCCAGTCAGAGTGTAGAAGGGAGGAGAAGCAGGAACAAGAAAGAGGAATCATGTGGGTTAGTTCAATGGAAACTCAGATCCTTGGTGTGGCTTATGAAAGCCCGTTTGATCCAGGTCCTTCACGAAGTCCGTAAGACTTTTCAAATTTCTTGCTCATTAACTTTTGCTCTATTCATTCATGGTGCTAAAGAACCTCCATTTGTGCTGTAAATATCACTAAAGTGGTAAATTGTTGCCTTCAGGGCCAATTGACAGCAAGCAATCACAAGCTAGAACTCAAATATGACTCGGCAAACAAATAGGTAAGGTGATATAGAAACATGTATTGGTTTAGCAAATGTCAAACAGCATAATATGCACTCGCCAGTTAAACGTAAACAAACCAGGGATCATTGTTAAGAATCAACAGTCTGAAGCCGGTTATCTTTCAGTTGGCATCGCGAAACCGCTTAACTAGGCTACGTAGAGAAAATACGGAGAAACCAAAAACTATAAATGGATACGCAGTTTAGCGTGAGGCAAGCACTGCAGGACGATGGAATCTTCTCATCAGAAGAAGTCAAAGCCGCTGCCAGGAACGTAGCGTGAAGACTGGGAAGGGACCTTAAAACTGATGTTTACCCGGCGATGCTCGAACTGAAAGTACGGCATCTCAACACGTGCTTCTTTGCCCATTGGGATTATTCTATCCACCAAGTGCTCATCTATATGGATCAATCATACATTGGACAACCAGCATTGATGGCCAACGAGATACACAGGCTCGATGTTTTCCAAAGGAATGGGGGTACTCCAACTAAAGATGGGAATATTGGAGGAGTCTCTGAAGAAACACTAAAAATACTGCGATTTTTTGAGAAAGGTGCAAAGTTGAAGAAATATAGAGAAATATCAAAGGTGTGGTGGAGCCCAACCGAGGGAGCGCTTTTTCAGAGTATGTACGACAATCTTAGGGAAGGGAACGTTAGTGGGATCAATTTGGCAGACGATACGCTCAGGAGCTTGATTCTGAGGCAAGTGATAGAGCGAGCCGATGAAGAGGCGGAAGCTTAAATTGGACACTTAAATAAGATGAAGAACATTGGCCTAATCGAAAACTTTTTGTGTGTTCGAAAAGTCTTGGGCTAAACGTTACAATTTTACTGATAGTGCATTTTGATCTGATGTTAAATTTATCCAGGAGGATAAAGAGTATAGAAGGGAGGTATGTAAAATCGTAACCAATAGGCTGAGACCACAACTATTAGAACTTTAGTCGTGAAACATTTTTTTTAGTTAAACGCACAATTAATTAATGCAACTAGTGACAAAATAATAGCTATGAACAACCGACAACTTTTGAATACCTTTAAGTGAAAATAAAATGTGGACAGGGAAGAAGCTAACAAGCAGATTAGGGTCAGTGACGGCTGTAATGAGAGACTGAGAGCGGATTAATTTTGTTGAAACGGTTTAACTTGAACTCTTAGAAGTCGCAGCTATTCTATTAAAGATTGGGGATTTGTGGTGCACTGATTGGGAGTTGGCGGAACCCCGGTGCATGCTGTTGTCATAAAGACTCGAGTCATAACAAATGTCATCATTATACTGTTATCATGAAAATGATTATATCATGAAAGTCGTTATAAAAAGGTTAAGCCATCTCTTTCTATTTCCTGCGAGAAATATTTATGGATATCCTAGCTCTCATGATGCCTGATAAATGCAAATGAAAGGCCATTGCTACGCAGCTGAAGTTCATAAACCGAAGATAACGTGTTACTGACCTCAATGCATTTTAAAGGGATTTATATGAAATTGAGTTCTATAATGAATACTAGGTTGCTGTAATCCGCGAGTAAATTGTTGCAACGAAGAAAACCGTTAGTAGTAACTGCCATGCATTATAAGTGAAAAAAATTAGAGTTTTACAAAATACCCGATTTTGGTCAAATCCAAAAATTTTTACAAGTTGGGACTGAAAATTTGTCCATCCCCCCCCCCGATTTTGCGAACCCGATATTGTCGAACCCAACCGGGATCACCAACACCCTAGAGGACCTCTAAGCTCTTTGTGTACAAGAATTTGTAGTGACAGCTTTACTAGGCGGGGAGCCATTAACACTTATAGGGGAAAAGTGATAATTTCAGGGAAAATTCCGAAAACGCTGATTTTGAGTTTCATGAACGCCACCTATTACAGGGTGTAATAAGGCCTTGAGCTCATGCCTGATTAGGCCGAATGCGAACCGTACCCCACAAACCGCCTGATGTAAACAAAAGACCCAAAAACGTAGGATCGACCGAGAACTAAGCGTGAACCGATTTGTCGGCCATTTTGAATTATTTCGCTTATCACGGACGTACGACGCAACCAGGCCGTAAACCTGCAGCGGGTGAGTGGACGCGCGCGGACGGTACTTTAGGAACCCCCCTATGTAAACAAATTGCATGTAAGGACAGAAAAATCCGGAATTCACATATACGTAAATTTGGCGGCCATCTTGACTGACGTTTAATAAGTATGTGTTGGTATTTAACACGTCACCATATTACGGCATTGGTATTGCGGACTTTCAACGAAGTAGCCAATAGCAGTATAGAAGGCTGAAAACCTTGTGCAATAATGACGGTTGTTTGGTTTGAGTAAACAAACTGTTTGCTCGGCTCAGTATATAAGCGGCTTACACTATAAGCGCAGCGCAGAATTTGCTAACCGTGAACGAGTTAATATTCGATTGTTTGGCATAGTTTGTCGGTATTATTGAGCTAGAGGCTCTGTGAATCGTTATTGAGCGTCGTTGCGTTAACTTTGCCGGAGCGATTGAGCGCGATGCTCTGAATAGTCGCTGTTATAGAATTAGAGTTATTTGGCTAAGTTTGCCTGATTTGATTGAGCGAGAAGCTCTGAGTAGTCTTTGCAGTTCGGTTACGTTATTGAGCACCGATTGCTGTTGCAAGTGAGCGAGAGGCTCAGGAACTTGCATTATTTGATTGAGCAAGGGAATCGGATTAGTTATAGTTATTTGGCAGCGTTTGCCTGATTGAGCGAGAAGCTCGGACTTATTGTTGTTGTTAGACTGTGGTTCATCAGTCTGTTATTAGCTGAGGGATAATTCCAGCTGTTTGATTGCGTTTGAGTATAGGCGGCAATCGGTATTATAGTAGAGTTGAATCGAGAAACAACTTAGTTAGTTATTGTTTCAAGCTTGTGGTTGCTTGTGTTAGAATCAGTTATAGTGGTAGTTATTTTGATTGTCATAGTGCATGTTACCTGATGCCTATTGAGTTATTGTAATTAGCTATTAGAATTACTTATTTTAAGTGTTTTACCATCGACACTTTTGAACAGCCAAGAGCATAGTACGGGAAATCTATTGTTGTTAAGAAGAAGACGAACCACCAAACTAAAAACCTTTCGAATTGTGAGATCTGGGCGCTATGGTTTTCCCGTGATAGGCAGCCTAATCAAAATTCAGAATCTTACAATTAGCATAAAATTCCAATGAGTCTTATCATTAAGGAGACTAAGAGATTAAACAAATTGAGCAATAAAACTAGTAAAACCTTTAAATATTGATAATATTTTCGAAAAGTCAAAGTCATAGAAAGGATTAACTGAAACCTTGATTTCAACTGAAACATTTAAATCGATTAAAAGAATTCACATTAAAACCAGCCTGCAAGAGCTAGAAGAGAAAATGATGATTCTCTTTTCCTCTACGATGCGCTAATAAAAATTGAAGTTTTGACTGAAGAAAATAACCGGCCTCAAATATATTCACCATTTTGGAAAAAAACGTTGGAACAAGAAATTCAACAATCATAAATAGCATCGATTTCATCACGAAATCCACGTTTCATTACTTACTTCTTTCCTTTTGAGTTTCTGCGTAAACTCGTCTGTGATTCGTTGGATTTCAAGTTGTTTTAAGTTTAACTCCGCCATCTTGGCTTTGTACGCTTTCTCCACTGTTGATCTGAGAGGAAATGAAACCAAAAGTACACATAAAAAGAATTAAACTTAGCAGAGGCTATTTAATTAAATTATATTTTGACATTCAATTTTTAATTATCTGAGAATGTAATTGTAGTATATCGTCAGTAAGATCTGACGAGTTGGACATAAACTTTAGGAAGAGAATATGATACTAAAGAAAACGACATTAAAACCCGAGTTTGTCGATGAGTCAGCGTTAATTTCATTCTTATTAGTTTCTGCCTCAAGAGGCCTAAGCCTCGATCCAAATCAACGACTTCAGTTTTAAGTATCTTCAAGGATCATTTTAAGGTCTATAATGTTCTCGCCAAACAGGTTTTTTTTCGTTGGTTTGTATTAAAAATATGATCACAATTTGGCTTACAATTGTAGGTCTGATTTCCTGGCATTTTTGGTTCTACTGATTTGATTGCTTCTGTTCTCAACACTTCTCGCAGAAGACTTCTGAAATAGAGAAACACAGTTGAATAGTCATGCTTTTTATCCTTCCCTTTTCTGATTTGATTGATTTATGATAAGAGTAGTGACCTCTTTTCTTTTGTGAGCATACTCCTGTTGTGATCTGGCACTCTCCTGGTTCAGACTCTTGAGTTGTTCGTCTTTCTTGTCCATCCTCCCGGACACCACTACAGTCAACATACAAGTTAAAACTGGAATATAAACGTCAAAAAAGACATTAAACTATGATAACAAAAAAAAACAAAGGCTTTATTGATATGAACAGATATCAACAGTTGATATGCAACAGTTATCGTATTACAAGATGGCGAATCTGCATGGACGACTATATGAAATCCGTCTAGCTTTTACCCACATAGCATAATCATGAGGAGAGAGGTGAACAACACAAGACAATCATTCTGTAAAACAACTTCCCTTAGGCCCGCCTACATACCCAAATGAGCAGTTCATCATCGACAGTGTTGACAAAAATGCTTCTATATGTTGTCAAAAATAGCAGCCCAAGAAACTTCATGTGTTCTGTTGTACGTCTAAAACATTCTGAATACTGACTGACCTGATTCGAACTTTTTGAATGACTTTCTAATGGAGTATTGATGTTTGTTGAGGTCGCCCTCCAGGCGTCTCAGGTCTCTCTTCTTGGCACGGGTCAGGGCTATGTTTTGCTAAACACAATAGAACCCTAACAGCCACAATTGATCTAACATAAATTGTTCTCAAGTGGAATGGACATTTGTTTGCAACTCGTATGTTATAAATTATGTTGCATAATATGACATCTACTCGACAGGTCATCAATATCTCCCAGGGCCCTAGTCAAGTGAAATGGACAGTATCAGTACTATGATGTGTGGTGTAAATTAAGTGACTTACATAGCATTGGAAAACAGGGGGAAACCTCAAAACGTAGTTTATGGAATCTATATAACTTTGTTAATAAAACAGAGCAAAAAGTTCCATGTTGTTCACAAAAGATTGTCCCACAAATTAGAAAGAAATCACTTCAGTTTTCTTGGACTTCTAAAACAAAATTAGGATAGAATTTTAAAATGAAGCTCTGTAGTTTTCGAGTATGACATAAATCGGCTACGGTTAAACCAATGGAATGGAGTGCCATGCCGCAGAACTAATTTACGCTGCGACTTAACGACAGTCATTCAAAACTTGAGGCCAGACAAAATTCAATGACCTCGTCTGACCTCGCCTTTAACACAGACCTCGCCTTTTTTGAACGCACACACCTTAAATATTTTGGAATTTATATTTTAAGTTAATAGCAAAATTTTATAAACAAACTAGACAGGAATACATTTTAATATAGACTCAACTTGTATAGTAAACTGTCCATGTTAAGTTTTGTTTCGTTTGAACAACTCCTGTGCTCGATTCGATTGAATCTGCTTTTCAATCGACAATTTTTTTGTTATCTTTTGAGCACCAAGTAAGTCTAGGTCAAAACCTCGGGTACGTTGCGCTCAAATATAAACATGCGCAAGCCACGGTTTCTTAACGAACCACATAAAGACCCTATTTACTAGCAGTAGCTAGTGCTAATTGGTCCAATTATTTAATTTTTAAAAATTGTAACAGCTGTAAATGCTAACAGCTCTTAAAATTTTCAGACACTGACAGAAAAGTATGACAACAACAATAATTCCTGTAAACGTACCTCGATAGTTCTCAATTGCGTGTTCCTCTCCTCTTCGAGGTCTTTTGTGGTACTCAATGCATCTACCAGACTCCCAACGGACCTGGATCTCTTCACACCTCCAGATGGTTTCTCTGGTGGCAGGTACTTGGCTTCTCCGCTCCTCATTGAGTCTATCGCCCGGTTGTCAGGCCCAAATGCACGTTCTTGAGCTCTAGAATGTGGAAAAGTATAGAAATATTTTTAAACTGAGAATTTGAATCGATAATTAAGTTGGTTGTCATATATATGGTTATCAACAGTATAAATAACAGTTTAATGATTATGACGTTAGCAGTCCATCTCATTTTCAACCCGTACATTTGGCATTTCTAGTAATTTGTGAATGGATGGTCGCAATTTTCAGTACAGAATAGCCTTAATTCTCCCCACTTTGATCAGGTACGAACATAATTTTGTTCGCCAGAGAGAAATTAAGAAGAACTAAAAAGTTAGTTTTGTACAACTCGTCCATGGCATGGTATGATAGTCCCAGTTTAGACTTAGACTTATGGAGAAACTCAAAGACTCTAATGTGGAGTTAACTTTTAGTAATATTACATTGTCCAGAACCCTAGTTAAAATCGAACCGAATTCTTTGCACTAACGGGGAAATAAGATTTCTATAAACAGGGAAAAATGTGCTAAGCAGGGAATGCGCATAAAGATCGAAAAATAAGATAAAACCGAGTTTAGGACAACTAGCATTGAATTTAACAGTATCACGTAAAAATATAGCAATTTGATTTAAAAAAATTTTTGAAATCCAATTGCAATAGAGACACTTTTCGTTTTATGATTACAAAATCACACTCAGTATTCCAGTCTCACAGACCTCAAATAACTCTATTTTGAATATTTTTAGTCCTTAATTATTAAAAGAGAACAAAAATCATGCCAAATCGCAGCAATAAAATTTTGAAGCAACAATTACATTAACTAATAAAATTGCTAAAAATAAAATTTGTTTTTGTAAAACGAAATGCTTCAGTCTGAGATAACATTTTAACATAATAAAGATTCCCTTCTTAAAAGATCTACATTAAACTGGTTTCAGCAAAGTCAATTGCATAAATACTGATCGTATGTTCTTCTTCTCATCAATTCTTCTCATATTTGTCTTCAATAGGCAAATTCCACGCATAAAATATTATCGCAGATCATTGACTCAAGAAGGCGTAGAAAAGTAAAAGACACTTCAGATTTTTTCAAAAGTAAAAATTGCGAACATAAACCACTAATTTAGGGCAAATTGCTCTCAGACGACTGACAAGCGGTTGGCTTCGTCAGCAGCTAACTGCGGCCTAATAAGGCTAGCTTAAGTTTAATTGAGGAGTTGGGTGAGAAGTGCATGATGAGCAGTGAACGGGGAAGGGTCGTGTGCCCGGTTGAATGAGGTGCGGTAGGGTTGATGAAGGGAAAAAGGGTAGAGTGGGGGTGAGTGGGGCGAGGGCAGGTGCTGAGTGGGCGGTAAAACTCTATAGAACCGCACTTTACACCATAAATTCATGCCTCCTCATTGGAACCCAGGCGTTACGAGCATATCCCGTTCTTGACGGAAAGTAAAAAAAAATCAGAATATTCGACGAAAAGTTAGTAACACGAAGAATTGCAAAAAACATCAGAACTAATATAGTTGCTACAAACATCGTTTCAGAGAATTTCAAAACTTTACAATAGCAGATTGAAACAATCTAGAGATCAATCAACCGAATTAAATTTGAGAGCAAATGAAATTCTTACAGGTTCATAGCGACATTAAATATTTTCTCTTTTTTGCAGTTAAAATTGAACAAAAAGATTGACAAAAATTCTCAGTTACAAAACAGCTTATACGACAGTTAAAAAGTGAAAACAATGGATGATTGTTAGGAGTGCATAATTTGTTTTTTGTTCATCCTTATAGTTTTTTGTTCTTATTTTTTCCAGCAAGCAATTGTACAAATGATGCTTTGAAGAGAAACAGCTTTTTGATTAAACTCTAAAGTGATAAAATCTTGAATTATGCAATGCGAGGTTTGAATTGATTTCAATTCAGATTTAATTCGTAACTAATGAGTTTTCTGTCTGTTCAAAGTTGTACAGTTTTATCAGATTAAAATTTAGTGGACACCTCTAAAACACAGAAAATTTTTTATTTAAAACAACCGTTTAGATTTACTATAATGAAACTTGTGAATAAATCAAACTTACAGACCGATAAAAACAAAAAAAGATGAATAATTATGACGCGATATCAAAATCTGTTATTTTGCAACATCGAAGGATATGTTAGTTGATAATTTTGTATTCAGATATATTTTTACGTGGAGATTAGAATACAGTTAACATCTTCATTCTAAATTTTAAATTGTTCTCTTCTAGAGCAGACACTTTGAGCTATCATACAAAGTTGTCACCTAAGCCATCAACCCAAATAGTTCTCCGTATCAACTTTTCTGTAAATTTGTGTCCTCAAGTGATAAACCTCAACAATTTGTAGGAAGAGCAATACAGGGAACAAAATATCAACCATCCCATTTCAAACAAAAGAAGTTATATAAAACATTCCACCAGCACAATGATCATGATTATGAAAAACAAACTTGAAAGCTTTCCGTTGAAATTAATTATGTTTGATGCATTCAATAAACAGCAGAGTATGTTCTATGTGCGAAGAATACGCTTTTGCACAATGCAATCAAAGCTTAATATTTGTGAAAATCTAGCTTATCTGAAATTTCTGAAACAAGGGAAAAAACTGAATGAGAGGCACAAATTGAGATTGCTATGACAGTTATTGTTTAAATAGGAGGAATTTTTAATTCTTAAAATCTTTTTTAATTTGAAATTTGGGATCTTTCGAACAATTACCCCACTTTTCCAAGGGGGGGGGGGGGGTTGGGCAATTTATTAACCAATCAGAGCCGACTGCTAAATATCAACGTATACGCATACTATGTTAAACTGAGGAGAACAAAAGAGGCCATGCAGTCACAATCAGCCAAATTGGAATATAAAGCGAAATAAATTTCCAACTGGCGGGTCAGTGGGCGCGCTTCGTTAACAAAAATTGACAATTTTTGAAAAGATCCAAAATTTGTTCAAACGCATACTATTTGCAAGTTAGCGGGAAATTCCGGAAGGGAAGAAAGCAAAAGAAAACGTTTTAAGAGTTTGCGAGCTCATATAATACCTGAGATTAAAATGCTATAAAAGATTGTTCTGTATAACAATTTTTGGGGCTGGCAAATTAAAGTTCAAAATTTGAACCAATCGAGAAACTTGTGATTGTTCCGGCCCACTTTATTGGGGGAGAAACTATATTCCAAACTCGTTATTTATTGTTTAGTCAATTTTAGCCGATCGATATATTCATAGTTCTGAAGTTCAACATTGGAAAGCTTGCCAAAACGTAGAATATTAAATTAACAAGGGTTCTCTTTTATTTTCAATTTTTGAGAGGAATTAGGAAGGCAGTTTTGAGGTTTTTTGAACGTTAGCCTCACTTATGTATTTTTGTTTGCATTTTCACAGCATTTGCATAAACATTTAATTAATTTTACTACAAAAAACGATGAAATTGATAAAGAGTGTCATTGGTTGTAGCTTTTGACGATAAAAGAGTTGCTGAACTGTTCAGAACAACACTTTTGACTAAAATTTGGGCTAATATTTGAGAAATTCGGCAGATTTTTCATATTTTCTTTTTCTTGATAATGGCACCAAATATGCTTCTTTAGTCCAATTTGACCAAATTGTCCAAAGAGACAAAAAAATTGACGAAATAGTTCTTGTTCATCCAGATGATGGTTGCTTTTATCTCCGTTTCTTAACAAAATATTCCTGAACTAACAATTTGGCGGACTTTATCTATTTTAAAGTGATATTTATCAAAAATACATAACTTATATTTGATATATTAATATTACCGTCTGCCAACATATCTATTACACAATTAGTTGGTAAAATAACGTTATTAATTAGCTGAGCAGCGATAACAAGTCCTTTTGCAATGAAAAAGTATCCGGATTGTATTTAAACTCTGTACTTTGTAAAATATTTCTTGCATTTTTTCATCCGCCCTTTCAACCTTCCATTTAGAGGTTCAGTCACTGAGAGGTTCCATTCATGATCAAACGAGAACCAATTTAATTTTTTGAGTGTCTTCTGAGTAAAGCTCATAGTTTGTCTCCCACGAACTTGAAGTAAATGCTTATTGAGTTCTTATGTTTTACCAGCATAGGTTGTTCTTTTTGCTGTCTTATGATAGAGTCTAACCAATCAAAAGTCTACTTCGCTTTCTAATCGAATTCTTCAGCTGATACCTAATGGATTTTCAATCAAACAACCTGACAACTATCCAAAATTCATAATTTATTAATCATCAAATTCATCATTTGGAACAATTTGTTTTAAGGGACAAAAAACAGAAAAAGGACAGTTCACGTCTAAGATACTGTTATAGCTTTTATTTATTTTAATTAAATACCAGAATTATATCAAAGCAAAACTCACATAGTGATAGATCAAATTTAAGTGCAAATGAAGCCCAACGTACATTAAAATTTCGGCGAAAAGAGTAGTTTTTAACCTTTATTACTCTGTTTAAGTAAAATTGTTTGCAATTTGAAGTCTACCTGTGCTTGTTGCTATCTATTTGGTCTTTTGACTTAAACACACTAATGAGTTGATAATTGGATTCCCAAACACTAAAATGTTCATCTAAAAAATTTCTTAGTTGAACACTTTCGCTTGTTATAATTTAGGATTTTAATAAATTCGTTTTCAAAAAAAATTATTGTTTTTTATATTTTGCCAAATTTTATCACATTTTTTTCACATTGTAGCGCGGTGTCGACAAGTCATTTTTTTAAATGACTCAGTTTTGTTTGCTCTTTCATCATTAGAAAAACTGTTTTTTCGCCTTGATACTACCTTTATATATTCTTGGACATTTTCAAGCTTAAAGGTAACTTTTCTGTCTTGTCCGATGGTCGCATTAAGCACAAGTCATATGACACATAAGTGGCGTTTAAAGAATGCGCAATTGGCCATATTTAGTTTTTTTATGATCAATAGATTATGATTTTAAAGGCGTCGACTCCATTTTCTCGCTAAACATAAGTGACTGTTTGATTTTGCATGTATTTGTTCATTTTGTGGTCGCATAACATTCTTAATAATGACAAGTCTCAAGGGCTTCCTATTGAGGTATAAATTGAGTTTTGGTTGTAATCAATGTTAATTGTTTTCATCTGATTTTGTTTTTTGTCTTGACTCTATTTTTCTGTAATGGCAGGTATCATCGCTCCTCTAATGAGGAATTCTTTATTTTGCTTATTTTTGTAATTTTTTTGCGATTTTTTGAATACATCAATTATTTTTGAACAATTCATGAATTCTTGAAAGCTTCCTATCTCTTCCTCATCTAATAGGCAATTAAGTCAAAAATGTGGTTGAGCTGGGTCGGAACATTATGTGCAAACGCACATTACCGAGTTTCCTTGCTTTGTTTTTACCTACAAAGGCTAATTAAAAAGCTGATCGTGACATTTAAGAAATGAGTTGTGTTCCTAATATGAAAAGTTGAATTTTTTAATTCCTAGCAATTAATTCCTGTATTTTAATTCCTAACAAAAAATGATCAAAATACCCAGAATTTTATGGAAAAAATTTCCAACAGAAAATATTGCGAGCTTTTTATTTGCTACCAGGTTCTAGAATATCCCTTTCGGCAAATTTTGAGCATGCTTAATTTTTTAAAATCAAAAGTACATTGCTGTACATACTTTTATAAACAATGAAAAGTAGATCGTTTTAAGAATTTGCATCAAATTTGTAGTTTGATTTTGTCTGGTTTAAGAAAATATATAATGAAACTCAAGACTGCAAATTGACCTGAACTTTGAGCCATTTCTTCAGCTTTTAGGTGTACTTAACTGGATCTTGATGATATATTTGCTTTATTTGTTGTCTCTGAGCAAGGTGAATCATAAGACCCTCTTAATCAGAATGTCGACATCAGAATGCTCAATCAAATTTGCACGATGAGCGGTGAACGGTCGTGTGCTGGGTTGAATGAGGTGGGGTAGGGTGGATGAAGGGAGGAAGGGTAGAGTGGGGGTGAGTGGGGCAAGGGCAGGTGTTGAGTGGGCGGTAAAACTCTATAGAACCGCACTTTACACCATAAATTCATGTCTCCTCATTGGAACCCAGCCGTTACGAGCATATCCCGTTCTTGACGAAAAAAAGTAAAAAAAAATCAGAATATCCGACGAAAAGTTAGTAACACGAAGAATTGCAAAAAACAGCAGAACTAATATAGTTGCTACAAACATCGTTTCAGAGAATTTCATAATTTTACAATAGCAGATTGAAACAATCTAGAGATAAATCAACCGAATTAAATTTGAGAGTAAATGAAATTCTTACAGGTTCATAGCGACATTAAATATTTTCTCTTTTTTGCAGTTAAGATTGAATAAAACGATTGACAAAAATTCTCAGTTACAAAACAGCTTTTAGCACAGTTAAAAAGTGAAAACAATGGATGGTTGTTAAGCGTGCATAACATAAATTGATTTCCGGCATCCTTATAGTTTTTTGTTCTTATTTTTTCCAGCAAGCAATCATACAAAAAATAATGCTTTGAAGAGAAACAGCTTTTTGATTAAACTCTAAAGTGATAAAATCTTGAAATATGCAATGCGAGGTTTGAATTGATTTCAACTCAGGTTTAATTCGTAACTAATTAATTTTCTGTCTGTTCAAAGTTGTACAGTTTTATCAGATTAAAATTTAGTGACACCTCTAAAACACAGAAAATTTTTTATTTAAAACAACCGTTTAGATTTACTATAATGAAACTTATGAATAAATCAATTTTACAGACCGATAAAAACGAAAAAAGATGAATAATTATGTCGCGGTATCAAAATCTGTTATTTTGCAACATCGAAGGATTTTTTAGTTGATCATTTTGTATTTAGATATATTTTTACGTGGAGATTAGAATATAGTAATCATCTTCAATCTAAATTTTAAATCGTTCTCTTCAAGAGCAGACATTTTGAGCTATCATACAAACTTGTCACCTAAACTATCAACCCAAACACAGTTGATAGTTCTCCGTATCAACTTTTCTGTAAATTTGTGTCCTCAAGTGATAAACCTCAACAATTTGTAGGAAGAGCAATACAGGGAACAAAATATCAACCATCCCATTTCAAACAAAAGAAGTTATATAAAACATTCCACCAGCACAATGATCATGATTATGAAAAACAAACTTGAAAGCTTTCCGTTGAAATTAATTATGTTTGATGCATTCAATAAACAGCAGAGTATGTTCTATGTGCGAAGAATACGCTTTTGCACAATGCAATCAAAGCTTAATATTTGTGAAAATCTAGCTTATCTGAAATTTCTGAAACAAGGGAAAAAATCTGAAATTTCTGAAACAAGGGAGAAAAACAAATTGAGATTGCTATGACAGTTATTGTTTAAATAGGAGGAATTTTTAATTCTTAAAATCTTTTTTAATTTGAAATTTGGGATCTTTCGAACAATTACCCCACGTTTCCAAGGGGGGGTTGGGCAATTTATTAACCAATCAGAGCCGACTGCTAAATATCAACGTATACGCATACTATGTTAAACTGAAGAGAACAAAAGAGGCCATGCAGTCACAATCAGCCAAATTGGAATATAAAGCGAAATAAATTTCCAACTGGCGGGTCAGTGGGCGCGCTTCGTTAACAAAAATTGACAATTTTTGAAAAGATCCAAAATTTGTTCAAACGCATACTATTTGCAAGTTAGCGGGAAATTCCGGAAGGGAAGAAAGCAAAAGAAAACGTTTTAGGAGTTTGCGAGCTCATATAATACCTGAGATTAAAATGCTATAAAAGATTGTTCTGTATAACAATTTTTGGGGCTGGCAAATTAAAGTTCAAAATTTGAACCAATCGAGAAACTTGTGATTGTTCCGGCCCACTTTATTGGGGGAGAAACTATATTCCAAACTCGTTATTTATTGTTTAGTCAATTTTAGCCGATCGATATATTCATAGTTCTGAAGTTCAACATTGGAAAGCTTGCCAAAACGTAGAATATTAAATTAACAAGGGTTCTCTTTTATTTTCAATTTTTGAGAGGAATTAAGAAGGCAGTTTTGAGGTTTTTTGAACGTTAGCCTCACTTATGTATTTTTGTTTGCATTTTCACAGCATTTGCATAAACATTTAATTAATTTTACTACAAAAAACGATGAAATTGATAAAGAGTGTCATTGGTTGTAGCTTTTGACGATAAAAGAGTTGCTGAACTGTTCAGAACAACACTTTTGACTAAAATTTGGGCTAATATTTGAGAAATTCGGCAGATTTTTCATGTTTTCTTTTTCTTGAAAATGGCATCAAATATGCTTCTTTAGTCCAATTTGACCAAATTGTCCAAAGAGACAAAAAAATGACGAAATAGTTCTTGTTCATCCAGATGATGGTTGTTTTTATCTCCGTTTCTTAACAAAATATTCCTGAACTAACAATTTGGCGGACTTTATCTATTTTAAAGTGATATTTATCAAAAATACATAACTTATATTTGATATATTAATATTACCGTCTGCCAACATATCTATTACACAATTACTCGGTACAATAACGTTATTAATTAGCTGAGCAGCGATAACAAGTCCTTTTGCAATGAAAAAGTATCCGGATCGTATTTAAACTCTGTACTTTGTAAAATGTTTCGTGCATTTTTTCATCCGGCCTATCAACCTTCCATTTAGAGGTTCAGTCACTGAGAGGTTCCATTCATGATCAAACGAGAACCAATTTAATTTTTTTTGTCTTCTGAGTAAAGCTCATAGTTTGTCTCCCACGAACTTGAAGTAAATGCTTATTGAGTTCTTATGTTTTACCAGCATAGGTTGTTCTTTTTGCAGTCTTATGATAGAGAGTAATCAATCAAAAGTCTACTTCGCTATCTAATCGAATTCTTCAGCTGATACCTAATGGATTTTCAATCAAACAACCTGACAACTATCCAAAATTCATAATTTATTCATCATCAAATTCATCATTTGGAACAATTTGTTTTAAGGGACAAAAAGCAGAAAAAGGACAGTTCACGTCTAAGATACTGTTATAGCTTTTCTTTATTTTAAAGAAATACCAGAATTATATCAAAGCAAAAATCACATAGTGATAGATCAAATTTAAGTGCAAATGAAGCCCAACGTACATTAAAATTTCAGCGAAAAGAGTAGTTGTTAACCTTTATTACTCTGTTTAAGTAAAATTGTTTCTAATTTGAAGTCTACCTGTGCTCGTTGCTATCTATTTGGTCTTCTTTTGACTTAAACACACTAATGAGTTGATAATTGGATTCCCAAGCACTAAAATGTTCATCTAAAAAAATTTCTTAGTTGAACACTTTCGCTTGTTATGATTTAGGATTTTAATAAATTCGTTTTCAAAAGAAATTATTGTTTTTTATATTTTGCCAATTTTTATCACATTTTTTTCACATTGTAGCGCGGTCTCGACAAGTCATTTTTTACATGAATCAGTTTTGTTTGCTCTTTCATCATTAGAAAAACTGTTTTTTCGCCTTGATACTACAAGTTTTCATAACCTTTATATATTCTGCGACATTTTCAAGTTTAAAGGTAACTTTTCTGTCTTGTCAGATGGTCGCATTAAGCACAAGTCATATGACACATAAGTGGCGTTTAAAGAAGGCGCAATTGGCCATATTTAGTTTTTTTATGATCAATAGATTATGATTTTAAAGGCATCGACTCCATTTTCTCGCTAAACATAAGTGACTGTTTGATTTTGCATGTATTTGTTCTTTTTGTGGTCGCATAACATTTTGAATAATGACAAGTCTCAAGGGCTTCCTATTGAGGTATAAATTGAGTTTTGGTTGTAATCAATGTTAATTGTTTTCATTTGATTTTGTTTTTTGTCTTGACTCTTTTTTTCTGTAATGGCAGGTATCATCGCTCCTCTAATGAGGAATTCTTTATTTTGCTTATTTTTGTAATTTTTTTGCGATTTTTTGAATACATCAATTAGTTTTGAACAGTTTATGAATTCTTGAAAGTTTCCTATCTCTTCCTCATCTAATAGGCAATTAAGTCAAAAATGTGGTTGAGCTGGGTCGGAACATTATGTGCAAACGCACATTACCGAGTCTCCTTGCTTTGTTTTTACCTACAAAAGCTAATTAAAAAGCTGATCGTGACATTTAAGAAATGAGTTGTGTTCCTAATATGAAAAGTTGAATTTTTTCTTTCTGCTTTTCTTGCGTATTTTAATTCCTAACAAAAAATGATCAAAATACCCAGAATTTTATGGAAAAAATTTCCAACAGAAAATATTGCGAGCTTTTTATTTGCTACCAGGTTCTAGAATATCCCTTTCGGCAAATTTTGAGCATGCTTAATTTTTTTAAATCAAAAGTACATTGCTGTACATACTTTTATAATCAATGAAAAGTAGATCGTTTTAACAATTTGCATCAAATTTGTAGTTTGATTTTGTCTGGTTTAAGAAAATATATAATGAAACTCAAGACTGCAAATTGACCTGAACTTTGAGCCATTTCTTCAGCTTTTAGGTGTACTTAACTGGATCTTGATGATATATTTGCTTTATTTGTTGTCTCTGAGCAAGGTGAATCATAAGACCCTCTTAATCAGAATGTCGACATCAGAATGTTCACATCGATAAATTGATTACCTTAAGAATTCGGCATATGTTAAAGGTTTGCGTCGCCTCCTTGATGACAGGTCGCCCCTCTCCCCCGAGGGGTCACTCTCATACCCCCCAGCTGTGGAACCCGCTTCGGACTCCGTGTCGTCATCAGTGTCATAATCAGGACCCCCAATCCGCTCCAGTGGGGTCAACTTCGACCGGGCAAAAACCATGTTATAATGGTAGTTATAACTACTAACTCAATATTAAAGAAACTGTTTGAAGGCTCAAATTTTGATTATTTGGAATTAATTCGCACTGTTTTCGAACCAATAAAACGTTTCAGAAAAAAGCTGGATGTGAAGAAATTTTGTCTCAACGATAAAAATTTTGCCGTTACCAATTAGAAATAACTGCAAATTAAAAAATGAAAATTTGAACTGACAGCAGATATCAGATAATAAAAACCTGGAGGAAAAGATTGGGAGCAGAAAATTTTTTTGCCAAGTTTTTTTTAACTAAATGATCAGATTTGGTAGATAACAAAAATACAATAGCTGGAGTCTATTATTGCAACTTGTTTCAAGAAAGGGTTGTTCCAATCTTGAAAGCGATAATTCTCATCTGATCTCAACAGAAAAAACAACAGAAAACATAAAAGCCAGATAGCTTAAAGCAATCACGGAAAGTGCACCTTAAATTTGTTGATTTGTAATAATAAACAAACACATCAATTAAATTTCAAATCATTCAACCATGAAGCCAAAGAACAGAAATAGCGGAAATCGATCAAAATTTTAGGCGCCGAATTTTGGTATGAATTTTCCACAATTATGCCATCACAATTTTTCATTAATGGTATTAACGTTTTTCACCCGGCATTCGCTTGTTAATATTAATATAAGCTACAAGAAGAAAGACCGCAAAAGCGAGAAATAATAATTACACGTGCGTTTTCGCAGCTGCGCCAGAACTAAAACCAAAACGCATTAATCCCCCTACGGTTCAAATACAACTACATACAACAGTACTGCAGCGTTTTTGTACCTTTCATTGTATATTAAGTGTATTACACACCAAATCTTCAGCCGAGCAGATTATTTTCAGAGCGAAAACAAAAAATTCGAGAGATATTTTGTAGCATTTGTTCGCGCGTGCTTAGCTGAAGGAAAATTACGCTTTCCAGGTATAAATATATGCATATTGTTTTGGTACGAATTACCAGCACGTGAGATTTTGTCAATTTTGATGCAACGATGCTGGTCGTTTTATAAATTATTCAAAGCATTTTGAAGAGTTGCAATTACATACAGCCATATTTAAAAAGAAAATAGAAAGTTCGGAGCGTTACAGGTACAACAGAGCACAACTTTCAACGTTTAATTTTACTCAACAATTTTCGCAGAGCTTTTATAGCACAAAGTTCCCTGCAAAAAAACCAATTTTTTCTTCGTTTTATACCAAACTTTATTTTAAATTGTAGTCACAGACCAGACAGAAAAAGAAGGACTAGAAATGGAGGAAGAGAATCTGGGAGGCGATACGATGATCTCTGACTTTGCTACTTACGAGGACTTTTTAGATGCTCAGATCACAGTCGCAGATCTTTTCTATTTGGAGGTAAGAAAAAAGACAGATTTTTTTTTGGTGGTAGGGTATCCGCAATTGATCTTTTGATACACTGATAATAGGACACTTTCATTTTCAAAACGGGCCGACCTCATAGTTGAACAATTTTAAAATTTCCCATTTTGGCACCTATGAATCAGACTTTTTAAGCTCTCAGAAAAAAATCAACACCTGCAAATTTGATGCTAAAACGTCAACACTGTCAACACCTGCTAAGGCTCTTTCTAATTTAGTTTGAAAACCATTATCAGCACTACCCATTAGTTTGCTTGAAACTGTTTCCGTTCTCAGTAATATCTTGGTTTGATTACAATTGAGATCAAACGAGTTACCTTCTTGCACTCATGATGGTTTGCATTGACCAAAAGATAATGGTACAAGTCATTATAATCGACGATTCTTGGCAGTTTGTGCCGCTTCATTTAATGCAATTAATGATAACATGTTCTTTGCGAACTATGCGCGCGCGTACTATTTCAAATAGTTTTTATATTTTACATAAAACAATTTAAGAGCAGTCCGGATAAATAAACGGAAAAAAAGAGCAAACCGTGTGTTAGTAAATGTGACAACAATTTATTCAAAAATTAGGGAATTTATATGCGAGGCTGGCTTTTTTCTTCAGTCAAATTTTCACTTTTTGTTGACGCATCGAGAAGAACGAAAAACACCATTTTTCGTCCTGGGGATCTAGTTTTAACATATAAAAAAATAATCAGAAATTCGAAAAAATTTGAAAATTTGAGGGAAAAATTGAAAAGGAAAAAACATTGCTCGGGGGATGCGGTTAGGGGTGACGGTGACAGATCTCGAGAAAAAAAAGAACAAGAAAAAAGAAACGGAGATTTTTGTAGTAAACTTAGTTGCTTTAAGGTGAGTTTAAATTGACACGAGTAAAACTTTACAGTTCCAAGCCCAAAAATAACAATTTGACCCAAACAATTTTGACAATTTGACAAAAAGTTGTCAAAATTTGACAAAAATTGACAAATTTTCAACAATTTGACATAAAATTTCGAAAAAATCAATTATTTTGTTTTTTGTTTCATCACTATTTTGAGTAAAAATGTATTTTCAGTCTCTCCGTTTCCTTTTGATTTTAAACTACTGTAACAACCAATGTTTCGCTGTAGGAACCAAAGTATCGAACGGATTTTTCGGAAAACAGAAGACTTCAGGCAAATTGAAGCTCACAAACTAGCCAAAAGTTCGACTTTGAAATATTAAACCAGAAGCAGAAAACGACATTCTTTTCTAAAATTTAGAGTTTATACAAACGATTCGCCCAACTTTTTCAAAAGTAATCATTTCCCTATGTTCAAAACCGAGGTGACGTAAAAAAAAAACAGTTTCTTCAAATGAACATCTACTCAACCAAATTATTTATCGAGAAGTTAGGACGGATTTCCTTTCGAACCATTTTTATCCGTATTCCTTATGTTCTCAGAGCAGATTCTTTTGACTAACTTCCTCTAGTATATTTAAATACAGAAGGTGTTGGAAGTAGAGAGTTTATGGATCGACAGTTTGGAAAACCCAATACAAATATCCATAATTGTTCTAAAAATTAAAAAAGTTCGTTTCTCTGTATTTCTAAATTAATCATGGAATTGACCTCTTCTAGACGGTGGGAATTACTGTGCGCTGCACAATTTAACAACTTGTTGATTGTGAAAATTCTCATATAAAAACGTAGTGTTTGATACAAAAAAATTCTCTTCCTCAATTCACACGACATTAAAATCTACTTTTTCTGTGAAAAACTCCAAAGAACGGCTCAGTCGCAACGTTAAATTTACTAATCACCACTGTCCTTTGATGCTACGATTTAAGAGTTGTTAAGGACAGCGTTTAACGTTCCCTTAGATGTTAGACACAAACAACGACAGAACGCAAATATCGCCAGAAATTTTTAAGTTTAGAAAAAAATACTTGATAGTTGCTTTAAAGAGCGGTATTAAATTAGTTCGGTCCCAATTTCTGTTTTTTTGCTAATTTTTTAAAAATCTGACGGATTTTGAAAAAAAACGAATGGGCCCGTTACGTTCATGAAACGTGAAAAGTAACAGAAATTTTAGAAACAAATTTTGAAAAATGTTCATTTAAATTTTAATGTCAGTTTTGCAATTAACGAGTTCTGCCTGTACTCGTTGAAAATTTTTTGTCTTAAGACTTGCTTGTCTCCATTTGTTTGAGGTACCAATTAGCTCCCATACATTTGAAAATTGTTTCTAGTATATTATAGTTGAAAGTTTAGGTTTTTTGAAACTTTAGAAAAATCTGGTTAAAAAATCATAACTTTTGAATTTCGGCGTTTGTTAAATCTCATTTCTGACAATTTGCTACAGAGTCTCTAACGTAAACACAGCGCAACTAACATCTTTTTTCCCGAGAAATTTTTCTAGAAATTTCACTAGTTTTTGTAGATTAGCGGCGTTGTGGCTCCGTTGTTTTAAGTTTTCATAAATCTTTTGTGACCCGATTAAAGGGATTTTTTTTGAAATTTGAATTTCTTGTGTTTCATATTTATTGCTTTTTGGCATACTGCAACAATAACGGCTATTTTCAAAACACATGACGGTTGCTTTAATTTTGAAATAGCCAGATGAGAACCGTTAATGATATATAACGGTTTTTTAACGAATTTGAGGCCATTTTCTCCCAAATTTAAAATGAATTATTGATTTTTAGATTTATCTCTCTATAGCTCACGGTTTTTAACGAATTTGAGTTCATTTTCTCCCATATTTAAAATGAATTATTGATTTTTAGATTTATCTCTGTCTATTGTAGTCATAGGAGAAATTCTGGATAAATCGAGATTTCAATGTATCTCTGTATGGACGTATAAAAAAACCTATCCCGTTTTTTCGGTTGTGAGCTAATTGGTTTTTTTGAAATTGTTGAACTTCAAACGTTGAAAATGGTTTCAAAAATATAAATGTATTTTCAAAATTCGATCTTCCGTTCTTTTTCTGTCTAAATGTTACCTAGTCTCAGTCAGGCACAGTCCCAGATGTTTTCTGGACACAGTCAAGCTTTTTTGCCAATTTAATGTTAATTGATGTTTTAATTGATACTATTTAGGCTTTTGTCTGGTTTTATATGTTGCCTTTTGACTTTTTTTCATGTTGCATTTTGTCTCCTAATTGCAAGTACCATTGATTTCCAAGGTGGCATTATTTATTTCATGCTAACGAATCCTCTCAAGGGCTGTGACGGAGCTACATGAGACTATATAGTATTTGTAGTTAACAGCTGATGGTTGATTTCTGCACATCTGCTTTGAGGTGAACTCAAAGTTGTTTTTTTTTAATTTAGGTTTTAACTGATTGTATTTTGAGGTTGCTAGTAATTTTTTGAAATATAAGAAACAGATTTTGAGTTAGAGGGGAATTGTTGTTTTTTGTTTTTGTTGCTTATCTTGTCTCGTAGTTTCATTCATTAGCAGCTATCATCGGCTCTCCAATGTTGCAGTAATTAATTCAGTACTAGGTTTGCACTTAAGACAAATTAGTCTTTAACAAATTGTTTTTCGAGCGTATGTGTCTTTTTGAAAGTTTTCTTTCTTTACGTCATTTCGTAGACAAGTAAGTCAAAAATATGAGCGGGGTCGGAACATTATATGCGAACGCACATTATCGAGCATCCTTGTTTCCTATCTGAAACGAAGTGGTTTTTTTCCGGTGGAAATTAAGTTATTTTTCCGAAACCGAGCGAGCTTATAGCTCATATTATATGCCCACAGTACGTAGATATTTGATACTAATGCTGATAACATTTGAGGCAACTCTATCTGAACTGTTTTTCATAGGATGAAGATTTGGCTCGTCAGCTGGTGGAGTTGGGCTATCGCGGCAGTGGAGAAGTGCTCAAGAGATCAGAGTTCGAAAAGAGGAAGGAACTGGCAGAAGCAAGCAAACTATCCAAGACCAACCAGGAAATGTTAGCACACAATTTTCACAAATTTATTAAAATTCACTATAAGCAATCAAAACTATTCGTCTCCCACAGATATTTCAGATATGAAGTTCTGATAACATTTTTCCTCTATTTTTTTGGTCTGCAATAAGTTATTTCGTTAGTTAAATTTTAAATCAAATATATTCCTTAATGTAGTTGCTCACAAAAGCAGTCTTTTACAAAAGTAAATACAATTTGTTGAAATCTGTTCTGGCAGTTCCCAGAGCAAAATCAAATTTCATCACTTCCTAATTAAAAATTTCAACAATAATTTTAATCTAAATTTTGTATTCATGCAAATTAAAATTGACGTAGAAAACGATGGACTCACATGAGGGTTTTCATATAGCTCAAAGCTGCAACTACAAAATGGGGAAAATGGGGAGAAAGTGGACTTGGAAGACAGAAAATTTGTATAATTCTTTATAAAACCTATAGGTTTATATGGAGTTGGGCTCTATACTTGAAAATCAAATTTTCCTCCAAAAAGGGACTCCAAAAAGAATTTTCCTCAGCATGAATATTAGCAAACATATTGCTGCAGTGTCATTTATAATAAAAAACCCGATTGTATGGGTTTGTTAGCTCTAAATGCAGACCCGATTGTGTGGCTCCAAATGCAGCTATGTTGACGTTGTAATTAATTGAATCGTATTGCGAGTTCAACTTCTGAGTTGAACTTAATTAAAAACTAGTAAAATTATTCGATGTTCACTTTGCATGTCATTAATGCATTTCATGTTTCATAGGACGTTGGCAAGTTATGGCAAATCAATCAAGAATCCTTTGTTGAAAGAATTGGCCAAGAGAGAAGAAGCCAATAGATCAGGAAAAATGACAGTGAGTCCATTTTTTAACTCTTTCATCAATCTGCAAAATTCCCATCCAGATGAGTGAAAAATGAAATTTATTTCCAACTTATTTCAATCGATAACTTCCAAAGAATGAGTTGTCTGTTGTTGTCTTATAATCCAATTGCACGATATAAACAAGAGCGCGTATTGTTCATATTGCAATGATTATTTGATTCCATGAGCTGCTCAAAATTTATGTGAAGTTTTTTTTAACTACTAGATGTCACGATATCCAGAGATATTATAAATATTGAAAATCATTTTCTGGAATCTTAATCCAGCGATAATGTAACAAATTGTTTGTTTCAGACAATAATTTTTATCCGAGACAGAAATGCCAAGGGTCAAGAAATATCTGGCTACATAGACTACGCATACAGGCTGAAAAGCGAGGATTTCGGACCATACTTCACGGGAAAGAAGCGACTCCTTCCCAGGGCATCTGATTTGAGTTTCTACAATTGGGAGACACAGAAGTCAACGAGTAATCACACGACTAACTTCGAAGTCATAACTGAGAACACGAGTGGCTTATTGTTCAAAAGCAAACGAGATCGAAAGATAATCAACGTCGACCCAAAGGTTAGTTAATTTTTTGTAAGCCTAATTTAACAGCAGAGTCGCATAGGGTGTGTCAGAGCCAACAGTTTCTGCACCTGGTGTTGAGATTACTTTAACTCGTGTCTCAAATACTGGCTTCAACTGTACACGTACTCAAAATCGGTTTTGTATACAATTGTCTCAACTCAAAACTTCTGGTGACTGGAAATTAATTTAAAAAAGTTACGCAGTAGATGCGCATTTAGCCGCTGCTAGTTGAAGAATGTCGGATTTTATGTGTCTTTTTTGTTTCATATGAAGGCAATATTTCAAAATTTAAACTGACGCAACTTCGAAGAGATTTTGTTTCTCTGAAAATACTGTTATCAAACGCCAAAAGTTGATTTTCGGCGAAAATCTTAAAAACTTACCGTAAGAAAACAGGTGCTATTGTCTGCAGCATTAAACTTGACAGAAATTCAAATTAGACCAATTTTGTTCTCAATAGTTTCTTAATTTTTGTCCTATCAGACATACGCCGATGGATGTCTAAAATTCTTTTTTTTTTCTATTGACTGAGACTTTTAAACAAGCCAACCTCAATATAGCCCGATATATTAACCAACCGATTAATTACAGGCATTGCAAAAGGCTTCAAAAGACATTCCATTTATTCTCGTTGATCCAGGTGCACTAAAAATCGCAGATCACTCTAGTTATACGATTACCATGAAGAGGATTTTTCGATATTATGAAACTTCGCTAATAGGGGTTACCGTACATGGTAAACAAAGCAAAGTGCAAATAATTTTTTTCCTTAGCATTTAAAGATAACAAATCCGCGCTTACACTTGAGGTAGGTATTATAGAGAGAATGGCAAAGTAGTCTTTTGAATTGAGCTCTTCAATAGTGTTCAGATTGTTTACTTCTTGAAGCATCTGGCCTCAAAATAAGGATTTCGCCAAGATGTGAGAGCAGGGGAAAATTACGTGTCTCAAGTCGAGCAGGTGCCTTCTTTAATAAAGTTGTTTGAAATTTTAAATGAACAATTAAAATTGAGAAAACATATTAAGAAGAACGGAGAAGTTGTTTATTTCTCGAGCACTTCAAGAGATGCGAACTCCTGAAGTGTTAAAAATTTTAGAGCGATTTAGATCAGCTTATTTGTTCTAACTTCCGCCAATAATTGAGCATTGCCGAATTTACTATTACATTAAAGTTGGTTTTATTTTCTTACTATTTGACACTTAAAAGAGCTTATTTTCAAATCGCGAAAAATTATCAATTAGCCACTGAAATGGTAAACATCTTGAAAAAGTCTCCCACATAAAACTTTTATCGCAGAGGTGTCTATTTTAATAATATTCTGCACATAAAAGATTTTGTTGATTTAAAGTGTCAACTTCTTGAAAAATTCTGCTTTATAGTTAACGGTTTGTAAGAGTTCAATTGCGTTGAAGCTGTGAAAGATTCAAAAACCTTATTTGCTAATTGAAAATAGACTTCCTCATAAAAGCAACTGTGGTGGAGGAATCCACAAAACGCAACCAAGTATACCAAGTATTAATATAAACACTCTTAAACTATATACATATTTATCTTATGGTATAATCTCCATCCGTAGAACAAACTCATTTGTTGTCGTACGTACTTCTCTACATGTTAACACTTCACCAATTGGTGACAACGCATTGTACATAGATTGATGATTGTGATTGACATTTCTGTTAACTGTTAACCACACAGTATAACTGGTACTGTGTCTTGACCAACAAGTGCGAAAGCACTCCGTTGCAGTTCTGCCTTAACGCGTTCAGAGATTAGTTGTTGAAATTCAAGATTAACTCTTGCTCTTTTCATTAATAAGCGAATCGTATACAACATGGCGCAGTCAACTATGGCTCGTTCTCCACTAGGAGTAAATTTCTTTTGGGACAAAGGTCACCAACCCGAAATAGAATGGGAAAAATGGCTAGCTACAGTAAAACTAGCAATCATGGTAAAAGAAAATATACAAGTTGACAAGCTACTACAACCAAGACCCGAAAATGAAGATCTTGATTACCCAACAGAGCCACACTACGAACCAGCACTACCTGATGAAACAACCGCCAAAAGAAGGCAAAGGGAACAAAGAAACGTCAAAAGACGTACCGATTGGCAAAACTCATGCAAAGACATAGAAGACAAGGGACCACAAGTAGATAACATACCATGGGAAGAAGCAGATAACAAAACAAAAAGCCACATATACCTCTCACTAGGAACACAAGCAACAAACACTTTCCACCAAAGATTCCCTCACACAGACATTCAAAAATGCACCACGGACGCACTAGTAGAACAACTCAGAGAATCATTCATACAAACAAGGAATGAAACATTTGACAGATATCAATTCTTCCGATGCCGACAAAAAGAAGGCGAATCACTAGAAGTATTCCACTCACGAATCAAAAAACACGCATCAGTCTGCAACTGGGAACACATGGAGGAAAGCCTTGTCAAGAGCATCTTCATGCAAGGAATGAACAACCAGCAAATCCAAATGGATTTATTATCAGAGGCACGAACACCATCAGAGACACTACAATATGCACTAGCACGAGAAAGAGGACAAGAAAGCCAACAGATAATGAGAAACACTTATACAAATACACTACAAGCAAACCCATGGTTCGAAAAAATTCAGTACATAAAACGACAAAACAGGGTCCCAATTCTCCCAACCCCACAATCAGGACAAATCCAAGACTGCCGACGCTGTGGCAACAAATTCCTCCCTGGCCACTTAAACGTTTGCCCCGCAAAAAACGAAATCAGCAGAATATGCAAGAAAATAGGGCACTTTGCAAAACAGTGCAAGTCAGGGATGCCACCACGTCCACAATACAACCCACAACAACGCAGACAACAAAACTATCCCGGACAACAAACATATTCGGGCTACCAACAACAACAAAAGAGTAACCAATTGGTTCAAAGAAAAACATCACAGAAAATGAGAAACATAAATGAAGAAGAACAGGAGGATATACACAATTCAACTGAAGAAACAATCGACCCAGAATCAACTTGCTACATTCGGGAAATGATGGAAGACTGACAAAACACAACAAACTTCATCCATTCAGTTAAATTTACAAATGAAAAAGTCAGCGACATCAACAAGACTAGAAGAGGGGAATTTTGGCTGAAAACATACACCAACAAAAAACAAACCTATTGGTTAGCCGATACAGGAAGCCCCAGGAGTTCCATGAACATCCAGACGGCAAAAAACCTACTAGTAGATAACAAGACAAAGATCCACCATCCGGATAAATCCTTGGGCGAATTCAGATGTTTCAACAACAACAAAATAAATATACTCGGCACAATCCACGTGGACTCCACGTCAGGAACATCAACTGCAAAAAACTGCACAATCCTATTGGTAGACACCAATACAATAAATATTATGGGAAGAGACATCATGAAGAAACTAGGCCTCCGACTCACAATGGGAACACAACAAAAAGAAGGTGAGAGAAATTTACTCAACATAACAAACACCCATTTAAGAATATCCCAATGGATATTCCAAAAGTACCCACACCTATGCACAAGACTAGGTAGATCACAAAATCATGTAGCAAAATCAACATTCAAAAGCGAAATCAACCCAACACAACACAAGGGTAGACGAATCCCACTACACCTAGTAGAAAAAGTAGAAAACGAACTTAAAAAATTAATCGAAGACAAACAAATTAAAAAACTAACATCATGTTCAGACGAATATTTCATAAGCCCAGTAGTAATAACTGTCAAAGCAGATCACTCCATCAAAATCGCATTAGACTCAAAAATACTCAACGACGCAATGGAATAGCGCAATAGCTATGAAAATTTCTGAACTCAAAACAACAGGGGGGACGCTATACTTTAGCAAAATAGATCTCAAATATGCTTATAGCCAACTCCCCCTACACCCCGAAACACAAAAACACTGCAATTTCAATATACTAGGCGGCAACGCTACGGGCACTTACAGATTCCTAAATGGCTTCTACGGCCTGACAGACCTACCAGCAACATTCCAGAAAATGATGGATACGACACTAGATGGATTAGACTCAACAAATGCATTCCTTGATGACATAATAATAATAACAAAAGGAACAATAGAAAAACATGAAAACGAAATAGACAAAGCACTAAAAAGACTAGACCAAGAAAATCTTGCAATAAGCCTTCACAAATGCGAATTTGGCCTAACAGAGATTACCTGGCTAGGATACAAAATAAATTCGGAAGGCATTACCCCAACTAAACGAAAAACAGACGCAATCATCCAACTGGAGAACCCAAAAACGCTGAAACAACTAAGATCATTTATGGGCAGCATACACCACTTGGTAAAATTCATACCAAACCTAGCAGCATTAAGCGCACCGCTAAGACCACTATTAACAAAACCAACAAATAAAACACCCAAAAAATTAGAATGGGAAGAAATACACACCAGTGCATTTAACAAAATAAAACAAGCAATTAAAACAATCGTCGAACAAAAACATTTCGACATTAACTGCCAAGCACGAGTAAAATGTGATGCCAGCAAAGAAGGCTTAGGCGCGTGCCTCGAACAAAGACAAAACAACATATGGCAACCAATAGCATACGCCAGCAGATTCCTTAACAAAAATGAACAAAGATATAGCATAAACGAACTAGAACTACTGGCCGTAGTTTGGTCACTCGAACACTTTAAGTACTATCTATACGGATCACATTTCACTCTCCGAACGGACCACCAAGCTCTACTCTCCGCCCTAAAAAACAATAGAGGCAACAAAACATACCAAAGTAGATTAACTAGATGGGTAGACCGATTACTACCATTCCACTTTAAAGTCGAACACATCGCGGGGACAAACATGGGATTTGCGGACTATTTAAGCCGCCATCCAATAACACAACCAACCGGTGAAAACTTCGACGAAAATCATGTAATAAACACCATAGAAGCAATACATTATACACTACAGACAACGCAAAGAAAAATAACCAATCAGATCGCTAGAAAACAGAATGAACTAAATGACGTCACAAACCAGTCCAATCCAAGCAAACAGAAACAGAACGCTTTTCGCCATTTACACGCTATAAATCAGTTGCCTCCTAACACATTAAACAATTCAATTACTTCAAAATTAACTCAAAATTCTACAAATACAAATCGAATTATCAGAAATTATTTATACAAATCTTCTATTCATCATATTACAAATCCTTTATCAACATCTTTATTTAGTAGATCTTACAACTCAATTAACCCTTTATTTAGCAACAAAATACACGTTACGACAAGTAACAACCCACAAGTAGAAACGTTCCAAGTCCCAAAAAACGATACCGAGCACCAAACACAACGAAAACACAAATGATGACAAACCCACTGGAAACAAATACAATTGCCACACAGACAGACGAAACATCTAACATTGGGCAAGGACGCCAACCACTAGAAGAAAAAGAGGAATTCAACCCAATCCCAGAACTAGACTACCAAAACACTCCCAACTACCTAACACAACTACATCGAGTATTCGGAGAAAATTTCATCGCCGAAGCTACACGAAACGACCCACAGCAAAAATTTACTACAAATCATAGAAGATAAAAACTGGGACTCACTCAAACAATTC
This sequence comes from Convolutriloba macropyga, assembly GCF_964194025.1. Taxonomy (NCBI): domain Eukaryota; kingdom Metazoa; phylum Xenacoelomorpha; order Acoela; family Convolutidae; genus Convolutriloba; species Convolutriloba macropyga. The sequence continues at coordinate 26,385,462 of NC_134471.1, forward strand.
AGCAGATACTGGCACTCCCTAAAACGAGATCTGAGCACGACACCAGCTGGCTGCATACTCTATGACGGGAAATGTATATACCTACACAACTACGTAAACTAATCATGAACTCCATTCACCGCAATCACCCAGGCCAATCAAGAATGATGCACTTAGCAAACATGATATGGTTCCCAAGAATCCATAGAGAGATAGTAACTCTCACCCAGAATTGCCAACCGTGCATCAAAATAGGTAAGAATTTAAAACCAATAATCCCAAAATCAAAATTAGCAAACCTACCACCACTACACGAACCAAACGAAGAAATCCAAATGGATTTTGCCGGCCCCATACTAGACGAACAAAATAATGATTCGTATATATTAGCTTCGGTAGATAGATTCTCAAGATACCCACACGCAATAGTATACCACAACTGCGACACCGACACAGCAATAAAATATTTAGAAAAATACAAAATTTCACGGAATACCTAGAAATATAAGATGCGACCAAGCCCAAGCATTCAAATCCAGGCAATTCGAAATTTTCTTTAACAATCACAATATTAAACTAATACTAGCTCCAGCTGGAGACCACAGAGCTAACGGAATGATAGAACGTCTAATACAAACAATAAAACGCCGTCTCTCAGTCCTAAATAACGACCCCAAATGGTCAAAAATCACACTTGCAGATAAAATCACAGAAATAATCCAAGAAATAAAACCCATACCTAACACAACTACAAAAATCGCACCATTCACAGCTCACTTCGGCAGAAAACCTAACACACCAATATCAAACATTACATCCAGGACATCACCAAAAAACCTATCATACAATGAAATAACAAAATTACATTTAGATAAACGAAGAGGACTAAAACAACCGATGCTGAAAGCCGACACAATCGGGAATCTCGAGTCAGATTCTGAACCTCAACTGGACATACAATTCCAACCAACAATCGAGGGAGATGACTCCTCGGACCAATCTACGCTGCAGAACATTAAGAAAAAAGCCATCAAACGTAAGAATACTTCTCCAATTAAGATAACACCTGACAAACTAATGATAACATTTGGTGATAAAACAACATCAATAACTAACAAACGAAAACAAATAGCACGAAAAACAATAGCACGCAAAGACCCTGAACCACGCGGCACACTAAAACCACTTTGGAACATAATACCAGATGGTACTATTACTAATTACTCACCAACAACAATAACTCTAGACACAAACACCAGAAAGAACACAGTAATCAGAAAGAATGACTTGGCAATCATAAACGAAACAAAACCGAGACTAATGCACTTCGTAGCGTGTAAAACAGTACGAGAATATAATAGAAATCAGGAAAAAATAAAACAATTTTTGTTAACAGAAAAGAAACAATTCAAACAGTCCAAGCAGAAAGACCAACTGGACAGACCAGAAGAACCAACCAACATAAACGAAGCCCACTTCTACTCGCAACCTGGACCATCCCACCAACTCGACATCCCCGGACCAAACAACCGAAACCCACCTCAACGAAAAAGAAAACAGCAGCCCACAAAAAGATCAACGAAACCCAAAAGCGATTTTGACAGAAAATCAAAAGAAGCGGCTATAGCCCAATCGAAACTAAACAAGGCAAAACAGCGCCAGCGCAAAATTTCCAACTCCCCAAGAATCCAAATGGATACTTCAAAGTTAGAACAAAACAAATCTATCGAAGTTATTAACCTAATCTCGGACTCCTCACAAGGCAGCCCGATAAAGATATTTACCTCAGATGACCCAACAGCCTTCATGTCAACACCAGCGAGGAAAAAGTCCCAAGAACAAGTAAACAAAAAGATAGATAAAATCATCCACCGCATCACCCACTCACCAAAGAAACAACAGAACAACGACGAAAAAATAATCTCAATCACCCCAGCTAACCACACAAGACTAATCCAAGACATCATATCCATTACTCCAGCACACCAGTCGACCCCTGTAGACCCAATAACTAAAACAATGACAACAACTCAGGATACCGCGAGGACCAGCACAAATGATTACCAATTGGTAAAACCCAACGCACCCACCACCACCAATTGCGAGAACGAAAACAGTAACCAACTGGTACATACTATTTGGACAACCGATACCAACTCCGACACAACATCCCAAGACAATTAACCGAGACAAACACAAAACAAGGAAACAATCAAACACACAAAACATCACAACATCGAAGCACAACCAGACATACCGGAGGAAAGAGAAAAGGCCGACGAACCTATTGATTTAATACACATGGAGGAGGACAATGGCGAAAGCCTTACAACAAGCTCCATCTCATCCCTCAACACAGAGGATATCGCCGCCCTCGACAAACTCTTTGACTAGTCAGCCAAAGATTCGACGAAGGGGGAGTGTGGTGGAGGAATCCACAAAACGCAACCAAGTATACCAAGTATTAATATAAACACTCTTAAACTATATACGTATTTATCTTATGGTATAATCTCCATCCGGAGAACAAACTCATTTGTTGTCGTACGTACTTCTACATGTTAACACTTCACCAATTGGTGACAACGCATTGTACATAGATTGATGATTGTGATTGACATTTCTGTTAACTGTTAACCACACAGTATAACTGGTACTGTGTCTTGACCAACAAGTGCGAAAGCACTCCGTTGCAGTTCTGCCTTAACGCGTTCAGAGATTAGTTGTTGAAATTCAAGATTAACTCTTGCTCTTTTCATTAATAAGCGAATCGTATACAACAGCAACAAAAAATCAATTGTTAACATCCGGGCAATGATAATAAAGGGTATATAGGTAATCTTTTGCATTTGTAGATTTAGGATTCATTTTCGTAAGTATTAATATAGGTTTTATTAATTTAGTTCGCTAAATTAACCTATGAGAATTTCTCAACAATTTGTATTGAAATAAACTTTTCCAATTTTGAAAAGAGAAATATGAAGGCCTTTGAAATTAAGTATGGTATGCTTAAACTTTTTAGTTTTGTTTTAGGTTTTTACCGCAAAACGTTTTTCTTGCTTTGAAGTTTTTAAAATAAGGGTATAAGACTTTTGATCAGGTTGTCCATTAAATATGCATCCAACTACCAAACAGAAAAAACTATTCATAGCTTCAAAACATGCAAGGAAGATGAAATCAAACAAAAAGATAAAATAATAAATGGTTTTTGTGCAGTTGTCAAAGAATCAAAATTGAGGTAAATTTTTATTGCTCTCGTAGTTTCCGTAATACCGATCTTGTTTAAGCTTATGATCAAAAATATTCCGAGAAAGACCAATAAAGTCACATTCTAACGTAAGTTAGCATTTAAAAAAGTAAATAGATGGTAACGTCGCAGCCAGCTGTGTAAAAGCACAAAACTGATGTTGAGGTGTGCCAGAAAAATAATACTCACTGAACAGCTTAACTCATTATTTTTGAGCTCCAGGTTTGACCAAATGGTCAAACGGAAATTCAGGTCAGTTGACAAATTATAATTTCACGAACTGGTTCGTAAGAGCGTCAGCTATCGGATAATATCTACTAGCAAAATTAAACCGCCACATTAAAAACCATAATTTCATTTTGCAAATATGCAAAATTGTTGATCCAAAAATCATAAACTGCCAGTTTCAAAAATTAGTAGTCCTTAAAAATACCTTTTTAAAATCTAAATGGCAGCAATTGTTTGCCTTTCTCTGCTAGGAAAAACACATGAAGCTTGAACTTTTAAACCAAGATTTAATTTCCATGCTGACAAAAAAACCAAAATTTGCACTATGGTATCAAGAAGCTGCTTTCAGCACAATTTGAGCTGTTTAAGCGTTATTCATTTGTAATATGGCGAGGAAATAAGACGTGACATTTCGAAGTTTTAACAAGATTTTTGCTGTTCTGCGATTTAAAAAAATGTTGCGAAATGTGATGGTCAATGATTTCTGTTGTCATGGACAAACAGAAATAACTAAACCCAATATTAATATCTACTATACAGCGTTCATACAAACGTTGCCGAAAAACTAACAAGCTCAAGGCATCTCCAGCAAAAAAAATGTTCTTCGAGGAAATGGAACGAGATTTATGGAGAATCATCGAAAACTTCAAATTCAGAAAAGCAATCTGAGGGGCTACAAGCAATTTGTTTTTCAGTTACAATACAATCAAACGGGCCCAAACTCTTCCATAGATCTTCAAACAAGTTAAAGATTCTAGGTTATCTAGAAATTTAAATAAATAAATCACAAAGACGATTTGCATTTCAAGACATTTTTCAACTAGATGATGCTCCTGTGCATAAGTTTAAGATTGCTAGCAATTTCGTGAGGGAATAGCAGCAAGGTGCACTAGAAGTATTAGCAAATTGTCCATATTTGAATGCAATTGAAAAAGTATGGACAATATTGCACCACAATAACTAAGACAGTAGTGGAAAAATTTGGAATTAAAAGTGTCGAAAATTTCACTGAGATGTCGTTATAAACTTGTAAGGAAACTATATAAACCCTCTACTAGATGTTTAAAAATTTAATGGCGTAATGACTCGTTAATAGAGAACTGATTTGAACACAGAATGTTGTATTATTTGACGTTTGTGGCGCTTTTTAAAAACTCCTAAGGTGTAGGAAGCTTTTTGGAACATTAGTGTTTCTGCTTCAAAACACTTAGGTACGATTTTAGTTTTGTTAAAACCCTGATAGAAATATATCTTGAAAAGGTACTTAAATCCTATTAAATCTATTCTCCTTTTTAAAAGAACTAGTTTCTTATCCTTTTAAAACTTTGCCTATTTTGTCTGAAAGAGGTTTTCTAATGGGGGGAAACATTTAAAATGTTCACGTTTATTAACAAAAACTAGGGAAGCTGTTTGAAATGATCGTCAGATTTTGCGGGACATTATTTCGGACATGGTCCTTTAATAAAGTTCTCTGGAATTTATTACGTCAGTAAAGTTTTTGTATGTGACGTAGTAAGGCAACTTGTCAACAAGTCGTTTATGGTGCTAGGACAATAAATCGAAAGACAACAGATCGAAAGCGAAAAATGGGACAATAGATCAAAATTAAATTATTCAAGTTGCGTATTGGCCAATCAGATTTAAGCCCTCATTTAATAAGCACATTAAGATGTTCTGTTGTGATATTTTGTTCGGTTGCAATAGATTCATATCAAGTCCCACGGGCCGTTAAGGCATGGTCATGGCTCGCGAGGCATGGCCATTATGTGGTAATTATATTGCAGCTCGCAAATAATGCTTAATTTCAACCAATAAGGATAGATTAATTTTCGATCTATTCTCCCAATTTTTCTGTTTTCGATCAGTTGTCCTTTCGATCTATTGTCCGATCACCGTCTTTTATTTCATTTCAGGCATCGACTCCTGGTGACAATTCGACGAGAACACGAATTGAGAACAACGAAGACTATCCTCCAGTCTACAATCAAGTGGTCCTGTACGATCACATCACCAGGAGGAAAACTTAACGCAAACCAAGTCTCAGTCTCCGCAATTTTCCAAAGGAGCTAGTTTAATCTGCCTCTGCCATTATATTATTGTTCAAAGAATACAAAATTAGAACAAATTGACGCTTTCAAAGTAGCTGTTTTTAGCTTTAGCGCCCTCAACTTGCTGTGGCATCAAAACATAACTGTTTTTCCTTAGTCAAAATATTGGCAAACTTACTGTATTCTAGTTATCGTGAAAAGATTTTTTAATGTATCTTCCTTTTTAATTTTCACAGACCCATTCATCAAAATCAAAGTAATCAACTGCTACCTATTTTCTTGTAGTATTGATCGCAAGACGAATCACATCCCAAACATACAATTATATCTCAACCATAACCGGCAGATTGCCAGAAAATTGCACCGCTCTCAGAACAGAGCATTCAAAATTAGGTTTTCGAGATAGAAAATTTAAAAAATCAAATCATCGGCTTCTAGAGCACAAAAATTTGGGGCACAATTTCCGTGCCTTCAATTAACCAATGTTTAAAAATCAAACTTCGTCAAGTGCAGAGTGCAAAAGTTAAATTTGCCGTACGAGGTAAGTCAAAACTTTTGATAAAAATGACGTAAAAGCTGACACCACTGAGAGTAAATTATGACATCAGTCATTCAATTTCAATCTTTGGGGGCAGAAATCACTGAAAAAGATGCCAAATGGTCACAAGAATTGCTGTAGACGATCAATTAATACAGCATGCAAGACAAGTCCTGAACTACAAGAAAAAAAGCACAACTTGTGACTCAAACAATACTCAAAAGATATACTCAATGGACCATGCCAAAGAGCTTTTCTTTAATGAGACATAAGGAGATAGAGGAAAACAAAAACAGCTGACAGATCGTCAGGAAGTAGCAGCTATAGCTTTGTAGATTTGCAGTCTCGAAAAAGAATCTATAATTTATTGCTGTTTCTATTAGCTGCTTCTATATAACTTCACTCTTCAATTAGAGTGACACATTAAAGTGATAAAAGGTCAATTCGAGAGAGGAAGTCTTTTTTGAAAGAGAGGTAAGTCACGTGCGGCTAAAACTTATGAAGCGGATCAACAAAAAACTCGCTCCACTAAGAGTTAAAAATGACGTCACATGCAATTTAGTCATGGCCTCATGCTCAAAACAAAAATCCTGAAGAATAAAAAACAGCAAAAATTAAATATACAAAAATTTCAACAAGTCTCGTCCTAAAAATTAAAGAATTATCATTGACTTAAGAAAAAACTAGACCTAGAATTGATTATGCATGGCTTATGGCTTAGAAAAACTATTGAGAAAAAATCCGAACACAAAATCGAAAAAACATTTTCAAAAGTCAAATCGCCGAATATTATTACTTCTATTGGTTTAAGCACTATTTACATTATCAAAAGTGCTCTACAATAGATTTCTTCTTGTACAGTAGCGCTGTAAAAGACTTCCAATTCAAGAGGGGAAGCCTTTTTTGAAAGAGAGGTAAGTCAAGTGCAGCCAAAAAATTATGAAGCGGATAAACAAAAAACTCTCTCAACCAAGAGTTAAAAATCACGTCACACATGCAATTTAGTCGTGGCCTCATGCTCAAAACAGAAATCCTGACGAATTAGAAACAGCAAAATTTAATACATACGATAATATAAACAAGTTCTGTCCTAAAGAATGATCATTGACTTAAGGAAAAACGACCTAGAATGGATTATGCATGGCTTCAAAAAAACTTTCGAAAATCTGATTAAGAAAATCGAAAAACATTTTTAAAAGATAAATTGCCACAAATTATTATTATTTTAAAAATTGGTTTAAGCACTAACTACATAAACAAAAGTGCTTTACAACAGATTTCTTAAAACAAAAAAGTTTTTAGTTTCTGAATGCAATTTTGTTTGATGAAAGTTCTTTCAAAGGAAGTCTCTTCCATTCAAGAGGAACTGCAAAGTCGAATAATCTTTTTCCGAAAGCTGTCTGCAAATCTGAAGTTTGAAAGTTGTAAATATAGAGATCTTGTCACTTTGCCATTTCGAGATACCAGCGAGTTAAGATAGTCTGCAAGTCTTTGCGGATGGTGATCCAGACGATGACCCGTCAGAAGAATTTTGAAAATACGTTTTTGTACAGGTAACCAGTGCAACTGTTAAATAAAAATCCGAAGTTGGTGTGCCAGGTGATAGTCGAAAAATTAATCTGCATTCAAAGTTCATTATCCTTTGTAATTCCTGAAGGAGAACGTCGGGCAACCCATCGAAAAGCCAATTACAATAGTGATGCCTAGTGTGAATAAAAACTCACTAATAGTCGCATATATTGCTTTGCGGCTGTTAAAAACAATACATATGAAGAAACGGAAAAGGTAAAGAAAGGAACACATAGATATTGGCAAAATCTTTGTCGCCAACAACAACCTTCAATAATTGTGACGTCTCATTATTTCTTCTCCCGAGAACCTATAAACTTCATTATTTGCTACTCAAACTGCGAACAAATTAAGAAGAACACGAAATGTCCGTTTCATTCATTTTCGGTTCATTCATTTTCAGTAAAATGGCCTATCAACCTAAAAACTGGCCTATCAACCTAAAAATGACTATATAAAACATCAGAAACGTCGGAATAACATCGGAAAAATTGCTCTCGAATGACAGGCGCAGCAATTTATTTTAGGGGCTGTAGCTTAGATTAATTTTTCTTTATGGGTGCGAAGACATCAGCCAAAGGTAGGGTTCGTTCGAACCCCGAGCTCCTGAGTCCGATTGCGTCACCTCAACAGAGGTATTAACAACACTCGTCAATCAGTTTCTTGCAAGCGTCTCTCTAACAATCGGTTTTTGTTTGAGCAACAAACTTTATTTCAGAGTGAGAGCAATTGAAATCTTGAGCACTTGAGAAGTCAAAGAAAAGCGCAAAAATGGTCAAGCAAAAAATCTGCATTTAGAAAGACATACAAGTTTGCAATAATTGATTCTCATTTGAGAGCAATTAATAACAGTAATCAATCGAAAGTTCGTCTATACTAGTCCAATCTTTGACCGCCAAAACTCTAACAGTAAAACATTTAAAAAAGCCAATGGCTGCAAAAGGCGCAACCTGACAAAATTGCATCTAAAAGTCTAATGTAATGTATACTTCAAATCCGATCGGTTCCCAAAATTACTATTGCTGGTTAAAATATGTCAGTAAAATCACTTTAGCAGGAAAAGTTGAGCAAAAAAAGCTTTCGAAAAAGCCGAAAGTGAAGAATTTTAGGTCGCTTGGTGAAAGTTTGTGCCTTTTTTCGCTATAATTTATAATCCGACGTGAACAATTAACTATTCTCTATTACTCAAATTTTTTTCACGCGCGTTATAGAGATCAATAATATCCTCGCCATCTCTTCGCGGCTATTTATAAAGACTGATTTTTGGCGCGAGATCGTATCCGTAAAAGTTCCCTTGTTAATCTATCCCTATTCTGATAATTATTAGAACTCAGGCTATATCAAGTGTAAATTCATCTGATATCCGTAAATTCGTTCAACTAAAATTAAAATATCTATTTCCATAAACAAAAATGTTTTTAATAACAAGTTCTGAAAGCTGAAACAACCAAATTCATTTGTAAAGCAAAGAAGTTCATTCAATTTAACGCAAGAGTCATTCAATGTTTGGTTTTACGCGATTTCGAACCTGTAGCTTTTGACATTGCAACGGATTTTCTCCCTGATTTTGGACTAGAGGGGCCACTTTGCTTCGAAGATTTTTTAGCAGCTGGTGATTTACTTGTATCGTTACTCACGGATTTTTCCTCCTTCTTATGTAACTTTGACCTGGGAATTCTGAACACGCCGTTCGCTCCAACAGAAGCATCAGATGCGTGAGCAATGTCCCCTTCCTCCAACATGGACAAAATGTTCTTCCTAATAAGACCTGTCAGTCGATTTTCACTGACGTCATAGTTTTCCTTCACGTATTTCTGAATAGCAGCCCGGCTAACTCCAGCTCTGTTATGTAATGTAGTTACCGCTTCCGTAATCATATCACGAATAGTCTTTTTGGAACTTGAAGGGGGTTTGGGCGAAGTTTTTGACGTTGGCTTTGGGGACTCTTTTGACGCATCTTTCGTTTTATCGGGTTTTGATTTCTTGCTGCTTTGCTCTTCAGCTTGGCGTTCTTCCATTTTTCGCTTCGAACCCTTTCCCATTATAACAGGAATTTAGACAATTTCCAACACAAATAAATAATTCACAAGTTGAAGGTCAGATTTTATTTCGCAATGGGTGGCGGAATTTCAAGTAACTGATTTCAAAGTTTCAGACAATAGAGCAAAAGGCACTGAAAAAGGTCAAACAAAACGGTCATTGTGTCTGGTTAGAAAACTGAAATCAAAGCAATTCGAAAGACCTCCATCTAATGAGATTTTAGCAATTGCGGCTCAGGGGAGAATCAATAAAAAGTCAGGACATCTAATATGCATAGGTTCAGATTTTACGCTTTTGTCCGCTTATACTTCGTATGTTCTCTTTTATTTCCCAACTCTATCAAACTACAGTAGAGGATGTAAATTTCCATCATGCAAAAGACCCGCACCATATTTTCTTAAAATTTGAAACGTAACCAACTAATGTTGGGCTAATTGCTCTCAAGACGACCCGCAAGACGTTGGCACCGTTGGTAGCCAGCTTGGAGATAGGACAGCAAGCATTAAGAGTATATTAGGTGGAGGGGTTAGGAGATGTGTGGGGAGCCTATGGACGGGGCTTCCTAATTGACGTGGTTGGGGGCTTAACTGAGGTCTGTGTGCGCTGAGAGCATGATTTTACCTGTCTTCGCAGCAACTTCAGTGACGGAAACTTAGACTAGTAAAACTTTTACGAGATCAGTCTGTTTAGCCCGTTGTTGAGGACGAAAAGTCAAACCAAACCAATCACAAACAGTCGGTCGTACAAAAAATTGCATAAACAGGAAAATTTTTTTCTATTATTAATTTTAAACTTCAAAATTGCCTCATTTGAAGCATTTATTAGTGTGAGGTTTTTGATTGAGTAGCATAAAGGTCATGGTAGGTTCTCCTCTGTAAAAGCTAGCACGAAAACATTTATTACATTAGAGGGAGTTTTTATAGGAAATTTTATGGGAGTTTTTATAAAAAAAGAGTAAAAAATACTCGCTCATTTACATTTAACACTAGAACAACAAATACAAAAGAAGAGCACACAAAATCAAAAATTTTGTTCAGAAGTTATTATTACTGCTCTTCGAACAAAACCGGATATTTTGTTAAAAAAATATCGATTTCGCATGCGCAAATGGCAAAGTTTCCATTGGCCTGACTTAGTCCGCAGCAAGTTAAGAGATTATTAGTTGTCTGGTGAAGCTCACTGTACCTGATTGAATGACAAAAAGCTTGAGAAGTTTAAAATTATAGCATCCCGATAAATTTTGAGACAACAGGGCAAACGTTCGTAAGTTGAACTCATAGCACCAGGCGAGAACTTAATGGTCTCTTAGATGTTTAGAATACATCAGTTTTTTGTACTTACAAACTGCCTTTACCAAGGGATGCTTTTGTTACTTAATAGTTATAAACCGATAGAGTGAATACAACTCGCCTTCTTAAAAACTATACTACTAACTTTATTACGATAGATTACTAAACTACAAAGCTATGACCATCCCTCGACAAGTCAGCTCGAAAAAGACAAGCAATCATCTAACGTTGGGTTAAACGCTCTTTAACGATTGGCGAGACGTTCGCATCGGCAGTAGCTAGCTTGGACTTGAGGAGACAAACATTACGGAGTACATTAGGAGTGGGAGCGGGCGTAGGACTGACAATTAAAGTGGGGGCTAGGTGTGTATATGAGTGCAGGGGGCTAGGAGTGCAATGAAGGGATTAAAATCCCCAAAAATGGCCCTCAAAAGGAATATTTAATGTATACTATGCAACTTACCTGATTGGTAGACTTAAACAAAAGTAAAACTCTATGAACTCAGTCACTTGATGCAATCAGGGAATTATCTGTTCACACCGTTGCTTTGGACAAACAGTTATATGATTAGAAAAGAATACTATCAGACAAAAGGTCGGTAGTACCAGAAGTCAAAAAACGAAGATTAACAGGACTAATACAATTACTATAAACTTTGTTTGATAGCAATATAAATTTTTGAAATCAATATTCAGCTAATCAAAAAAACGAGACTCTGGTTAGGTGAAAAATTGAAATCCACAAAAAATGAAGCACTCAACATGGCGTTTAACAAGCAAATGTTTTTACACGCGTGGCAAGCAACGAAAAATGTCAAAATTTAAAACGTTCAACAGAAAAAATTATACTTCAAAATAACCCAATTTATACTTTGAAACACTTATCAATACGAGGTCTCTCACTGTGAAGCAAAAACGCCAGGGAAGGTTTTGCTCTGTAATCGCTAGCGCAAAACATTTATTAATGATTGCAATTATTTCTTGAACCTAAGCCAGGTTCATGAAAAAACTCAACTCAAACTCAAGATAAAAGCTCGTCAAGCAAATAATTATTAGGACAAAACACAAAAAAAATTTCTCGTTAATTGAAATCAACGCTACAGCAATAAAAATTTGAATCAACAGAATTTGAAGCACTTATCATGACGCTTGTCAAGCTCGACAGTTTATACAGGCTGGGAAAGCCACAAAAATTGATGAAAGTTCAAACGTTCAACAGCAAAAATTGTTTTCTATTAATAATTTCATATTTCAAAATAAATCAATTTATACTTCTAAGGAACTACATTTGACAAGGGAAGCTTTTGTTATTTTAGAGCTAAGAAGCGTCACAGTACGCTGATTGTAATTAATGAGAAATATTTTTTAAATTGTATTTTCTCTCCTTAACGAGCCACAAACACTCTCTAATAATTTGCTTGGCGAGAGCGTTTTTCATTTTATTTTAGCTACTCATTCTTTTTGGAGAGTTTATCTTCGCAGCTACAAACAACCATTGTCAGATGTAGTTTCGAAACGACAAACACAACAGACCAACGTTGGGCTAATTGGTCTCAGGCGACCAGGGAGGTTGACTTAGGAAGTAGTTAGCATTCAATAAGTTTGAGAGCAATTCAAAACAAACTTTTGAAATCAGTTTTCCGGAAAGATGTCAATCTGCCTCGGTGACAATTTCAATCCACAAAATTGGAAGCACCTATTATGACGCTTGACAAGTACAAGTGTTTATAGTCTTGGAAAGCAACAAAATCTGATTGAAAATCAAAACGTTCAACACCAAAAATTAGTCTTCTATTAACAATTTTATATTTCAAAATAACCCAATTTATACTATGAAGCATTTGCCAGTTGGAGGTCTCTCACTGTGAGGCAATGTAACCATGGAGGGGGTTTCTCTGTAAACACTCTCATAGAAAAGTTAGCAATGGCGGTAGCCATTATTTCATGAACCTAACTTTCAACTCAAACTTGAATGAAAAAAATGAAAAACGCTCTCGCCAAGCAAATTATTAGAGAGTGTTTGTGGCTCGTTAAGGAGAGAAAATACAATTTAAAAAATATTTCTCATTAATTACAATCAGCGTTACAGCAATAAAAGACAGAGGTTATTTTTACTGCTAATTCTTTGAACAACAGGCTTGAACAATTCATAATTATAGCGTCCTGTTAATTTTAAGAAAAAGCCAAGCCTTCTCATTTTAATTTTATAACAAATAGAATTTCATTGGCTCTATGATGTTAACAAAACGTCCCGCATTTTCATCTGGTAGTAGTTTTCACACTGCAATTGACAAGGGAAGCTTTTATTTAGTAGCTAAAAAGCATCAGAGGGAGTACTCACTACTATTTGATAGATTACTTATCTTCACAGCTATTAGCATTCATTGTCAGAGGTAGTTTGAAACCGACAAACTAAACAGACAAACGTTGAGCTAATTGATTTAGACGACGTTGACTTATGAAGTAGCCAGCATTGAAGATCTTCAGGGGGCTTGCTATGAGGTGGCTGGGGGCTTAGCCTTGAGGTGAGTTTCCAAGGGCTGTTAGGGGCCGAATGAGGTTGGTTTCAATCGCCAAAAACACGGTCTTAAAATTATGATTTTACTTTTTTCTTAGGAGGCAAATTAAAATGAAATTTATTTGACGAAATTCACTTGTTTAAATAAGAACAGTCTCGAACAATTTGCAATTAAAGTAACGTGTTAACTTTGGGAAAAGAAGCCAAGCGTTACCAATTCGATTTCATAACAAATATAGACAACATTAATAGCTTTTAGATGTTTAGAATACCTTCTGCAGTGTCGTCTTGTTGTTGTTGTTTTCGAACTATCTTTGACAAGGGAAGCTTTAATACTTATGAAGCGTCCAAGGGACTTTTAATATTCTGCTAATGGATAGATTACTTATCTTTACAGCTATCACCATGCCTTGTTAGAGGAAGTTCAAAGGAGATAAACATAAGAAACTAACTTCGGGTTAATTACTCACAGAGGACCATCGAGATGGCTTCGGCAGTACCAACTTGGATTTAGGCAACATAGGGGAGTGCATTAAGGGAGGGGGCTTCGGAGCGGAGGGGGACCTCAGGGAGCGGATGAAGTTTCGAGCGTGTCCAGTTAGGAGTGGAATTGAGAGGAGGTGGAGGTTGGGGGAAAGAATTGCGGACGGAGTAAGGGAGCCAAACCGCCAAAAACGGCTTTTTTCACCATAATTTTTTTCTCTCAATAGCTTCGGCGAAGTGTAAACTTAGAGACTAGTAGGATTAGAAAGGTCAGACAAAAAATCGATCACGCGATAGATTGCATGAAAAAGACTGCAGGACTTTTTCAAGAAATATCTGGTACAAACTTTGTTTCAGAAGGAATCAATAACATGAAGACAATGCGGCATGAGGGTTTTAATTCTCAAGTTCAAAAAAGAGCTGACAGTTAACAGACAATGGTAAGTTGCCCCTGAAAAGAACGAATAAAATCTTCCTAACGCAGGAAAGTTGTTTGAGCTGAGTCTTTGTTAGCAACAAAGTAACATATAAAGCAGCTACGCGGCAACAACTCTATTTCACTCAAACAAAAAAGCAATGTTTAAAAAATTGGCTCACAAAAAAATTCTGTTATTACCAGCTATGATGATATGAAGCCGCAAGCTCTCATGGGAAATTTATTTGGCTCATCCCAATCTAATTACAGCAGTAACACTCACTAAGACTTGTCCCCCGATATATATACAGGATACATGTTCATTCAGCAACAACCGTCTATGATCGGGATGAAAAAGAAGAAGACGAGAACTAAATGAAGACGGACAAGTCAGCGCATCAAAAAATTCGTTCATCAGGATTAGTACTGATTTTTATTTCTCTGATGGCCCTTGGGTTATTTTTTATCGAATCTAAATTGCCACTGAAATCCCTCTAGCAAAATTATTTTTGAGAAATTATCAAAATTGAAAACCAAGACAGTTGCAAAACCCCTGGACACCACTTTGAAAAAGCAACAAGCCTCAATAGCATAATTGAAATGTTAATTTATAGCAAAATTAGAAATAAAAACTTCCTCTATTTGGCCTATCTCACAGAATATATTGAAATATTTGGATCATCCATTTTCTTCCGACCCCACTTGTGGGGGGAGGAACTATATACTCAAATGGTTTTTTTCAGACAATATTGGCCGATCGATATATTCATCGTAGAGAAATAAGAGTGGTATCATTAAAAAAACTCGTAGCGTAGAATTCAAAATTAAAAAGAGTTTTTTGAAGAATTTCGTTTTTTTTTTTTTCGAGGAGTTATCGAGGTTTAAAATTTAGTGAGAAGACAGGAAATTGACATGATTTTGTTCGCTTTCAACTTAATTTTCGTAATTTTTTCTATAAAAATATTAATTCAAGATTACATTTCACGCTACTAATTGAAACAATTTTGCATTCCTAATAGACTAAAGGCAACAAAAATAATAGTTTCGGTCACATGGGTGTGTTTACTATCAGAAAAAAACCTGAATTCTCTTTAAGAGCTGTTTTTTTAAATAAAGCTTTCGCGTTTTTTGTTTTTTTAAAAAGTTACTCATAGACTCATTTCGAGATTCCGTTGATGACGGGCCCCACTTACAGTAAAATATAGCCCTAAGAACCGCTCTTGTTTTCTTTTGGCATCTTCTCTGAATTTTGTAATTTTCAATGAAATTTTGATTTTATTTTTGAGATTTTACTAAATTTTTGTAGTCCAATGGCATAGACTCGTTGACTAAAAGTGCAATTGGCTTCCTAATGAGCATTAAGTGAACATATCTAGTGCTCTGAGTGGACAGATAATGGCTGTTGAATGAATTCGCAATTTTTTTTGAACATTAACCGATATTAAACTTATTTTTTTGAACTGTAATTCAATTTCAGTAATGAGAGTACCCACTTATTGTCCACTGCAACCGAAATTGATCCGGATAGCGATTTTTAATTCTAACTATTGGTTTCATGACATCGATGCCACGAGTTTTCATATTTTTTTAATTTTTGGATAACTTTTTTTTCATTATTTTGTTCATTTTGAAATCTTAAACCATTATCTCAAAATTGATAGTTCCAATTTGCAGAGAGAAGACTTTAATGTATAATTCTGAAAATATTCATAGAAAAGCTTATGGTTTAACTGGCTTCGGCACCTTCTCGCACTTTTCTATTGAAATTTTAGCTTTTGCCTGTATTTGTTGTTGTTTTCATAGCCATAAGACTGACAGTGATGTCTTATTGATAACTTATGAATGACAAACATTATATTCGTCCCATCCAGGCACAAGTTACCGTATTTATTGACTTCCGTTGAATGCCATTGAATTTAATGGCGTTGATAACGTTTTTTTCAAAAATTTCGTCCTTTTGTTATACTTGTTCATATTTCTTGATAATTTTTAGGTCAAATTTTCTAAACAAAGAATCAATCCATTGTTGTTAAAAAAATAAACTAAAAAGCAAGCTTTTAATGAAAATTTTTCTTTAATGGCTTCGACACTTTTCTCCCTCATTTTTTTTAATTTGCTGTTTTTGACTGCTTTTTCTTTAATTCTTTTTGTAGTCGTAAAAAGCTGGGAGGTCTCATAATCTACGAATTGAGAATTGCAAGAATGATGATTCTCAATGCAGTCAGTTTATAGCGAAGAGTCTTAAAGTTTATATTTATTTTCAAAAAAATTTTTAATATTTTCAGTTTTGTTGTTCTTTTCGTCAACTTGAAACTTATTCTAATCACAGAGGTCCTATTGAACATCAGGACCTAGTGAAAATTTTAATCGTTCAGATTATTTTTAGCTGAGTTAAAAAAATAACAATTGAAATAAGAAACAATATTGAGATAAACGCTAATGATTTTAATGGCTTCAATAATTAGTGTATTTTGCAACTTTTCTACAAAAAAGTTTTTCTACAACGTTAGTTCGTTTCTATGGTTTAGTCTAAACAAATATAGGTCATATCAGTTTCGTACGGCCATTTTAGTAAAATTATCACGAATGTTTCGTTAAAGGCTTAGGGTTTTTAAGACGTTTGAAGTTATGATACGTTTTTAAAAATGTTGATTGAATTTTGCCCCATTATTTCTTTTTGTTGACCTTCTACCTAGTCCCATTAAGGAAAAAACCCATCTGCTGTTTAGCTGAGAAAAAGTAAATTTGTGTAGCTAAGGTTTTATCTGACTGCATTTTGACTTTGTTACTAGGTGCTTTTAAATTTAGATATTGAGGTTTTGCCGTGAAATGTTTGTTTTTCCTGATTTTGTTGTTTGTTTTATTCTCGTAGTCTTTAGAATACCTCCTGCAGTGTCGTCTTGTTGTTGTTGTTTTCGAACTGTCTTTGACAAGGGAAGCTTTAATACTTATGAAGCGTCCACTGGACTTTTAATATTCTGCTAATGGATAGATTACTTATCTTTACAGCTATCACCATGCCTTGTTAGAGGAAGTTCAAAGGAGATAAACATAAGAAACTAACTTCGGGTTAATTACTCACAGACGACCATCGAGATGGCTTCGGCAGTACCAACTTGGATTTAGGCAACATAGGGGAGTGCATTAAGGGAGGGGGCTTCGGAGCGGAGGGGGACCTCAGGGAGCGGATGAAGTTTCGAGCGTGTCCGGTTAGGAGTGGAATTGAGAGGAGGTGGAGGTTGGGGGAAAGAATTGCGGACGGAGTAAGGGAGCCAAACCGCCAAAAACGGCTTTTTTCACCATAATTTTTTTCTCTCAATAGCTTCGGCGAAGTGTAAACTTAGAGACTAGTAGGATAAGGTCAGACAAAAAATCGATCACGCGATAGATTGCATGAAAAAGACCGCAGGACTTTTTCAAGAAATATCTGGTACAAACTTTGTTTCAGAAGGAATCAATAACATGAAGACAATGTGGCATGAGGATTTTAATTCTCAAGTTCAAAAAAGATCTGACAGTTAACAGACAATGGTAAGTTGCCCCTGAAAAGAACGAATAAAATTTTCCTAACGCAGGAAATTTGTTTGAGCTGAGTCTTTGTTAGCAACAAAGTAACATAAAAAGCAGCTACGCGGCAAAAACTCTATTTCACTCAAACAAAAAGAGCAATGTTTAAAAAAATGGCTCAAAAAAATTCTGTTATCAGCTATGATGATATGAAGCCACAAGCTCTCATGGGAAATTTATTTGGCTCATCCCAATCTAATTACAGCAGTAACACTCACCAAGACTTGTCCCCCGATATATATACAGGATACATGTTCAATCAGCAACAACCGTCTATGATCAGGATGAAAAAGAAGAAGACGAGAACTAAATGAAGACGGACAAGTCAGCGCATCAAAAAATTCGTTCATCAGGATTAGTACCGATTTTGATTTCTCTGATGGCCCTTGGGTTATTTTTTATCGAATCTAAATTGCCACTGAAATCCCTCTAGCAAAATTATTTTTGAGAAATTATCAAAATTGAAAACCAAGACAGTTGCAAAACCCCTGGACACCACTTTGAAAAAGCAACAAGCCTCAATAGCATAATTGAAAAGTTAATTTATAGCAAAATTAGAAATAAAAACTTCTATACCTCTATTTGGCCTATCTCACAGAATATATTGAAATATTTGGATCATCCATTTTGTTCCGACCCCACTTGTGGGGGGAGGGACTATATACTGAAATGTTTTTTTTTCAGAAAATATTGGCCGATCGATATATTCATCGTAGAGAAATAAGAGTGGTATCATTAAAAAAAACTCGTAGCGTAGAATTCAAAATTAAAAAGAGTTTTTTGAAGAATTTCGTTTTTTTTTCGAGGAGTTATCGAGGTTTAAAATTTAGTGAGAAGACAGGAAAATTGACATGATTTTGTTCGCTTTTAACTTAATTTTCGTAATTTTTTCTAATAAAATATTAATTCAAGATTACATTTCACGCTACTAATTGAAACAATTTTGCATTCCTAATAGACTAAAGGCAACAAAAATAATAGTTTCGGTCACATGGGTGTGTTTACTATCAGAAAAAAACCTGAATTCTCTTTAAGAGCTGTTTTTTTTTTAAATAAAGCTTTCGCATTTTTTGTTTTTTTAAAAAGTCACTCATAGACTCATTTCGAGATTTTGTTGATGCGGGCCCCACTTACAGTAAAATATAGCCCTAAGAGTCGCTCTTGTTTTCTTTTGGCATCTCCTCTGAATTTTGTAATTTTTAATGAAATTTTGATTTTATTTTTGAGATTTTACTAAATTTTTTGTAGTCCAATGGCATAGACGCGTTGACTAAAAGTGCAATAGGCTTCCTAATGAGCATTAAGTGAACATATCTAGTGCTCTGAGTGGACAGCTAATGGCTGTTGAATGAATTCGGAATTTTTTTTGAACATTAACCGATATTAAACTTATTTTTTTGAACTGTAATTCATTTTCAGTAATGAGAGTACCCACTTATTGTCCACTGCAACCGAAATTGATCCGGATAGCGATTCTTAATTCTAACTATTGGTTTCATGACATCGATGCCACGAGTTTTCATATTTTTTTAATTTTTGGATAACTTTTTTTTCATTATTTTGTTCATTTTGAAATCTTAAACCATTATCTCAAAACTGATAGTTCCAATTTGCTGAGAGAAGACGTTTAATGTATAATTCTGAAAAAATTCATAGAAAAGCTTATGGTTTAACTGGCTTCGGCACCTTCTCGCACTTTTCTATTGAAATTTTAGTTTTTGCCTGTATTTGTTGTTGTTTTCATAGCCATAAGACTGACAGTGATGTCTTATTGATAACTTATGAATGACAAACATTATATTCGTCCCATCGAGGCACAAGTTACCGTATTTATTGACTTCCGTTGAATGCCATTCAATTTAATGGCGTTGATATTACGTTTTTTTCAAAAATTTCGTCGTTTTGTTATACTTGTTCATATTTCTTGATAATTTTTAGGTCAAATTTTCTAAACAAAGAATCATTCCATTGTTGAAAAAATAAACTAAAAAGCAAGTTTTTAATGAAATTTTTTTTGATGGCTTCGACACTTTTTTCCCTCATTTTTTTTAATTTGCTGTTTTTGGCTGCTTTTTCTTTAATTCTTTTTGTAGTCGTAAAAAGCTGGGAGGTCTCATAAGCTACGAATTGAGAATTGCAAGAATGATGATTCTCAATGCAGTCAGTTTATAGCGAAGAGTCTTAAAGTTTATATTTATTTTCAAAAAAAATTTTAATATTTTCAGTTTTGTTGTTCTTTTCGTCAACTTGAAACTTATTCTAATCACTGAGAGGTCCTATTGAACATCAGGACCTAGTGAAAATTTTAATCGTTCAGATTATTTTTAGCTGAGTTTAAAAAAATAACAATTGAAATAAGAAACAATATTGAGATAAACGCTAATGGTTTTAATGGCTTCAATAATTAGTGTATTTTGCAACTTTTCTACAAAAGTTTTTCTACAACTTTAGTTCGTTTCTATGGTTTAGTCTAAACAAATATAGGTCATATCAGTTTAGTACGGCCATTTTAGTAAAATTATCACGAATATTTCATTAAAGGCTTAAGGTTTTTAAGACGTTTGAAGTTATGATACGTTTTTAAAAATGTTGATTGAATTTTGCCCCATTATTTCTTTTTGTCGACCTTCTACCTAGTCCCATTAAGGAAAAAACCCATCTGCTGTTTAGCTAAGAAAAAGTAAATTTGT
Organism: Convolutriloba macropyga; assembly: GCF_964194025.1. Classification (NCBI taxonomy): domain Eukaryota; kingdom Metazoa; phylum Xenacoelomorpha; order Acoela; family Convolutidae; genus Convolutriloba; species Convolutriloba macropyga. Next base: position 26,406,073 of record NC_134471.1, read on the forward strand.
GTAGCTAAGTTTTTATCTGACTGCATTTTGACTTTGTTACTAGGTGCTTTTAAATTTAGATATTGAGGTTTTGCCGTGAAATGTTTGTTTTTCCTGATTTTGTTGTGTTTTATTCTCGTAGTCTTTTTGGTGGCAGATCTCATGAGCGCTGTAATGAGGCAAGGCATTATGTAATTTAATTAGTGGGTGTGTAAAGATTTTTTTAACTCAAACTTCTATTTTTGATTATCTCTTTATTTGGTGGACAATTAAGTCAAAAATTAGATGAGCCCGGGTCGGAACATCATGGGCGAACGCACATTAACGAGCCTCCTTGTTATATTTGAGATTTCAATGCAGCTAATAAAGTCTTTTACTACTACTACATATTTGAATTGCTTCGGAATATACTATTGTTCCTGAAGCTGACAGATATTGACAAAAAGCCTTGAACAAATTACAGAAGATTTGAATTAATACCATAAGAATCCGAAACACATCAGATCAAATATAAACATTATCATCAGGGGTCTCATGCCGTTTTCTATTGCATAGTTAATTTGAAGACAAAGCGGAAGCCACCTTCTCAAAATTCAATATCTCTACGATGTTCTTCGATTTCACATTATCTTCGTGTCCCGGGAAGAACACCTGGTTTGTGGTAACTTGCCATTTCTTAGCTGCTGCCATCTGGTTGAGAACCGTGACGCTGATTCCTCCTAAATGTTGGCACATAGTATCGCGCGGAACGTTTGCAAATGTCGATGCCACAACGTGTCCGATATAATTACGAATGGCTATGTCAAATCCTTCAATCTTACAAATAAGATGTTGCATCTGGTCAATTCTTTGCCATGCATCTTCGAATTGACACGTCTCCAACAAGAAGTGTATTTCAAACACTCCGGTAAGATCATGGGGCGGAATTCGCTCGCATAAGTCTTTATCCATGAGAGCTTTGCAGATTAGAAAATCCGGATGCGGCAGATTCATTAGAGCTTTGAGCAGAATTTTCAGAATTATCTGGTCATTGGATTTCTGAGGATCGAATTGATACAACTTCAGCAAACAAAGATTAGCTTTAAAATCATATTTATTTGCAGCTACTTGAGCATCGACGTAAGCCTCGAATTGCACTGCATTTTCAGGATTGTATAGTTCAATTCCTTCTAGAAGATACTCGATTTGCTCTTTGAGTTCTTCGTAATTCCCATCGGTTTCACTCATTTCGACCTAAATTTGCATAACTGCGACAAGTCGTGATACAATCAATAGACTAAATAGAACGCAGTCAGCAAGTTGAGCAAAATTGAGACACACAATTTTTGCTATTACTGGATTAACTAGTTTCCTACTTTCTCTGGGATTTCGGATTTTTTCAGTTACTAACCCCCTGGGATTACGTTAAGCCGACCTGGAATATGAAAAAATTACCTGCAAATAACTGGCGGGAGAAAATTGAGAACAACCAACTAACTTAATTGTCAAAATACAGCATTCATTGCAATTATTGATTCAACCTTTTAACCATAATTATTTTCGTAGTTCTGCCTTGATTTTATCAAAATTTGTAATAAAACTTGGACTTGAGGGTTGCTAATGACGGGTCAGTCAACTAATATGGGGTCACAAACCGACTATCGTATGTTTGGTAACTATACGTTTTCTTTAAATCCCAAATACTACAAAAATCTTTTTCTGCCGAAAAAATTTCTCAAACTTCAATCAAAAGAAAGTCTCTCCCAATTGGTTATTAGGTCAACTCGGAAATGGCAAGTCTACTCAAATTTTTGGGCATTATATGTAGTAGTAGATAGGCTTTAGGACGAGAACAGGGTTGAAAATTCACCCTTCAGTTTTCAGCTGGCACAATTTTCTTGGCAGGGTCACAGAGACAGAGAATTCGCTAGGAACAGGGTTCCATTGTTGCTCCTATCGAAGAACTCGTGATACATCTTCGTCAGTCTTGATTTCGTTAACTCATTCTCAGGTATGTGCTTGTTTAAGATGTTCATAAGTCTGTGTCCACAAATTTGCATCGGTCTTCTTCAACCTGTTAAAGGAACTTCGAAGTTTTTGTTTTGCCGCGTTTCTGTTGATCTGGATTTTGGTTTGTCGTTCGAATCTAGAGCATAATTGTTTTGGCATATTGCGTTTGTGAGTGTCACACGTATGTAAAAAAAGGGTGTACTAAAAACCTTGGGTTTCAAGGTCAAAGATTTAGTTTAAATTTTAATTTATTACTTGATTAATGACTGACACAATCTTGATAGGTGTCGACAGATTGAAATAGACAAAGCTCGGGCTTCGAGCAATACTAACAATTGTGACATATCAGTATTTACTTGGTTAATTTACCACGGTGATAGAACCGATATTGGGTACGGGCAAAACTGAGGATAAAACTCATTCATTGAATAATAACCCTACCTTCAGAGTTAATCACTCAATTAGATCTTCATTTATTTGAAACAATTCTCTTCTGCTTTTATCTACTTATTAATTAATCCTCAATCCTTGTATTTTAAACAAGTACCACGCTCAATTACAAAAGATAATACATATTACGTACGGGCGGCTGCTATAGTGGCGACAGAGATTAAAAGTAAATAGAAAACCACCACCCAATAACATTGAGCGTTGTACTAATTTCCAAGAGAAATCTATTTTTTTGTTTGAAAACCAATTTTTAAACGCGAGTTCGACGTCTTAACATCACGAACCGGAAAAGGAATTGTGGACTGCTGTCGGGATTCGACAACAACAACTGCCACCTTGGAACTATCAAGTGAGTACTCCCTAAAAATTCGAATAGCATAAATCAGGGCGTACATGTTTTTTTGATAATAAAATAGCGTTCAGAAATATCAGTATTTTAATTTGACTTAATTTGACTTAAACTCAAGCATTAAACCTCGAGTTTTTTATGCATTTATTGACGAGGGAATTAGAGTTTCAATCAAATTTAAAAGCTGTTAACTAGAGTATCGGAAAAATAGTTCGAGTTTCGAACAGAATTAAAGAAATATTTTGAATAATAACAGCTTTTAAATAAAATAAGGATGGCGTGGCACTCCTCAAAAACGATGTTACCGGAACCGTTTACTGAATCAAATGATTTTGAAAGTTACATTACACACTTTGAGCTCTTGTCACAACTTCAAAAGTGGCAAAGAAAAGAAACAGTAAACGGCGCCGAGACCGAAATTGATGAACGGCCGCATTATTTCGCGATAAGGGTACAAAACCGGGCTATTGATTTCTATCGTACACTTTCGGAGGACACTAGAAAGAGTTATGACGAGACCGTAAAGGCTTTCAGACAACATTATAATGACTAAATAGAACGCAGTCAGCAAGTTGAGCAAAATTGAGACACACAATTTTTGCTATTACTGGATTAACTAGTTTCCTACTTTCTCTGGGATTTCGGATTTTTTCAGTTACTAACCCCCTGTGATTACGTTAAGCCGACCTGGAATATGAAAAAATTACCTGCAAATAACTGGCGGGAGAAAATTGAGAACAACCAACTAATTAATTGTCAATATACAGCACTCATTGCAATTATTGATTCAACCTTTTAACCATAATTATTTTCGTAGTTCTGCCTTGATATTATCAAAATTTGTAATAAAACTTGGACTTGAGGGTTGCTAATGACGGGTCAGTCAACTAATATGGGGTCACAAACCGACTATCGTATGTTTGGTAACTATACGTTTTCTTTAAATCCCAAATACTACAAAAATCTTTTTCTGCCGAAAAAATTTCTCAAACTTCAATCAAAAGAAAGTCCCTCCCAATTGGTTTTTAGGTCAACTCGGAAATGGCAAGTCTACTCAAATTTTTGGGCATTATATGTAGTAGTAGATAGGCTTTAGGACGAGAACAGGGTTGAAAATTCACCCTTCAGTTTTCAGCTGGCACAATTTTCTTGGCAGGGTCACAGAGACAGAGAATTCGCTAGGAACAGGGTTCCATTGTTGCTCCTATCGAAGAACTCGTGATACATCTTTGTCAGTCTTGATTTCGTTAACTCATTCTCAGGTATGTGCTTGTTTAAGATGTTCATAAGTCTGTGTCCACAAATTCGCATCGGTCTTCTTCAACCTGTTAAAGGAACTTCGAAGTTTTTGTTTTGCCGCGTTTCTGTTGATCTGGATTTTGGTTTGTCGTTCGAATCTAGAGCATAATTGTTTTGGCATATTGCGTTTGTGAGTGTCACACGTATGTAAAAAAAGGGTGTACTAAAAACCTTGGGTTTCAAGGTCAAAAATTTAGTTTAAATTTTAATTTATTACTTGATTAATGACTGACACAATCTTGATAGGTGTCGACAGATTGAAATAGACAAAGCTCGGGCTTCGAGCAATACTAACAATTGTGACATATCAGTATTTACTTGGTTAATTTACCACGGTGATAGAACCGATATTGGGTACGGGCAAAACTGAGGATAAAACTCATTCATTGAAAACCAATTTTTAAACGCGAGTTCGACGTCTTAACATCACGACCCGGAAGAGGAATTGTAGACTGCTGTCCGGATTCGACAACAACAACTGCCACCTTGGAACTATCAAGTGAGTACTCTCTAAAAATTCGAATTGCATAAATCAGGGCGTACATGTTTTTTTGATAATAAAATAGCGTTCAAAAATATCAGTATTTTAATTTGACTTAATTTGACATAAACTCAAGCATTAAACCTCGAGTTTTTTATGCATTTATTGACGAGGGAATTAGAGTTTCAATCAAATTTAAAAGCTGTTAACTAGAGTATCGGAAAAATAGTTTGAGTTTCGAACAGAATTAATGAAATATTTTGAATAATAACAGCTTCTAAATAAAATAAGGATGGCGTGGCACTCCTCAAAAACGCTGTTACCGGAACCGTTTACTGAATCAAATGATTTTGAAAGTTACATTACACACTTAGAGCTCTTGTCACAACTTCAAAAGTGGCAAAGAAAAGAAACAGTAAACGGCGCCGAGACCGAAATTGATGAACGGTCGCATTATTTCGCGATAAGGGTACAAAAGCGGGCTATTGATTTCTATCGTACACTTTCGGAGGACACTAGAAAGAGTTATGACGAGACCGTAAAGGCTTTCAGACAACATTATAATGAGAAACCAGTAGTGTTCCGGGGGAGGCTAGCTAGGAGAGTCCACCAGACTGGTGAAAAATTAACAGATTCTCTCGGTGATTAGCAAACTTTAGCCTTAAAAGCATACCCTCAGGAGTCTAATGAGATAAGAGAACATCTCATTTTGAGGGGTTTTCTCGAAGGCATAGAAAATAGTCAGGTGCGACGTGACCTGAGAAAAAACTTGGGTGACGCGGATATGCCTTTAGACAAAGCTTTAGAAAGAGCACTACACATTGAAGCAGTCACGAGAATTGAGGAGGAGGATAATGAGCCGCGGGTTTCTGCCATCCAGTCGAATGAAAACACACAACTGGTTAATTCGATTAACGATTTAGTGCGAACACTGCAGAGTAATCAACCTAATAGGCAAGAGAATCAAAAGTTTTCATCGCAAGGAGCGCGGCCAAAAGAGTTTCTGCGCGGTAGTCAGCGAAGTTCAAGAGAGAACAAAGATAGAAATAGAAATACTAATAGCTATACTAGAAGCAGCGCTGAGCATAGACAAAACAATTACGAAAGTAGAGCGCGTGCGCTAACACCGGTAGGTGAGAACAGAAGCCGAGATCGATCGCACGAGAGTCTTGCCGAGCAGTCGAAGGCAGCGGCGAGTTTCGAGAAAGAAAAATGTCGCCGTTACGGTCAGCGAAACCATGCATCTAGGGATTGCAAAAATTATTTCGAATGTGGGAGTCCAAATCACTTCAAACGAAATTGTTCGTATTTGAACGAGAATTAGCTGGAAATGGCAGAATAAATAATTGAGTAGTTCGAGATACAACGATACAGTCAGTTCGTTGAGTTTTAGTAGTCGCTGTTTGTAGTCAGCATCTTTTCCGCATATCCATGCAGTGGCTTTGCGTTGCACTCTTTCATCGACTTCAGGTCAGTTTTTGATGCGTAACAAACCTGGGAAGCGAAGGTCAGAACAGGCACTACGTAACCAACGTTTGCATTTAGTTTTGTGTCGGGATTAGCTTTGTGTGAACATATTATTTTCAAGAACCAGAAAGATCGCCAGGCCTTGATTGTTTTTCGAGAGCAGTTATCACTCCAGAAGATTTCCAGATGATTACCCCAAGGTTGTTCTGTTGCGACACCACTTCGAGTGAATCGCCGGATTCTCATGAGGCCCTTCCTTACAGACATATTTTTTTGCTTTTCTCGACGTTAAGGGACATGTGGTTGTCTTTACTCCAAGTTTGAATCTTTTCAACGAGCCAATTTGCGTCAGTTTTGCTCTCCATGATGACTTTGAAGTGGTCAGCATAGCCATACGATGAGTAATGGGCATTTTCTATGGACACTATATGCAACATCAAAGGGCATTTTAAGCCAAAAAATTGCCGCGAGACCAACTAAAATGTGCGATAACTTCGTAGACCTGGGGTTTTAAAAATTTTAGAAAATATGACCGAAGATAAGAAAACTGCTCTGATAGAATTGCTATCTAGAGAAGAGTCGCGTAATTTCTACGGTTATCCACAAAGGAACATATGGAACTCGACAAAACGAGTCATGCAAAAACTGTTTTCATTCAAAAATATAGGGAAAAAAGAGAAACTGAGAACATTTACAACATGGTGTGGACTTGCTCATAGCCATCATCGTAAAATAAGAGATTGCCCAAGGGCATTGTTCTCGTAGTGTTTCTTAAAGTTGAGGTATCACTGCAAATACCAGAGCTCAGTGAAAATATCTCTAAATCTGACTAAACCGGAATTGAAAGACTGCAACCGGAGAGCGCCTTTCCGAGGAAAAGCAGAATGTGAGTCATGCAAAAATTGGTTTCAATCAAAATGCCAGATATCAAATGAGGAGTACGCCAACATGCAGGATGTTGTTTGAATTTGTACGTATTGCAGCAATCCACAGTCGGAAGGGCAAGTTGAGGAGATGAAATTGTTCAAAAATATGTGGATGATACTATCTGCACAGTTCCTGGTGAACCGGAAAAGTACTTGAAATTTGCCAATTCATTACACAAAAAATCTGCAATGTACCTTAGAAAAAATGAACATGGAAAAGGATTTGGCTTTTCTTGATATCAGCGTATATGTGAGCAGGGAAAATAGAATCCCCTGTAATTGGTATCAAAAACAAACTAGCACAGGAATAAAAACTGAATTTTCTCTGCTCTGCACGGTTTCAGCATAAAAAAATGGGGTTTTCTGGCCCCCTAGATTAGTGGACACATATAATTTGCTTCCCCCAAACGTACGTGCCATGTTTTCACATAAAGATTTGCAAAATGATTTGTAATGGAACGTGCTATCGTAACTGGGTGGCGCATAACGTACTGGGGTGAGGCGCAAAGTGAAAAGATCCAAAAAATGTGATTCAAGGGACGGTTCACATGGTTTTCAAAGCAACATCTAAGTGGCCTCCGATCAAGCGCTCGAAGAACAAGACATGCTGAACCAAGTATCAGTACCCAGATGAATGGTCTTCAAAACTAGTCAACAGATCATACAAAAAATAATAGTTTGCAGTCAAGATTAATTGAAAACAGCACCAAAAGAGCATCAAAAACGAAAGATCAGATCTCATCATAAATCAACAATTTTTCTCCGATAGAGAAGCAACAAAAATCAAAATTTTGCAAGCAAATTGAAGAACCTATGCCACTTGCAGGTTGTTTTCGAAACGGGAAAAATAAGATCATGCCTCACCACCCTTAAATCATCTCTGGATTGAGACATGAAATCCCACGTGGTATATGAGATAAACTGTAATTTATGCGGATCTATCTATTTTGAAAAGGCAATCAGGCATATTACCACTAAAATATCAGAACATCCAAAGAAGGATTCACATGTGGGTTAAAACCCTGTTGATTGTAGGGGCTCCACAAATGATATTGAATGAAAAGTTTTTAATGGTGCCGCACAGTAGAGAACCTCATGAGCATCGAATCTATATACATTGGCAAGTTGAAGCCGGGACTAAACACACGCGATGAAAATAGGGCTCATGAATTCACACTAAAATATTAGTTCAAGTCATAATTTTAGATTGGGAAAGCAAAATAGGGCAAAAAAATTTGTGCATGACAAAACGAATTTTGCAAGACCTCTCCCAACAGGAATATTTGGTGTTAGTGGTAATTCGGAATTAACTTAGAAATACAAAAACATTGCCAAAGTAGAAAATTCAGGAAAAAGAATATTTTAAGAGAATTGGATAATAGCTGTAATTATCAGTTGTATATAGTTTAAATATTGTTTAATTGGAAAAAATTTCTATGTGATTTTTCAAGGTATTTCAAGTCTTCACACAATTAAAAGTACATACGCATTTTATCTTTTAACAATTTGTGAAACAGATTTAACCTGACGATGAACATAAAGTTCGAAAACGTTTGTTTTAAATATCACAATTGCTTTTAACTTGACAAACTTACTGTTTCTACAATAAAAGTTTATAATTTGTTCGTTCAAGAGTCCCCATAAAATCTCGTCACCTATGTTGATGATCAGTGGCGCTCGGTTGTTGGCCACTATCTTTCTCTAAGTAATTCGATTACCACCGATGGTTCTACCCCATTTTTCAAGGTTGATGGAGTGATCGTTGCACAGGCTTTCCTGGAGGCAATCTAACTAAGTTCCCGAAGAATTGTAGTCTTCTTCTAGCAATCACTTTGGACCAGCGTTTGTGTTGAGCTTTAGATAAATAAGTAAAAAATCCTGATTGGGTAGTCACTAGGAGTTGGACTTGAGCGCAGAATGAACCAGTCACTATACTGCTCGGGCACAGGAAAATGAATTTGACAAGTAAGGCAGCCGCTTAAGAAAAATTGTTCAAAGAATAACCAATAACGGATACAATACAGCATGATAATCTACATAGTCGCTCAGTAAAGTTTTAAGAAGGGATTTTTGCGCTCCAAAGTTTCGGAAAATTGTAAGTAAAATTGTAAATAACATAATGAAGACTTGATTTTCAACGGTGCAACTCCACGATCAAATCATTGCTAAAAAAGTCTTTGGATAGAAAATCTTGTTAAAATATGGCGTGTCAGTCAGAGTTCCCAACAGACACGCAGTGTTTAAGACTTGGATTAACAAAGTTTCAATATTTAAAAAACGCTAACTCTGCATTCGGTGTTTACGTTACAGAGCATTTTGAAACGATCTCGTTGAAAGGATTCGAACGAAGACCCATCAGCTCCTTGCAAATCTTTTCTATATGCTGGTACAAATAGCCCTTCTCAGCGAGTTCTCAATATTTTATTTTATTGCTTTTAGTTTTCGGCCTCTGCAGCTGCTCTGCCAGGGTTGGCGACCAATCTATTCTCAACCAGAGCAGGGCAAGTAAGTGCACATCTGTAGCATCCCAAACATATGCTTACTTTTCTTCTATGGTACGAGTGTAATCCCGTTTGGTCTCTTGTTGTCTCTTGTGTTGAGATGATACAGTTCTATAAATGAGGATATATGAACTGAAAATATTGTTTGTGAATCAAATGGTTGAAGTTAGCGTTGCGACCGACAGAAACTCCTTTTGCTCATGAGACAACAAAAGCTTGCCTTCTGTTTGACTCAACCATTTTACCACGTTCGCGTTTGTAAGGTTCCCAGAACCCTTTTTCTGGGAGCAAAACTATTGACATTGCACGGAATTGCGTTTAATTATTGGGAAGCAAATATCCCTTGCAAGCTGTCAAAATGCTTTACTCTGAAAAACAAAATGAGTTCACCAGAGAATGTCTCGTAAATTTGCTTTGACTAATCTTTTTTGGTGTTCAGTGGCAAGTGCATCTTGAGACTATGCCTCCTCATGTCAAACTGCTAAGCCATGTTTAAAGCTTAAGTCGTTAACTGCCTCACCAGAAGATGTGAAATAGTGTCCTATGTATACCCACTGCTGAAGCTAATAAAGTGTAAAGAACAATTTTTCGCGCAGATGAAACACCAAGTCCACCATTTGAGGAGGGCAATTCTGCTTGGAGAAACGTTTTTTATCAATAATTACATTTTCTACTTTTCTTAATTCTTATTTCACGATGTTTGCGTATTTCTCCAACAAATTTTTTTCCATGAAACAAGGCTTGTTCTGAGAAAGTGGAGCAATTCTGGAGGAAGACGAAAAAGTAAGTGCGCATCTAGTTTGTCAATAATTTCAGCGTTCTTTTCATTTCTTTTTTTCCCGAGAGCAGAGAACACCTCATGTTTTTGTAAGAGTCGAGCTCGTAAGATAACATCATCGTGTTTTGCTGTAACCTTAGTTCAGAGAAAAGTTTTGAAAATTGGGTAGGCATGTCTTTTCTCTGTGCTTGAGTTGAATCTCCCAAGAAACACAGCTCATAGTTTGCAAACATAAGACTCATGAATAACTCTTCTTCAAAAGTTGAAACCTGTTTTAAATCACTAGCACATTTTTTGGTCATCTGTCAGATTATCAAAGTCCAAGTACAGTATGTTGAACTTGGACTCAAAATCAGTTAACGAGGGCCTGTTTTCTTTCCACCAACAAGAGAGGCGTTTCTGTGTACTTCTGAGGACTGCTTTACTCCGATGAAATACTAGTGTTTCACAGGAAACCGGGTTGACTGCGGGCGGCGTTTGTATAGGTTTGAGCAATTGGTCAGACATTGTGTTCAGCTTTAAGCATTGTTTTTCCAACATAAGTAATTGAAGCCATTTTCATAGTCTTAATTAGAAGAAACGTCCGTTTGAGGGAAGGTGAATCAAATAAGTTTTGAAGAAGATGAACTAATTGAAACCTTTGCAATTTCCACAACAGATTTGCCTATTAAAAATACGTCTAACGTGCATCAAGAGTGTTTTAGCCCAAACAATTAGAACTCTACTTAATGCAATTAGAACAATTATAGCGCAAAAACACTTGTCAATTTCAACAAGCTCAATCAATTTTGCTCAAAAAAGAAGCGTTCTTCGTCTGGAATTATATTTACTAGTTTCGTTAAAATACTCAAAAAATTTTTTTTGACGCCGTTCGACTTACAGACCGGATCCATGCAAACTATCAAGTCCAGTTTCCGAGCCGTTGTCAAATTTATTATGTTTTTGCGAACATAGAGACCACTTGTGATGAAGGGCTCTGAAAACCATGAGAGGCAGCATTTATATTCGACCACTTTGGGTTCTCTTCAAACAACTTCTCTTCATTGCTTTTGTTTTTTGGAACAAATTTGTCGCCAGAGCATGCCAAGCGGATGCCGTTTTGTATGTTGCTTCCGTTGAAATTGATTGAAATTTCCCTATTAAATCGTTCACCACGATTGATTTTTGTTATTGGCCTTTTACTTTCCACAATCAGCATCGTTGAGGGTGGCATTATGAGCTCTAATCCTCTGATTTATGACTGAGTTCAAGTTCGTCGCTATCTTCTTAGCACCTTTGTTGAAACTTAGAAAAACACAGTTAAGGCAAAGACAAAATTCTTTTTATGAGCGTTAAAAGGTTGAGATGTAATCTTGTCATTTCTATCCGTGGGAATCGTTGGCAGTTGAACACTTGCGTCTCTGGAAACGCGCTTTAGAAGACTTATATTTTTCCTCAAGACATAATGTGTTATCTGAGTGGTCGAACTCTTCTGACCACCTTCATATTTATGCAATTTGGACAGTTTAACAGTTCACATTTTTCAGAAACCTTAAGGGTTAGGCCAACGCAGATAGTATGATACCTGAAACTAGAGCAATCTTAAAATATCCAATTCAAACAGTATCCATTTCAAATCGAGAAGTCCTTTGCGTTGAATAGCTTATTAACTTTTGGGGATTTAATGGTAAAAGTGTAACAGGCGTGCCCGATCATTTATGACCGGTCGAAGAAAAGCTACAATTACCGGGCTAAAATTATACAAGGTAAACTAAGGAATACGTTAAAAAAAACAATGCGAAAACACGAAGTAAATGAGCAAGCTCACGGGAATCCGACTTATAGTCCCATTTTCCTGAAGCCTCAATTCAGATCCTTGCAAGAAAGAGCAGAATTTTAGCCCAATTGTGCAGTGACGACGAAAATTATCATATCTATTTATCACCAGAAATTTGTTAAAATAGTATCATTCTGTACTGATGGCAAAATGTAGAAGGATGCCCACAAAGCGATGTATGGATATGTACTTTAAAGGATGATCCTCAACATTTCTTCATTGCGCAAAATTACTGAAAAAATCTCAGGTTACAATACTTCAAAAGTTGATAAAATTTAGACTGAGGGGCTGACAGGCAGCATTTGAAAATCCATGCTAAGCTGATCACTGCAAGAGGAATTAGTTTGGAAAATTTTTCTTTTATTAATCTCTAATGCTTAATTGCACCCTAAAATGTATAAATATGTTGTGCTTCTCCTTTTTTGCTTAACCTTGATTTTGGTGCCATTTAGTTCAGTTGGTTTTTAGGGCATCTTCAGGACACCGAGGACAACGAATGGTTTTTGAGGACACCGAAGTAGTTTTTTCATAAAAATCTCAACAACTTTTCTTGGTTTTTGTTTTCTGGTTTTTTGTTGGCATTTTTAACGTTTGGAAGAGATTTGTGTTTGTTCATCAATTCAGGCAGCCATATCGAAGAAGGCTAGTTAACAATTTTTATTAAATCTGTTCAAGGCAATATTTTAATGCACAGAATGTCCTAATTAAATCAACCCCTTTGGGTTGTCTTTGACTGTACAATTAATGACATTTCCATATCTTTTGAATGCTTCTCTTGTCCTAGTTTAGTCATTAACTTTTGTAATTGTAAATTAAAAAGATTTCAAAGCAACATTCCACAATTTTTTGTATTGCTAACTACCCGGGAACATCCTCCCAGACGACAATTAAATGGTCTGGATCGTACTTTTTGTCGCACTAATTTAAATCATAGCCGCATTATGTTGAATATTAAACAGTCTTTTTCGGACAGTATCGCTCTAATTTGATTCTTAGAACTCGCAATTTTGATCAAAATAACGCTATTTCGAATCATAAGACCTGATTTTTTGATTCATACAAGCAGAAATTTCAATTATTGTTCCAAATTATTCCGATCAAAGTTGCATTTATTAAAAAAACATGAAAAACTCTCCCAAACAGGTTATCAGACATGTTCTGACAATTTCTGCCTCATAGTTGCAGAAATTCGAAAATTAGGTAAGAGAAATCTCCCTGAGAATTTCAAACTCTGAAGAATTCTGTCAATTAGTGAAAACAATTAGATGAAAATTTACAAAAAATCACAAAGAACGAAACATTGTCTGAAGAATGCTGCCACAAAGTCAAACAAGTTATCAGAGCAGTGCTAATCACAAATAAGCTCATTCAAAAAAATGAGAAAACACAGAATAATTCGTTTGTATTTTTGAAACCCATTCTGAAAATGAGGTTATCAGATATGTTTGATCGCAAATTTGTCTGCTGTTGATATACAACAAGAACTATTGCGAGACACAGCGGCACCCAAAATAGCTTTCAGTAATGCAATGAACAAAAAAATGGGTCAGAAAACTCAACAACGCATTGGGGCTAGCATTTCAAAGAGCGAAAACGTGATACAACATCATTAGCAATTTTGGGGAGCAAATACAATTCAGAATAAATAAGGACAAAGATTATACAACTGCGGAGGCAACAACTTAAACAATGGTAGAGGTAACAGGAATTGTCAGATTATTGGCCAAAATTGGAATTCATCCCACAGACTGAACTGCTCTTCACTTTGAAAAAACGCATTGGGAAAACAAATTGGGAGATACTAGAAGAGAATTTGTTGGGATATGTAGATGGGAGATACCTCAAGAAAATGATACTAGACGGAACATTTGAAAAAAAAACAACTACAAAGTTCAAACTTGCAAAAAAGGAAACACTTTGGTACAACGTTGGGAGAACCCCTAGGCAGAAAAAACTTTTATCATTTACAAGCATTTTAAGCCAACTTGACAGCGATACAGCAAATTCCGAACGATAAAAAGAGTAAAAATGAACAAATCATAGATTTTTTGCGCAAGAGGTATCAATCATAAAATATAGAAGTAGTTGATAGCCTTTGAGGAGACAAAAAGTTTGATATTTTTACCGAAGTACTATTTTTATAAGTTCTTGGTCGTTATTGTTTGTAAACTCTTCTCAGTGATTCCGATAACACAAAAAACGGAACGGTAATAGTTCATTATACATTTCCCTAAAGAAATACTTTAAAATCTTTTAAATACCACATCCAGTTTATGAGATAGAACTGTCTTCGAGAGCATTTCGCATCGCCAAACAGCTACAAAAGTATGTTGGTGGTTAAGTGCTGTTGCTCATTTGTGGAGCAATGCTGAAATCATTAGAAGAGACGCAATGCTAAAGTCAGAAGAGCATAAATGTTTAGCGATACCCCGATCAAATCATTCTCATAAATTCATTTTTTTGCACTTAAATTTTTATAAAGTTTGATTCTTATTTCAGTTCATTTCTGTGTTTCCTTTAGATGCACTTATTTGGTGGTTTCTTCATTTTTTTCAATTGTTTCTCTGGTTGAGACATTGTGTGTAATGAAAATCTCATTTTAATTTCTTCCCCCATCAAATTTCAGTCCATATAATTTATCTTAAAATCAACGACGTGAAACTTAACTTAGTCAAAGCTGAACAATTGATATCAAATTGCAGAAGCAATTTGAAGTAAAATTTTAAAACTACTTTCCACACAGCAAAATTAAGTTAAATGTTGAAAAAAAAGGAATTAAATTCAAAAACAAAATAATAAGCAAGTTCACTCCGCGAAATCAGTCAATTAATGTCAAAACCCAAGTCTAGATTTCGTTGATTGAATTCAACATTCAATGGAATTGTCTTGCTGGTGACGACATGGCACAGTCAGCACACAGAGTCATTACGGAGTATGCCCTTCTCTAACAAACCTTTCTGGAAACGACCAACTCCAGATCCACTAATTATATGGGAAAAAAATTGAACTCATAATGGCTAGCCAGCTTTTTAAAATGTTGCATTTGTCATCCGCCTCCGCCAAAAATCGAAAAAAGCCTCTGCCAATAAAAATCAAAGACGACTCCATTGTCCTGAAGCCTCACTTCAGATCCTTGCAAGAAAGAGCAGAGTTTTAGGCCAATTGTGCAGTGACGACAAAGCCTATCATATCTATTTATCACCAGAAATATGCTAAAAGTAGTATCATTGTGTGCTGATGGGAAAATTTAAAAGGAAGCGCACAAAGCGATATATGAATATGTACTTTAACTGATGATCCTCAAAATTTCTCAATTGTGCAAAATTACTTCATTGCAAAAAATCTCAGGTTACAATACTTCAAAAGTTGGTGAAATTTAGATTTAGCGGCTGACAGACAGAATTTGAAATTCCATGCTCTGTTGATCACTGCAAGATGCATTAGATTAGATAATTTTTCTTTTATTATTGTCTAATGCTTAACTGCAATCTGCAACCTAACATGTAGAAATATGTTGTGCTTCTCTTTTTTTGCTTAACCTTGATTTTGGTGCCATATAGTTCAGTTGGTCTTTAGGGCATCTTCAGAGGACACCGAGTTAGTTTTTTTCATAGTAACCTCAATATTTTTTTAATGTTTGAGGGGTTCGCAGCTAAAGAAATTAGGAATATTTCTTGTTTTTGTTGGCTTTTGTTCACATTTGCAAGGGATTTCTGTTTGTTCATCAATTCAGGCGGCAATACTGAAGAAAGCTATTTAATAATTTTCATTAAATCTGTTCATCGCACCATTTTAATGCAAAGAATGTCCGAACTAAATCAATCCCTTTGGGTTGTCTTTTACTGTACATTTAATGACATTTCCATAGTTTTTGAATACTTCTCTTTTCCTACTTTGGTCATCAACTTTTGTAATAGTAAATGAAAAAGATTTCAAAACAACATTCCCCAATTTTTTGTATTGCTAATTACCTGGGATGAATTGAGAAATAGCATCGGGGGGGGGGGAATCCTCCCAGACGACATTAAATGGTCTGGATCGTACTTTCTGTTGCACATCATAGCTGCTTTATGTTGAATATCGCTCTAATTTGATTCTTAGAACTCGCAACTTTGATCAAAATAACGCTATTTCGAATCATAAGACCTGATTTTTTGTCTCATACAAGCAGAAATTTCAATTATTAATCCAAATTATTCCGATCAAAGTTGCATTAGTTAAAAAAACCTGAAAAACTCTCCCAAAATGGTTATCAGAGATGTTCTGACAAATTCTGCCTCATAGTTGCAGAAATTCGAAAATTGTGTAAGGAAAATCTCCCAGAGAATTTCATGTTCTGAAGAATTCTGTCACTTAGCAAAATTTTTTTTTAAAAAAATGTACAAAGAATCTCAAAGAACAAAACATTGTCTGAAAAATGCTGTCACATAGTCAGACAGGTTATCAGAGAAAACCTAATCACAAAAAAGCTCATCAAAAAAGGGAGAAAACACAGAACAATTCTTTTGTATTTTTGAAACTCATTCTGAAAATGAGGTTATCAGATATGTTTGATCGCAAATTTGTCTGCTGTTGATATACAACAAGAACTATTGCGAGACACAGCGGCACCCAAAATAGCTTTCAGTAATGCAATGAACAAAAAAATGGGTCAGAAAACTCAACAACGCATTGGGGCTAGCATTTCAAAGAGCGAAAACGTGATACAACATCATTAGCAATTTTGGGGAGCAAATACAATTCAGAATAAATAAGGACAAAGATTATACAACTGCGGAGGCAACAACTTAAACAATGGTAGAGGTAACAGGAATTGTCAGATTATTGGCCAAAAATGGAATTCATCCCACAGACTGAACTGCTCTTCACTTTGAAAAAACGCATTGGGAAAACAAATTGGGAGATACTAGAAGAGAATTTGTTGGGATATGTAGATGGGAGATACCTCAAGAAAATGATACTAGACGGAACATTTGAAAAAAAAAACAACTACAAAGTTCAAACTTGCAAAAAAGGAAACACTTTGGTACAACGTTGGGAGAACCCCTAGGCAGAAAAAACTTTTATCATTTACAAGCATTTTAAGCCAACTTGACAGCGATACAGCAAATTCCGAACGATAAAAAGAGTAAAAATGAACAAATCATAGATTTTTTGCGCAAGAGGTATCAATCATAAAATATAGAAGTAGTTGGTACCTTGATTTTGGTGCCATTTAGTTCAGTTGGTTTTTAGGGCATCTTCAGGACACCGAGGACACCGAATGGTTTTTGAGGACACCGAAGTAGTTTTTTCATAAAAATCTCAACAACTTTTCTTCGTTTTTGTTTTCTGGTTTTTTGTTGGCATTTTTAACGTTTGGAAGAGATTTGTGTTTGTTCATCAATTCAGGCAGCCATATCGAAGAAGGCTAGTTAACAATTTTTATTAAATCTATTCAAGGCAATATTTTAATGCACAGAATGTCCTAATTAAATCAACCCCTTTGGGTTGTCTTTGACTGTACAATTAATGACATTTCCATATCTTTTGAATGCTTCTCTTGTCCTAGTTTAGTCATTAACTTTTGTAATTGTAAATTAAAAAGATTTCAAAGCAACATTCCACAATTTTTTGTATTGATAACTACCCGGGAACATCCTCCCAGACGACAATTAAATGGTCTGGATCGTACTTTTTGTCGCACTAATTTAAATCATAGCCGCATTATGTTGAATATTAAACAGTCTTTTTCGGACAGTATCGCTCTAATTTGATTCTTAGAACTCGCAATTTTGATCAAAATAACGCTATTTCGAATCATAAGACCTGATTTTTTGATTCATACAAGCAGAAATTTCAATTATTGTTCCAAATTATTCCGATCAAAGTTGCATTTATTAAAAAAACATGAAAAACTCTCCCAAACAGGTTATCAGACATGTTCTGACAATTTCTGCCTCATAGTTGCAGAAATTCGAAAATTAGGTAAGGGAAATCTCCCTGAGAATTTCAAACTCTGAAGAGTTCTGTCAATTAGTGAAAACAATTAGATGAAAATTTACAAAAAATCACAAAGAACGAAACATTGTCTGAAGAATGCTGCCACAAAGTCAAACAAGTTATCAGAGCAGTGCTAATCACAAATAAGCTCATTCAAAAAAATGAGAAAACACAGAATAATTCGTTTGTATTTTTGAAACCCATTCTGAAAATGAGGTTATCAGATATGTTTGGTCGCAAATTTGTCTGCTGTTGATATACAACAAGAACTATTGCGAGACACAGCGGCACCCAAAATGGCTTTCAGTAATGCAATTAACAATAAAATGGGTCAGTGAAATCAACAATGCATTGGAGCTAACATTTCAAAGAGCAAAAACGTGATACAACATCATTAGCAATTTTGCGGAGTGAATACAATTCAAAATAAATAAGGACGAAGTTTGTACAACCGCGAAGGTAACAACTTGAACAGTGGTAGATGTAACAGGAATTGTCGGAATTTTGGCCAAAATTGGAATTCATCCTACAGACTGAACTGCTCTTCAATTTGAAAAAACGCATTAAGAAAACAAATTGGGATATACTAGAAGGGAACTAGTTGGGATATGTAGATGGGAGAGACTTCATGAATCTAACACTAGATGGGAACAACTGAAAAAAATGTACAAAGAATCTCAAAAAACGCTACCAGTCTTTACCAATCAAGACGCTACCAGTTCAAGAAAAATGCAAAGTTTACGCAAATTGCACCACCAGGAATATTATCTCCTCGTCGGACACCACCAACGGGAGTATAATCGTCATCACAGAAAAAATCTTGCCCAATTCAAAGTAAAAAAATCATATTGGAATCTGCTTCTCGATATTTTTCATATGGCACAACATTTAACCATCACAGGAGGCGTATAAAAGTTCTCATTTCGTCTACAGAAAAAAAGAAGAGTCTCGCATAAATAGTTACTATTACCAGAAATGTTGGAAGACTAAGGTAGCTTTGCCTCCACGTTATGATCCGCCATCTTTCATTGCCACACCCGTACGGCAAACATCAAAGGTAAAAAGTGTGCATTTCTGAACAACAACTCACTCAGTTTGGCAAATTGTGGCTTTTCTGAGAGCCGCAGAGAGCTTGCAAAAAAGGAAACTCTTTGATACAACGTTGGGAGAACCCCTAAGCAGAAAAAAATTTTATTATTAAAAAGCATTTTAGGCAAATTTGACAGCAATACAGCAAATTCCGAACAAAAAAAGAGTAAAATAGAAAAATCATAGATTTTTTGCGCAAGAGGTATCAATCATAAAAGTATAGAAGTAGTTGGTAGCTTTTAAGGAGACAAAGAGTTTGATATTTTTACAAAAGAACTGTATTTATAAGTTCTTGATCCTTATTGGCTATAAACTCTTCTCAATTTTTCCGATAACAAAAAAAATCCGGAACGGTAGGAGTCCATTATACATTTCCCTAAAGAGATAGTTTAAAAACGTTTAAATCCTACATCCAGGTTACGAGATGGAACTGTCTTCGAGAGCATTTTGCATCGCGAAACAGCTACAGAAAAATTTTGGTGATCAATTGCTGTTGCTCATTTGTGGAGCAATGCTAAGATCATTAGAAGAGAAGCAATGCTAAATTCAGAAGAGCCTAAGTGTTTTGCGATACCCCGGTCAGACCATTCTTTTAAATTCAATTTTTGCTCCTAAATTTTAATTGAGTTTGACTCTAATCTCAGTTCGTTTCTGTGTTTCCTTTAGTTGCACTTATTTGTGGTTTTCTTCAATTGTGTTCAGTTGTTCCTTTAGTTGAGTCATTGCCTGTTACGGAAATTACTTTTTAATTCCTTCCCCAATCTTATTTCAAATTTCAGTTTATATAATTTCCTTTAAAATCGACGAAGTAAAACTTAACTTCATCAAAGCTAAACAATTGATATTAAATTGCAAAACAATTTAAAGTAAAATTTTAAAACTACATTCTACGCAGCAAAATTAAATTAAATGTCGCAAAATATGAATTAAATTCAAAAACAATATAATAAGCGACTTCACTGCGCGAAATCAGTTAATTAGTGTCAAAACCCTAGTCTAGATTTCGTTGATTGAATTCAGTGATCAATGGAATTGTCTTGCTGTTGACGACATGGCACAATGAGCACACAGAGTCATTACGAAGTACGCCCCTCTCTACCAAACCTTTCACGAAACGACCAACTGCAGAGCCACCAATATGAGAAAAAATTCAACTCGAATTGGCAATTCAGCTGTTCAAATAATGCATTTGTCATCCGCCTCCGCAAAAAACCGAAAAAAACCTATTCCAAAAAAACTCAAATATAAAGAGCAAAGATTTCGCAGAACAGAATGATCAATACCGCCAAATTTAAACCGTCAACTCAAATCTCAGTGAGATAAGAAAAAGCCAAAAATTGATTTGGACAGGCTTTCCTTGAGGTGAAATCCTTTGCACCATAGTTGACCAGAAATGTGTTTTTTTTCTATATTTAACTATAAGAACGAACGACAGACAAATTTTGACAAAAAATTTCCAAATGAAGAGTTTACGGTCTCACAAATCCCCGGCTTCAAGAGACACTCAAACAGCCTTTTTTCTCCCTGGGAACATCATTTTTGACGGGTACATTTTGTTCTCAAGAAACCAGAAAAGAGAGATACTATAGAAAAATATCTGCAACTCTAGAAGAATTGGCAGAATACTGCTTTTTCGAACCCCATCGTAAAAACAAGGTAATCAGAGATGTCTTCATCACGAGTGTGTCTCTTACTGATATTCTATTCAAACATTTGCAAAATACAGTAGCACTTTAAAGATTTTTGAGTATATTATTCTCTTTTGTTAGATTCGCAGCACATCTTCAATTTGTAAATTGTATTTGCCATAGCAAAATATGTACAATTGCGAGAAAGAACCCAAAAATGGTTTGATAAAAATATCAATGAAATTAAAAAATTTCAAATGAATCAGTTGATACACTTTGATGCCTGAAAATACATGTCAAAGAATCATGTTGTCAAACCGGAACTTTACAAAAACTGTAGAACATAGAACTAAAAAGGACGAAAAGCACCAAATAATGCTCAACCAAAAGTCTAATTTGACTGAGAAAAACTCTAGACAGGAGAAAAATTAGAAAAGCTTTCTTGTTGTTCTGATCAAAAATTTGTATCTCTAATCGTTGTTACTATTAAAAAAGATCAGTCTATAAAAATAGCGCTCGATTAAAAAATTCTCAATAAGAAGATACTCTAAAACAAATACCAACTGCCATACAATGACTCAGTACTTCAAACAATCTCAAAAACAACCAACTCTATTGCTCCCCATGTTATGGCATTCATAGATTTGTAGTACGCACAGTCTATTAATTTTGTAATCAGATACCGTCGGCCGTTGTAACACTAATTTTTGCAGCCCAGATATGAGAGGCATATACCGCTTTAAAACGGAATTCTACGGAATAACCAATGTGATTGCTGAGTTTCATTAAATTCTTGATTGGACGCTAATTGGACTGAATAATACCATTTGTTTCCTGGACGACATCTTAATATTAAAAAAGCAAAGAAATCTATGACGTCATATAAATACCAGATAAAAATAATTCGGAACGGTAGTAGTCCATTATACATTTCCCTAAAGAGATATTTTAAAAGCGCTCAAATCCTACATCCAGGTTACGAGATAGAACTGTCTTCAAGAGCTTTTCGCAATCGCCAAACAGCTACAAAATAATTTTGGTGATTAATTGCTGTTGCTCATTTGTTGAGCAATGTTAAAATCATTAGAAGAGAAGCAATGCTAAAGTCAGAAGAGCCTAAGTGTTTTGCGATACCCCGGTCAAACCATTCTTTTAGATTCGTTTTTTGCCCTTAAATTTTCATAAAGTTTGATTCTAATTTCAGTTCATTTCTATGTTTCCATTAGTTGCACTTATTTGGTGTTTTCAGTTTTTTTCAGTTGTTCCTTTAGTTGGGTCATTGCCTGAATTCACTTATTATTTCATTCCCCAATCTTATTGCAAATTTCAGTTCGTATAATTTCCTTTAAAATCAACGAAGTAAAACTTAACTTCGTCAAAGCTAAACAATTGATATTAAATTGCAAAACAATTTAAAGTAAAATAATAAAACTTCTTTCTGCCCAGCAAAGTTAAATTAAATGTCGCAAAAATATGAATTCAATTCAAAAACAAGATAATAAGCGACTTCACTCCGCGGAATCAGTTGGTTAGTGTCAAAACCCTAGTCTAGATTTCGTTGAGTGAAATCAGCGATCAATGGAATTGTCCTGCTGGTGAAGACATGGCACAGTTAGCACACAGAGTCATGACGAAGTACGCCCCTCTCTACCAAACCTTTCACGAAACGACCAACTGCAGAGCCACCAATTTGAGAAAAAATTCAACTCGAATTGGCAATCCAGCTGTTCAAATACTGCATTTGTCATCCGCCTCCGCAAAAAACCGAAAAAACTTTTGCCAATAAAACTCAAATATGAAGAGCAAAAAATTCGCAGAACAGTATGATCAACACCGCCAAATAAAACCGTCAACTCAAATCTCAGTGAGATAAGAAAAAGCCAAAAATTGATTTGGACAGGCTTTCCTTGAGGTGAAATCCTTTGCACCATAGTTGACCAGAAATGTGTTTTTTTTCTATATTTAACTATAAGAACGAACGACAGACAAATTTTGACAAAAAATTTCCAAATGAAGAGTTTACGGTCTCACAAATCCCCGGCTTCAAGAGACACTCAAACAGCCTTTTTTCTCCCTGGGAACATCATTTTTGACGGGTACATTTTGTTCTCAAGAAACCAGAAAAGAGAGATACTATAGAAAAATATCTGCAACTCTAGAAGAATTGGCAGAATACTGCTTTTTCGAACCCCATCGTAAAAACAAGGTAATCAGAGATGTCTTCATCACGAGTGTGTCTCTTACTGATATTCTATTCAAACATTTGCAAAATACAGTAGCACTTTAAAGATTTTTGAGTATATTATTCTCTTTTGTTAGATTCGCAGCACATCTTCAATTTGTAAATTGTATTTGCCATAGCAAAATATGTACAATTGCGAGAAAGAACCCAAAAATGGTTTGATAAAAATATCAATGAAATTAAAAAAATTCAAATGAATCAGTTGATACACTTTGATGCCTGAAAATACATGTCAAAGAATCATGTTGTCAAACCGGAACTTTACAAAAACTGTAGAACATAGAACTAAAAAGGACGAAAAGCACCAAATAATGCTCAACCAAAAGTCTAATTTGACTGAGAAAAACTCTAGACAGGAGAAAAATTAGAAAAGCTTTCTTGTTGTTCTGATCAAAAATTTGTATCTCTAATCGTTGTTACTATTAAAAAAGATCAGTCTATAAAAATAGCGCTCGATTAAAAAATTCTCAATAAGAAGATACTCTAAAACAAATACCAACTGCCATACAATGACTCAGTACTTCAAACAATCTCAAAAACAACCAACTCTATTGCTCCCCATGTTATGGCATTCATAGATTTGTAGTACGCACAGTCTATTAATTTTGTAATCAGATACCGTCGGCCGTTGTAACACTAATTTTTGCAGCCCAGATATGAGAGGCATATACCGCTTTAAAACGGAATTCTACGGAATAACCAATGTGATTGCTGAGTTTCATTAAATTCTTGATTGGACGCTAATTGGACTGAATAATACCATTTGTTTCCTGGACGACATCTTAATATTAAAAAAGCAAAGAAATCTATGACGTCATATAAATACCAGATAAAAATAATTCGGAACGGTAGTAGTCCATTATACATTTCCCTAAAGAGATATTTTAAAAGCGCTCAAATCCTACATCCAGGTTACGAGATAGAACTGTCTTCAAGAGCTTTTCGCAATCGCCAAACAGCTACAAAATAATTTTGGTGATTAATTGCTGTTGCTCATTTGTGGAGCAATGTTAAAATCATTAGAAGAGAAGCAATGCTAAAGTCAGAAGAGCCTAAGTGTTTTGCGATACCCCGGTCAAACCATTCTTTTAGATTCGTTTTTTGCCCTTAAATTTTCATAAAGTTTGATTCTAATTTCAGTTCATTTCTATGTTTCCATTAGTTGCACTTATTTGGTGTTTTCAGTTTTTTTCAGTTGTTCCTTTAGTTGGGTCATTGCCTGAATTCACTTATTATTTCATTCCCCAATCTTATTGCAAATTTCAGTTCGTATAATTTCCTTTAAAATCAACGAAGTAAAACTTAACTTCGTCAAAGCTAAACAATTGATATTAAATTGCAAAACAATTTAAAGTAAAATAATAAAACTTCTTTCTGCCCAGCAAAGTTAAATTAAATGTCGCAAAAATATGAATTCAATTCAAAAACAAGATAATAAGCGACTTCACTCCGCGGAATCAGTTGGTTAGTGTCAAAACCCTAGTCTAGATTTCGTTGAGTGAAATCAGCGATCAATGGAATTGTCCTGCTGGTGAAGACATGGCACAGTTAGCACACAGAGTCATGACGAAGTACGCCCCTCTCTACCAAACCTTTCACGAAACGACCAACTGCAGAGCCACCAATTTGAGAAAAAATTCAACTCGAATTGGCAATCCAGCTGTTCAAATACTGCATTTGTCATCCGCCTCCGCAAAAAACCGAAAAAACTTTTGCCAATAAAACTCAAATATGAAGAGCAAAAAATTCGCAGAACAGTATGATCAACACCGCCAAATAAAACCGTCAACTCAAATCTCAGTGAGATAAGAAAAAGCCAAAAATTGATTTGGACAGGCTTTCCTTGAGGTGAAATCCTTTGCACCATAGTTGACCAGAAACGTGTTTTTTTTCTATATTTAACTATAAGAACGAACGACAGACAAATTTTGACAAAAAATTTCCAAATGAAAAGTTTACGGTCTCACAAATCCCCGGCTTCTAGAGACACTCAAACAGCCTTTTTTCTCCCTGGGAACATTAATTTTGACAGGTATATTTTGTTCTCAAGAAACCAGAAAAAAGAAAAAACTATAGAATAATCTTTGCAATTCTAGAAGAATTGACAGAATACTGCTTTTTCGAACCCCATTGTAAATACAAGGTAATCTGAGCCGTCTTTATCACAAGTGTGTCTCATACTGATATTCAATTGAAACTTTTGCAAGATACGGTAGCACTTTAAAGATTTTTGAGTATATTATTCTCTTTTGTTAGATTCGCAGCACATCTTCACTTTGTAAATTGTATTTGCCATAGCAAAATATGTACAATTGCGAGAAAGAACCCAAAAATGGTTTGATAAAAATATCAATGAAATTAAAAAAATTCAAATGAAATAGTTGTTACACTTTGATGCCTGAAAACACATGTCAAAGAATCTTGTTGTCAAAACGGAACTTTACAAAAACTTTAGAACATAGAATCAAAAAGGACGAAAAGTACCAACTAATGCTCAACCAAAAGTCTAAATTGACAAAGAAAAGCTATAGACAGAAGAAAATTTAGAAAAGATTTCTTGTTGTTCTGATCAAAATGTTGTATCTCCAATCGTTGTTACTATTAAAAAAGATCAGTCTATAAAAACAGCTCTCGATTAAAAAAATCCCAATAAGAAGATACTCCAAAACTAATACAAATTTTCACACAATGATTCAGTACTTCAAACAATCTCAAAAACAACCAACTCTATTGCTCCCATGTTATGGCATTCATAGATTTGTAGTACGCACAGTCTATTAATTTTGCTATCAGATACCGTCGGCTGTTGTAACACTAATTTTTGTAGCCAAGATATGACAGGCACATTACGCATCAAAACGGGACTCTAAGGAATAACCGATATGCCTGCTGAGTTTCAGCAAGTTTTTGATTGGACGCTAATTGGACTGGATAATACCATTTGTTTCCTGGACGACATCTTAATATTAAGAAAGCAGAGAAACCTTTGACGTCATATAAATACAGTTAAAAGGTATCATAAAAGATTAGATGAAGAAAATTTTCAAAATCAATATGGAATTATATCATTTTGCATGTTAAAAAACCGAATTGTCAAAAATGTCATCAATGGTTCTGACATTACTCAATAACAAAAAAAAACAATTCTTTCACTATAATTTCTATGAATTTTTAAAAAAATTACGTTCATTCTTAAGACCAATTCATCAAATTGGAAAGCTCATACCAAACCTATTGCAAGTATGCCAACCAATTAAACATCCCTTGAAGATTAACAAAAAATTTGAATGAGCAAAAATTCCAAAATAGTGCCAAGAATTAAAATTTGGGATCTCTAACGCCACAGAAAATTGACAATTTAATCTTGAGTTGGAACGCACATCAATTGTGAGGCATCACGGAATCCACAGCGGAGAAAGAGACAATAAAAAAACTAACCAAACTGACCTCAACAGCTCTCCAGAAAATGATCTAAATTCTAATCCTTCCAAAAATTGGTCAACAATTACAAAATAACAAATTGTTTTTTGCCAAATTCATTCTCCGAAAATATTTGAATACAATCTCAGCAAAATAAAATCGAATTGCTAACCGACTTTTATCCGTTCTTACAATGTTTAACTCAGATGACGCAACACTCAATGCTTTTAAATCATCTAACACGCCAAGCAAAATACGATTTTCTGATGAAGACGGCCCATCGAAAGGTCATTCTACCCGCACCCTTGTAACGCAACGCCATCAACCCGAGGGCTTTAACCTGATTATATGATAATGCCTTCAATTTCGCAGTTGCAAAAATCTTCACCAATCTCCTACTAGCAAGTCTAACCTTCAGGGATGCTGCATTAAAGGAAGTGAGAGACTTCACTCTCACTCAAAATAAAGAAAGATGAAGAGGAATAAAGAAAGAGAGTGTATACTCAGCTTTTAGAGAAATTTGTAAGTTTAATGAAGTTGCATCTGTCTGGATGATCAAGTTCCAATACCAATTTCAATCCTAGAGACATATTGGGAAGCTATCCACGCAACTCAACAAGGAAGCTGGGGCTTGACAGACAGAGCTGTACATGTTTTGATGACCTTATATGCACGGCGATTTTGCCACCGTGGCAGCAAAATGCAATCCCTGCACAGTAAAAGTTAAAAACTGAACACCAATAATGCGATCTTCATAATGGGCACCTTAAAGATCATGTAAATCTCTTATTGAGGAAGATAGAATTTTGAATTTGGAGGGCCAATACTCTACGATAAGGACACAGGGAGTGTATTTCCTAGCTTGATTTGATTGATTCTCTAATTACACTACGGCAATAAGTTTTTAAAAGACAAATTAGATTAATGTACATCCGTTTTTTAAAAGTTTTATTCCTTTGCTTGGAGTTCTCCTCAAAATGAGATTACACCAGGGATGATGAAAAGTTTTGAGTAGCAAAAAAAAACAATTTGCAAGAACAATAGTTTTGATTTAATAGAAGCGCTAAATCACAATCACAGAACATTTGGACTACTGGAACGGCTGTTAAGAACTATCAAACGCCATCTATCTTGTATTAAACAGGCATCTAAAGAAAAATTTTATCTGAGAGCATCCATTTATTGAACAATCTACCAATTAAAAATTGTCGTCAAAAGACAGTCAATATGTCCCCAATTGAAGCTCAGTTTGGCACAAAACTTAACACACCCCTAACGATCATTAGTACAGAGCAAGAATAAAAAAATTAAGTCATGCATCTAATTTTGATATTACTTAGAGCTTGAAACAGTGACTTGGAGCAAGATAATTTACGAAGACAAGTGGGATGTGGCAGAAAGGAATGTGAGGGAGGTAGAGGAAATTTATACAAAAGAGACGCAGAGCGCCAACAGACAGATAGGGGGCTGTCTGCAGGGAAATTTAAAGGTCATCAGACGTCCATTCATTGGCATGGCGATCCAGCAGTCCGCAGGTAGCCTATGCAAAAAAACGACCACTAACTCGACTGGGAAAACAACTGACGAGAAAATAGGAAAAAATGCAAAAAAAATTGCTGAAAAAACTGGAAGGCAGAAAAACTATCAAGCATATGAAAAAAAACGATACAAGCTGCGTGTCATCCACACACACACACACACATGAACGTGTCAAAGATATAAGGTAGAAAAGGCAAACAGTGCCAAGTGCCAACGAAGCCCAATTTTGCGCCGAAATTCAGTAACAGATGAGACATAAAAGCATGCCACGAAGAGTCCCAAGACCCCAAGCGATACTAAAACGAAAAGAAAAAGATCATTCTACGAAACAAAAGGCTAGGAAACAAAAGGTAAACAAAAGCATGGTTGGCAAGAAACAGGCAACGGCAGTGCACAATCCAGCAACCCAAGATACAGTATTTCTGATTGTTTAATTTCTGTTTAATATTACGTCTCACCTAACTACAGAGAAATTGAAATGAGTGTTGGTGGTGCAAAAAACGGATCGGAGTAAGACAGCCTATAACGAAACTCCAAAGCAAACTCCTATATTTTGACAAATCAATTAAAGTATTACATTTGTTGTTTTCCTTATATTCTTTCAAAATGTTCTTTCAGGTGAATCAATGTCGGTTGTGGAAATCACAATTTGATTTGTTTGTTCAACTTTAAACATTTTGACAAATTTTGATCTTTTTTGTCTCAATCTGTTTTTAGCTCAATTCCTCTGATTTAATCTGGTTTTATTCTGGTCAATTTTATATCAATTTTCAGTCATCATACAATCTTTTCAAATCAGTGAAACAAAGCTTAGCTCAATCCAAGCTATAAAATTGATAGTAAACTGCCAAGCAGTATACAGTAACATTTTGTCACTTGAATCGGCTCCGCAAAACCAAGCTAAATTTTGTAACAAAACGGAATAAAATTCTAAAACAAAATATTACGTAATTTTGCGCTGCGAAGTCAGTCAATTAAATTCAAAACACAAATCTAATTTTCGCCGAAAAAATCCAGCATTCAGAGCAACTGTATGTAGTATTGTCGTTATTTCGTTGAACTGCAGTAAGAGTCGCAATTTTTAGCGCTGATTGCGGCTGATAAATAACTTCGCTTTTGCAGTGAAAACAGAAATTTAGCGGCTTTTAAATGCTTGTATTACGAAATTTTACCACTTAGATCAGGAATTTTTTCAAAAATTATACGCATATGTCATCGGTAAAGTATAGTGAATCTGATTCAAATTCAAAAAAGCTGGAAAGTATTTATTGACAGTCGGTGGACTGGAAGAAAAATGGGTGAACATGCAAGACGTCAGGGTTTTGAACTCTTGTAGGGATGATTTTTTTGTTATAAACTTGTTGAACGCACCTAAAGTATAATTTTCATCGCCAAAAACCACAAATCTTTAAAAAATATATCGCTAAAAAGCGCAATTATTTGTAAAGCATCCGGGCGTTTGCGGTGAAATGTAATTTTTTCATACCGCTATTTGTAAATCATTGTTTTAGACAAAGTTTTGACCCGGGTTCGAATGAAAAAGTGTTAATGACAACACTTTATATAAAAAATGTTTCTAGTCATGAAAAGCTCCGGAGAAAAAGATTTAAGTAGATGTTTGTACTTTCAGATTGAAATCTGATTTGACAGAAAAACGCCACCTTCCGCAAATAGTGCTAATTGAAAGGTTGCATGGTTGCGTAAATTTAAAGCTGGACAAATCTCTGAACATTCCTCAACAGTTTATCTCAAAACTTTTGTCTCACTTTAAAAATGTATTGCACAATTTGCTAAACATAAAGCGAAAACTGTTATAAAGAAGAAAACATAAGTTCAGAGCGCGGAGATGTAATCCGACTGAAATGTGTAATCGGGCGGGGGTTTGGGACGGAGATGACCCCACAGTTCTAGCCTAATTGGAATAGTTATCTTTAAACAAGAATAATTCAAAATAAAATCTGAAAAATCTATGCAATCATTTCCTTTATATATATTTGCCCACATGCCTGCAAATGCTTAACTCAATTGTTTTCCTTTCATTCGTTTTTTTATGATCTTGCACAAAGCCACAAAAACACAAAAACACAAGACCATGAAAATATTAAAAAATTTTATAAGCCTTTGCAAAAATCAATAGATTTGAACATTTTTACCCGAAATTATATTTATTAGGTTTATACATCTTTAGTCTCAAAAAAATAAAAACGTCAAGAAATGAATTTCTTTTTTTTATTAATTGGTGATCTGTTTTATAATTTGATTTAAAATCTTCTTCTTTGCTGTTTCTATTAAAAGGAAGTCAATTTCTTGAGTGGGTAAATAAATAGTTAACAAAACCCAGTAATAAATAGGATTGCACTTGGCAAATCATCCAAAAAACCCTACCAAAAAGTTTGAAATGTTTAAAAGTCAGATGCAGATGCCACATGGGATCAAAAACAACGAACATTTAATGAAAATTTTGTTCAACAACGTTTCCTAACAACTTAAAAATTAGACTGAAAAAAAATTCAGCCACAACATCTCTCGCTCTATGGCTTATTTTCCAGTTAGGTTTTGAGCAACTTACTTCTTTAATACTTAGAAAAAGATCAGAAAAATCTGCCAAAAGATAGTAAAAACATCGCAGCAGGAACTACGAAACATCTCGAAGTAAGAAATTGACCACCAAAACTTTATAACAAACCTCTTAATTAATTAAATAAACTGTCATCTTTAAAACAATAACAGGAAGATTATAATTGGAAAAGTAGGTGACAACAAAAAATTGAAGCATTTGAGAAAAAGAACACTTTGCTATACGGTCAGTTTTTATTCTTTAAATGACTAACAATTAACAAAAAACGTTAAGAGGACCGTTGAAGCTATTATAATTCTCGTACAAAGCTGTCAACGAAATTCTAAAATGGTACTTCTAAAGCATTGATTTGAGACAAAAAAGTTTAAATTTTTTTGCAAAACATCCACCCAACAACTAGCAGTAACATATTAAACATAAGACAATGCAAAAGATTGAAAAAATCAGAAGAATTCTAGAAACTTGTTTGTTTGAAAAGGGCCCTGTCCAGCTTTCAGTAGCTGAATTTTGGAGCAAGTTGAAATAAATAGCTCTTTGCTAAAAAAGAAGCTGGAAAGACAGGATAACATAGGCTAGCATAACAGTAGAAGAAGTAGACAAAAGAATTAAAAATAGACAAAATTCGTTTGTTAGAAAGTACTTATTAATCTAAAAAACTCACAACCATGAGCAATTCAACTAAAAACCTGCAAAAATGGCCTGAGCGCACAACTGTTTCCACCCAATGATCTTAAAAAAGCGACGAAAAGTAATGAGGTATACAAAAATTGCCTGAAAACGAACATTAGAAATTTATGGCGAAGTGGCGAAAATAATTCAATTTGACTCTCTTTGTATAGTAATCGCCTCAGACATACAAAAAGCATCCAAATTTACTAACATGAATTTGCATAACTGTATTAAACAGCCTTAATTGACAAAAAAAGATGTTAAACAAAAGTACTGCTTTAATGCTTAAATGCTGCGAGTTTAAAAGCCGAGTACTAAAAAGATTCGGAGCCTGCAGAAAATTTTCGAACACCTTATTTCTCGCTCTCTCACCCTCTCGCTTCTCTTCCGCTCTCTGCGGTCTTCAATTTTTCGGCCATTTGAGCTTAACACCTAGTTTACATGTGAGGCAATGATTTTTAAATAATCTTTTGAATACACCGTTTTCTCTATCTAATTCAAAATTGGATTGACAATCAGGCAAAAAAACCACTAGCGTAAAGCCATTAGCTCAATTTCCGGTTTAGCGATGACCAAAATCACATCTACAGTTTTTCATCACAGTAATGAAAATGAAATGTGTGATCAGATCTTGAAAACATCGTCGGAATTACTTCGGTATCAACTCAAAGTACAAAATTGCCCACCCTAGTTGTAAAAATATACTTCCTTCTTAATTTTACTAATCATTTTCAAACAAAAACGCAAGAATTAACATTTAAAAAAATAATTAGTTGAAAACCGATAAAGCATCTGATAGATTTTTTTAAACTGAGGTTCCAAATCAATTATTTACAGAAGTTCCTGCAATATGGTCAATTTTCAAACCGGTAAAAGTAGCTCAAATTGAATCAAAATCTATCAATTGCTTCAGATAGAAAAATCTCGCATAGGCACTAATTCTGGTTTAGATAGATGAGAAAAGACTAAAAAAGACTGATTTAAGACTGCCACCTCTTCTCTGTTCTTTAATTTGTTCAGCCGTTGACCTAAACACCTAATTATCAAGTGCAGCAATGTATCCTCTTTTAGATACGCATCAACAAAATTACCGATATGAACAAACACTCCACCAATACTTTTCTTTGAGTCGTTCAAACAGCACCCAAATACAGTTAAAATTCTCTACAATTTGATAAGACCAAGAGATTGCCAATAATATACCCATTCATACAGCTTTGCGGCAGTTAGTAAGACCAATACAGCCAACTCAGATAAAAAAATTGTTTTGTCTGTAATTGACTCTTACAGACCAAGACTCGATTCCACACTGACTACACATACTGAAAAAAATCTACATGGTTTGGACGCCTTTGACACATATGTTATGGGAGATCAATCGTTTCCTTTCAGACTTATTTGCGGCATAAATAAGAGAAGGGTTCTCCGACTTACTAATAAAGACGAACTCCACGAACTAAAATGACTGTGGAAAAAAGATATAAGTCGAACAAATATACGTATCAGCAACACACTTACGTAGTTTTGGAGAGAATTTTAGTGAAGAGGAATTAGAAAGACCAACCTCAAAAATTGTTGCGTCAAATTATTGGCGAAAAAACGAACGATAATATCAAAGCACAGCATTGGTCGACTTTGAGAGAATATACTGATGAAGCCTGAGTTTACGCTGCCTCTCGAAAACTAGTGCTTGTTTGTCTTCATCAAATTTTGCTTCCAGAAAATGGGTTCTCCAAAAGATGTTTTGCTAATTCCCGTGACATTCTTCCAAAGTATATTAGATGCAAAGAATCTGCTTTAGTGGCGGATATGTGCACATATTTTGTTTTGAATGAAAACACTTCAAGGACATCAACACCAATAGCTGTCAACTGAAGGCATCATAGGTTAATTTAAATTTCCTTAGGAAGATAATTAGACCTCAAATTAATCGGAACTTTTTACGACAACAAAAACAGTCTAAATTACGGACAGGATCAGTAACAAAAAAAGTCCCAAATGTTTGTTTCTCTAAAAATAATTTGTTTTAATGAAAGATGAGAAAAAGATTGAAGTATTTTCGTTTTTTATAAGGTAAATTGAACTTTAAAAAGACGGATTTGATTGCCTCAAGTTATTTCTATTTATTTGTCCGGAAAGTTGTATTGGAATTCAAAATCTTGCAAGAATCTTGCAAGATTCTTGCAAGATTTCACATCCAAAAGGCGTTTAGGAAAAAGTCATTTATTTTCAGTTTTGCTGATCAAGAATTCTGATATCAGTCAAGATATTTGGTTTTCAGTTAGTTTTAGCTACCAAAAACACATAAATAATTTTTCCGGAATTCAAAATCTTGCAAGATTCTTGCAAGATTTTGAATTCTGGCTTATTTTTCTCATTGAATTAGGCTTCGTAACTTGTTCAATAAACAATAACTTGCTTCGAAAATCTTTCCTAAAACACTTGTACCCAGATTTATTTTTTGGCATTGATTGATATCTTGCAAGATACTTGCAAGCATATTGCAAGTTTTGAATCATCTTGCAAGATTCTTGCAAGATTTGAATCCGCTCATTACTAGGGTGCTGTTGTCCGAATTGATCTGCGGCTAGTAAAGATTTTATTGACTTTGACGTTTAAGTTTTTGTTTAACTAATTTTCACTAACTATTTTTCTGTACTTTGATGTTTTGTAATTCAGTCGAAACACTGACAGGTCTAGCTGAAATTGTCCCGAATTCTAATTGTGCGAAAAAAAGTTCAAATTTGACAAGTTATGTCAATGATCACTGCAATAGCAATCACTGCACTCAGCAAGTTATGATGTTTTGACTATATCTGTTTTTTCTCCTGTTTTTTGGACAATTTTTCGTTTCTGTTAATCATAGATGAAAAAGTCAAAAGGACTCCTTTTGGTTCTGGGAAAATTTGGATAGTATCGTATATATATTTCCCTCGTTTTCTTGTTTCGGTTGATTTTTCTTGCGTAGATTTGGACCTATCAATTATTTTGACTCAAAGTCAGGCGTTTCAATTGTTTTATTTTCGGGCTCACTGTTTTCAAAGAACGAGAACTAGTCTCACTGTAATTAACCCATTTTGCATTCACGTAGAGTATGCTATAATGATCAACAAAGTTTGAGCTACGCAAAATGATTTATTGCGTGCAGCAAATCCTAGATGTTTGTCTCAGTGGTGCATAGTGGCTCGTGTCTGAAGTGACCCATGGGCAAACAAGTTGACTTTGACACGCGTTTTTGATTAAAAAACAACTTCTTGTACATTTTTTCGTAATTTCTATTGCAACTAAGTTCAAATTGTGAGAGATACTTTGATATTCTGATGAGGTCTAAAAAAAAATAAAAATGTTTTTTTTTGAAGTTTTTGACTCTGATTACTCTGAAATTACTTTTCAATTTAAGCTTTTTGTTTTTTCAATACACTTATGTGTATATTTTTGAGTTTGGCTTTAGTTGTTCTTTTCTGAAACGGTTGTTTAATGACGTTGTTTAATGACGGATTTCATTGATTTCAATACTGGCTTATATGGATGAGAATATCTGAATAAAAATGTCGTTTCAATGGATGGTTAATCATCGACTTTAAAATGACGCCCAGTCAGTTTTTAAAAGGTTGCAGAATCTTTTGTTTGTATATAATTGATTTTTCAAAAGTTTTTTCAGCGTTCAACTTATTTCCGTAATTGAAACGTATTTTTGTTTTGATTGCTGACAAGTTTAATGGTGATCTCTTGTGGAAAATTAAAGCGTCTAATTGCGTTCTTATGACAACGACTGTTTTTTTTGTTTCAAAGTTATTAGCAGAATTTGAAAGAAAAATTTGCCCCTCAATATTGTACTGCGGACTCCTAACATCATCATTTTAACAATTTTCTAGGGGTTTCGTACTCTGTCCTAGTTTCATGTTCTCCGTGGTTTTAACTTTCTGAGAATACCGTATTATTTGATGATGATCAGAAATTTCCAAAGAGATTGGAGTTTCAATCACGATCTTCTCTGTATTTCTCCGGGTATGTTTGTTTATATGGATTGATAACTAGTTTTCTCGAGCGACCTTGTGATAGATTTCAAGGGCAAACATGAAATACATCTGCAATCGTGACTTATCAGTGACTATATAACTTTGGTAGCCTCTATTTGATTTTGGTATCTTTTTGTATTTTCAAGTTTGATTTCTATATGGGTGCAGAGGTCACTCTATTTTACTTCTGTGCTCATTTTTGGACTTTTTTCTGTAACTTGTTGCTTAATTGATCAAAATACGTTTTTGTATACTTAGAAATTGCAGTAGAGTTGATTTCATGTCTATCGTATTAACATTATTCTGTGTTCATTCTCGTGAATTGAAAAAAAATCGGGAGCTTTTCTGTTTGTGCCCCCAGCTTAATGGGTGCACAATATTTACATCCCCAGACGCGTGTGTCATATTTTTCATAATGATTTAGTATGTAATGGCACTGTAACTGTGCTCTGTAACTGTGGGGAGGATAACGTTCTGGGGTGGTGTAAACGGAAAAGATCCAAAATTTGATCTAACTGTAATGAAATATTTTTATATGGACCGTCGGGTCTTTTTTAAGTATCTCTCAACGTTTAAATAATAATTTGAACTACTTCATAGAGACAGTCTATCTCTGCTTATTAGCGAGTCTCCTTGTCTTCTAAAAGTTTGAGATGCTTTAGTAAGATCTTGTTAGGCTTACTTTTCATGACAGTTCTTGATAAATTTTGGGGAGATCGTGGTAAAGTTTTTTTTGAGACATATACAAAGCTTTTGAAAGTTTGTACATATGTTGCCTTTCTTAGTCAAATATTTTTACGAGATCTTACCAAGAGATTTCAAGTTTTGTTTCAGGGGGCTAATTTTGATGCCAGGCAGTCTTTTCATGAAAAGTTTCACAATTGGAAGGTTTTTTTCTATCCAAAAGCTGGTTTTTTTTGCGTTTTTTTGCGCTCCACAATCGAACGCTTTCCCCCTTATGTACACAAAAGTTTTTTTCGCTAAGTTTACTGTCGGCAAAACCGTGTCCAGTTGTCAATGGCCATAATCGCTAAAAAATAAAGAATTGCGGCTAGTGGTAAGCATACGAAGAAAAAAAACAATTCCAGTCAATTTTCCAAAATTTTTGCGATATAATCACACCACTTCCACACCATTCAAGCTATGGTGGATAATATTTTTTCCACAACTCACAACGATTCTTACTATTGTTTCCTGATGATTTCTTGAAAGGGACGTTTTGCCATGTATTGGCTGAAATTGTTAAAGCTTAAATGAATTTGGTTTTAGTGAACCCACCATCTTCTCAAATTATAGACAATCACTGTTAGAATTTTGCCTCTGGAACAGAATCATAACTCAAATTTTGTAATGGTAATGGTAATGATTTATACGTTCTATATGATACAGGGAAAAAGGGTGTATAATTTGAAAGACCCCAAAATTATGTTAAGGGAGTCAGAGAGACAGTTAGCCTAACATTGAGTTCATGTTAGTTTACCAAAAACGTATCAGTTTTGCTGAAGAATTATAATTAAAATTGCTGACATTTTTTAAATATGAAACAACATATATTATGTACACATACACATACTGAAACACAATGAAGTGTTGGTCGAACTTTATTAAAATTGTGAAATAACTGATTGTTTATTATTACGTCTTGGACAAGTTACTAGACCCCAAAACTAAGCACCCATTAATTATTACACGCACTATTTATGACATTTTACAAGTGAATATTTAATTATTAAGTACCAGCCATCATATACATTGAACTAACTTTAACTGCACGGGGTAACTAGATTACTGATAGGAGGCCAATGGGATACACAACAGAAAACGATTCTCCCCAAAACTGTATACATTTGCATGAACAAACAAAACCCCATTTCTGCATTGGCATTGTTCCCAAGACTTAAAAATCTAAGTAGAATAATTCAGTTGCAAATGTGTCAGTTCTACATGTCTTTTTTTCAAAACACGAAAAAACTGTAAAATTAGCATCCATTATTCAAGCAAATTTTCAAACAGCTTACAAAAGTTGGTTATACAACTTACGGGTTGTGACTTCTGAATGAAAAACTTTTTTACAGCTCAAGAAAAAACTATGAATTTTTAGAACTGCAGGGTCAAATTTTGTGATACTTGATCATCTTTATTTAATTTATCGCAATAAATATTAATTTAGTTCATATTTATTTTCCCTTCCCTCCATTATTTTATTCAGATCTTATTTGTTAGCTGTCTTGCGTTAAACCTTATTTCAATTCCAGCTGCATGATCAGACATTTCTGTTCATACTAGCCATTTTGCTGACAACCACATCAGTTTCATATTTCTTTTCAATTCAAATTCAGTAATCAGAATCTCTTTTGACTTCGCTCCGCAAAGTTGATAAGTAAGCATCTCGCCTGGTGAAATCCAATCCTGATTTTGAAAGTGTGTATTTGCGCCGCGAAGCCCAGTGAAGATTAATAAAGTGAGATATTGCGCAGTCAGCTAACAAACGATCTCCCCTGGAAATCAGCGCCATTTGGGAAAAACCTAAACCCGGCCCACATCTCCGTTGGGAAAAGTGGAGAGTACAATTAAAATTAACCCTGCTAGCTAAGGAGAATAGCATTTTGGATACACATTCTTGTTCTCAACCAGAAATGGTAGAATTGGCCCTGGGACCCGTATGCGAAGAAATGATCATCGGTCCTTCAGCACAATCGGAATAGGAACGTAACGCTATGCTCAAGAGAAAATGAAGTGACAAAATAAAAGTTCATAGAAATCGGAATAGAGTGTGAGGATATACATTGGCCGCTTGCCGATAGAGAAACCGTTTCATTTCACTATCTCAGCATCGGTGTGGAAGGGGGCCAAATTCAAAACAGCAAGAATCCACATATAATGGTAATTACTCTTTCAACCGCAGATTTTTAAAACATTGTGTGGGTAGAATTCATCATACCCCGAAATATAACGTTTGATAGACAAGCTTTTCTCATCACAAAACAACTTCGAGGAGAAACAGAGGAACCTTGCTATGGAAGAACTTACAGAACTAGCGGAAAATTTCGACTTCGAGAATAAAGAAGAGATTCTAATCAGAGATTTCAACATCAGAGTTTTTGAAACAAACGGTGAAACCGAGGAAAGCTCTTCATTTGGCCATGAACTTAGAACTCGGGATGCGGTTTGCTAAATAATTTTGCTAAAGTTTGCAAAAAACAAACAAAACAGAAAAAGCTGCGAGCCAAAAGAAAAAAGTGGTCAACTCAGTAGAAGAACGTCGCCCGGGGAATCAGTGAACTTTTAACACTCTTCGACAGGTATGTTTAAATCAGACTACCGTAGCGGAGAAGACCACATGGTTGCCACAATCAACTATGATTTGGAGAAAATCTAAACAATTAATATGCCAATCAAAATCGGAAACATCTCAATGGCTCTACTAGTTGACTCGGGAGGCGTATTCAGCATTTTGGATAAATCAGCAGCGGCCCGAGTAGTTAGCAGTCATCCACAAGCGATATGGGTAAGCAAAAACAACAAACCGCATTTGCGGACATTTTTCAATGAATCATTTCCTTGATAAAATTCGAATCCTGGTAACAA
Source organism: Convolutriloba macropyga (assembly GCF_964194025.1). NCBI lineage: Eukaryota > Metazoa > Xenacoelomorpha > Acoela > Convolutidae > Convolutriloba > Convolutriloba macropyga. The sequence continues at coordinate 26,444,862 of NC_134471.1, forward strand.
CCAATAACTAGTATATACCAACTGCCATTTTCTTAGCTGTTGCTGATGGTCTCAAATCACTCATCGGTCGCCACTTCAGAAATCAAAATTTCAGAAACATTTTAAACCACGACACCAAAGAGAAGACTGAACTTAAAAAAATTACTCGATTAAAAACAAATCACAAAAAATTACAAAAAGCCCAGACGAGTTGTTTATTTAACCTATTGTAGTTACGGTTAACAAAAATTATTCTCAAAAACTAGCACTTGACTCAAAAATTCTTAATAAAGCGGTACACAAAAATAAATTTAAAGTGCGCAGCATTGATACACTTATCAAATCCCTATCTCAGCAAATTAGTGATCCGGCCTGGAAAACAAAACATAGTTCCAAAATTAATTCTCAAATATGCATACAACCGACTAAACCCAAGATCAGACCAAACTAACCAAGATCAGAAGAAAAACGTGAAAACCTTTTGTTTGACTGTCTTCACAAACTTGATGAGGAATATCGTAGGATTGATCTTCCCAAATGTATTTTGCAAAACTAGAAGCAGATTGGTTGAGTTACCACAATTCACAAACAGAAATTTCAACAAGCAGTTTTGTGCACTATATAAGAAATTTTATTCTAAATCTGGCACAAATTAGTCAACCGTGACTCTCTTTATTACAAAATCTGTTAAATTTATTTGAACTGATATCCATGAAAACGAGATTCTTGAAATAAAAAATCGGATTGTAAATGCAACTGAAAATTCGCACCATAATTCGCAACTCGAAACACGAGTTAAATGCGACGCTTCACGTGTCGGACTTGGCGATGATCTAGAACAACTAACTGTAGACGGTTAAAAGGCCATTGCAATCCCATCTAGTTTTCTAATTTCAAGCAAAGAAAGATATAGTGTTGATGAATGAGACTTCTTAGTTGTAGCTTGGTTCAATGAGTATTTCAAATTTTAGTTGTATGGGAAACAATTTGAAGTAATGACAGACCATAGAGAACTACTGTCAATATCGAAAGAAAATCGTTCAAAGAAATTATAAAACAGCCGTCTACCCTTTGGTTAGATAGACAATTACCCATCCAATTTACAGTTGAGCACATTAAAGGCGCAAAAGGGTGCCTTGTTTATTATTTTTCTTGACAGCCAAACCAAAAAGCTAAAAAAGTTACCGTCTATCTTTAGGAATTCATTGTCGCAACATTAAAATTGATTTCTACTTTTGCCAATTGATTAAGTTTGAACACAATACAACCCGATTTCTTTTATACAATTTGCTTAAAACAAACGATACTGCAGCCCAAATCACTACACAAAGTGAAACTGGCCAAAACCCAATAAATACAATCAGCACAATTGACTACCAATTACGCGCGCATGCAAATCTGTCATGCAAATTTGTCATTCGCTACATAAATTTTATAAGTAAATGCCAGCAATATTTCAAAAATTTCTAACATGCATTGCAATTGTCGCAAATACCAATTAACACACCACACGCGAAGAGAAGTCCACCTTATTTCTTTAAAACTATTGAAAATAAATATGTAAGCGTTCCTGCATGGCGCGAAACTCAATTATTTTAGAACCATTTCCCGCAAACTAATAGACGTTCCTGTCATAGTGGCAAAAGTCAAACAACAGACAAAAAATCTGTGCTTTTTGGCCACCAATTTAATCAAAGAAACGTACAACCCAAATCCGATTCGGTGAATCATTTCACGCAGAGAATCCATCATCTTCCCCAAAACTCGTTGTGCCATTCGCATACTCTAACGTTACCACACCTCTCACAGCTAGCCCTCAAATACCAACATTCGACAACATTATAGGAAAATCTTGATTAAAATTTTAATAGCCTCTCTTACAAGCAGAGACGCGGTGCTCAAAGAGGTACGCAGTTGTATTTTCAATAATAACGATCAATGACTAAAACTGATTAATCTGTACATGCGCTTCTACTGGCGGGACCTTCATGTGCGATCTGGGTGTGTATACATTGACAAAAAGATCGCTATTCCGAACGTCCTACGGGAAGCCCTCCTATATGAATTACATGCTAGCCAATCAGGTACATGGGGTATGATATGTATGGCCAAACATTGCTGGGTGCCCAACATGAATAGCAAAATGATAGTCAGATCAACAGTATGTAAACTCTGCACTGCAAACGGTAAAAGTCCTAAATCAGTAATTCCCCTTAAATGAGCAACTCCATCCTCATATACCTTTTTCTGAAACAATCATGGAAACACAAATTACTTTTAGAGGACCTAGCTATGACGAAAAAGGCAATGAAATATACTTTCTTGCCGCACTTGATTAGTTTCCTAAGTACCCCACTGCATGTTTATTTCACAGAGCAAAAGGCCTAATTGAAACGTTTGTCTTGGAGATGTATATCGAAAATAATGGTTCACCTCGTACAATTCAATTGGATCAATCGAAAAGTCTCGTAGGAGATTGAGTAAAAAATTCTTGTAACAAAAATAACGTTGATATTATTGAGGCTCCGGTTAATGAAAATCGGTCATTCGGACTGGTAGAAGAATTAAAACAGACAATTAAGAGTAGACTTGTCGCTATACAATAAGTAAAATCGGGTACAAACTCGATCCTCACAAATCTTGCATTGAAGATTATCATCCACTAACTACAAAAATTTAAACAAAAAAATACAAAGGTCTCGCCCTCCGAAGCACAATTTGGCTGATAACTTAAAGCTCCGCTGATAACTTAAAATTATTCGTCTGACAGGAGCAAAAAGGACTTGACAAGAGCAACTCGAGATGCCAACGAGAGATAAAAAAATTGCACAGAAGACGAACCCCTATTTCTCCGTTCGCCCCTCTGTTGACACATTCCTCCCTCAAAAGTCACGATACAACTAAAACTGGCCCTTAAAATCCACGGAAAGAGTAGGCCAAAGAAGAACATCGATAGTTTGTACAAAGTGTTTGCTCCAGGATCTAACATCATAAAATTTAGGACTAAGACCTCGACCATCCAAAAACTAGAGAAACCTGTTGTCATGGTACGCGTTAGCGATATTGTTAAGTTCGGTACTCAACTTGGAGGTCAAACCCCACTCAAGGTGTATAATGGCCGCCTCGGGTCCCGAACTAGAGAGAAATTGGTGGAAAAAAAGCTCCAAAGCTATGTGAAAAAGTGCACACGCAAAACCAAGTTGACAAGAAAGTCAAAAATATAAATGCGAAACGGGTAGCGAGGTTTCGTCCTCGAAATCAATCATTTCACGCGCAATGCGGGATTGCATTCCCAAATTACTCAAATTCTCTGTCATCTGGAATCAAAGTTTAGAAGTAAAAATTTTATATTCGCCGGGTTAATTTTCTATCGCCACAACACATACACCTTCAGCAACTCTACAACAAGTCTCCTACTTTAAAATCAACCCCAATACAGACAAAAGACCCAGTGAAAAAACCAGACGAAGCCCAATTTATTACGGTTTTGATTCATTGATCACCGGCCCACCAAAACCCCAACGCAGAACCGGTGACGTCAAAAATTTTCAGCACCCCACTACTTCAATTGTTGAAACTGTCCAATCAACGGCAGAAAAAGCTCCGGAGGAGATGAACAGCTCACCTGTAATTGGTAATGTGTCATATTGTGTCCCATGACCCCCGAGTGAGGTATTTGGCCAATTACAGGAGCCCGACACGCGAAGAAGATACAGTTTCATTGACCGTCTACGAATCGAATTTGAATACGAAATCTGGATAGATCTTCTCAAACTCACAAGCTCATCATTGAATTTTAGTAAATATCACTTGCTATGATAACCAGTACATATATTGTTAATACATATTTAACGGTGGACCGAGTATTTTTATTGAAATTATGTTACTATTAATAAACACTGTTCTTATTATACAAGATTTATTAAAATTCAAAGGAATTTGTGATACCCGAACATCTTTAATTAATTTAGTGCAGTGAATCTTAAGAAGATGCAAAAATTTAGATCTTATTTGTTTGCCCTGAATTCCATTATCTTATTCAGATGTTTTTTTCATGTTTCACGCCTATTATGTATGTTTCACGCATGTTTCTCATGTTCACCGTTTTTTCACTTTCCGCTGCATGATCAGACATGTCGGTTCATACTAGCTATATTGTTGACAACCACTTTGATTTCTTAATCTTTTTTAGTTTAAATTCAGTACAAGAATCTCTTTTGATTTTGCTCCGCAAAGCTGAGCTCATGAATAAAGTAAGCTTTTCGACTGGCGAAATCCAATCCTGATTTTAAAAGTGTGTCTCTGCGCCGTAAAATTGATTGTAAGTAATAAAGTACAATCAACTTTTGTGAATCCAATCTTCATTTTTAAGTTTTTTAAGGCGTTGAGGCAAATCTGAATTTGTGAAAACAAATAAATCTCTACAACAAAACTGCGAGAAGTTAATTTAACTTGCCCTCAAACCGAAATGGTAAAGCATATAACTGCCTTACCAAAAGAAGTTTTTTTTGAGAAAAAAACTACATAATGACTATTCTCTTGGTCTTAGAAAAGTTTAAATTGATAAATATTAAGAATGTATGGCAATCACCACATGCAACAATTTTCTATCCTTAATCAATGTTCATTTTTAGGAGTAAGTCGTTAATACTCACAAAGAAAAGTTTTATGATAATACTTTCGACTTATTATAAATGCTGTTCTATCATGGGCAATTGGATAAATTTTACAATCAGAAGCATTGTTGCCGAATGGTTTTGGTCTTAGGAACCTGGTACTAACTTTTCTAAGTAGATGTTGAAATATAAATATTTTTATTTGACCGAAGGACTTAGTGCCCAAACATGAACGCTCTTGCCACCAAGTGTTGTGCACAATTCACAAGGGAGTCTAGGATATATTTTGTAACGTTATTAGAGATTCAAAGAAAGTTATGCGCTTTTTGTCATCAGCTGAGAAAGAATCAAATAAGATTTCGTTAATAAAACTTAGAAAAACTTGCAGCAAAAGCATTTTTTGCGTTCGTCTTTTACAAGTACTTTTCTAAGATATAATTTCAAGCCCATATTGACTAGGTTGGGTTGCCTCTAAGTCTTAATAGCTGACTACTATTTACTGTTTACTCTCGGTTCTCTATTATAAAGCACTGCAACCTTTAATCACATTAGCTATTAAAGGACTAGAAGTGAAGTGAACCGAGGACCTTATAAACAGCATGATGGTGCTCTTTGTTGACCTTACCTTTTTCCAATGCTAGGAGAACATTTTTTCTCATTTATAAAATGGGTTCTAAAACATCAATGTATGTTATTGATATAGTTTTGTTGCAAAAAGTGAACGCTCTAGTAAGTAATTTGTGATCATAAGATGAATCTTGAATTTGTAGCTCAATTTAGGAGATCATAGTGAGACTCTCCAAAAGTGGAACAGTTGGCTCAGTGGAGAGCAGAGGATTGCAATGAATTAAGTGAACCGAAGTGAAGTGAACCGAGACTCGAAGTGAAGTGAAACGAGGCCCTTATTAACATCATGATGGTGTTTTCTCTGTTGACCTTACCCTTTTCCAATGCTAGGAGTAGATTTTTTTTCATTTAAAAAGTAGGTTCTGAAAAATCAATGTATGTTATTGATGTAGATCTTTGCAAAAAGTTAACACTATAGTGAGTAATTTGTGATCATAAGATGAAGCTTGAATTTATAGCACAATATAAGAGATCATAGTGAGACTCTCCTAAAATGGAACAGTTGGCTCAGTTGAGAGCACAGGATGGCAATGAAATAAGTGAAACGAAGTGAAGTGAGCCAGGACTCCAAGTGAAGTGAAACGAGGCCCTTATTAACATCATGATGGTGTTTTCTCTGAAGACTTTACCCTTTTCCAATGCTAGGAGTAGATTTTTTCTCATTTAAAGACTAGGTTCTGAAAGATCAATGTATGTTATTGATATAGATCTTTGTAAAAAGTTAACACTCTATTGAGTAATTTGTAATCATAAGATGAAGCTTGAATTTATAGCTCAATATAAGAGATCATAGTGAGACTCTCCAAAAATGGAACAGTTGGCTCAGTTGAGAGCACAGGATTGCAATGAACTAAGTGAAACGAAGTGAAGTGAGCCAGGACTCCAAGTGAAGTGAAACGAGGCCCTTTTTAACAGCATGAGGGTACTTTTCACTGTTGATCTTACCTTTTTCCATTACTATGAGGAGATTTTTCCCATTTAAAAGAAATGTTCTGAAACGTCAATATATGTTATTGATATAATTGTTTGCAAAAAGTGAACACTCTAGTAAGCAAGTTGTGATCAAAAGATAAGGCTTGAATTTGTAGCTCAGTATTAGAGACAATATTAAGACTCTCGCAATGTGGACCAGTTGGCTCAGTGGAGAGCACAGGATTGCAATCAATTAAGTGAACCGAAGTGAAGTGAACCGACACTCGAATTGATGTGAACCGAGGCCCTTATTTTCGCTGTTAATCTTACTTTTTTCCAATGGTAGGAGGATATTTTTTCCCATTTAAAAGGTATGTTCTAAAAGCTCAATGTGTTATTGATATAGATATTTGCTAAAAGTGGACATTTATTTTTCCCCCAATTGTTTCTATTATTAGAGCAACTCTTTGCTTGTTACGTTGATTCTATGTCAACACCATTATAGTGAGAGTAAAGTTTGGGACCTTTTTGGGCCTGGACCCCACAATCTTTTAATTGATTGCAATCCTGTGCTCTCCATTGAGCCAACTTGTCCACATTGCGAGAGTCTTAGTATGAACTCTTATATTGAGCTATAGTTTCAAGCTTGATCTTATGATCACAACTTTTTTTCTTAAGTGCATACTCTAACAGCTATTGCTCATAATTATTACACTAAATCGGTTCTAAAGCGATCAGAATCTGCCAAAAAATCGCAATAGCAAAAATTTGCAATTTGTTTCGATTAGCTTTAAAATAGATTAAGCTGATGAAGTCTTCACGGATGCAATTTCACAGACAGATATACATCTGTGCGTTCGTGTCTGTTTAAATATGGGAGCTTGATAACTGTTAAGAAAACTCTTGTATCCGTTTCGGAAGTTTGAAAATTTTTTTGTTAAAAAGTTAACATATTTTTCTCCCTTGTTGTCTCAAGTAAGGTATGCATTATGTATGGTCAACTGTCGAAGTTGTTAGGCTCATTGTTCAGTTTCTTTTTTTTAAATTTTCACAAGCATGTAATTTGGTTCGCACAGGTTTTTGAAAATAATTTTTTAAGCGGTTGGTTTAGAGGGAGAATTAAAATAAAGGTAATTAGCAGCCAGTAGTAGCAGTCTTGTAGCTTCCAAATTTGGTCCTGTTGGTATGAGCGACTGTGGTAGAAGTGGTTGTTGTGGTCGTTTGGAATTGAGTGCTGCCTATTCCCCCTGTCCCTGCCCCAGCTGTTTGTTCATTCGCATTCTCCTCCTCCCCCTGCTCTGTCCTGGCTACCATGAATCCACCCCCTCCCTGCATCCTCTGTGGTTGGCATCTCAGAATGGAAATTATCTATTAACACAGTAAAAAATAGGGTTACATTTGGTTTCAATACCACCCCTCACCTTTTCGAGGTTTATAACTTTTACTTTTAACAATACTTTTAAATTGTTTGAGAAACAGTACCATTTAGAAGTTTACCAAGTACAAATACATCAGACAAAATCGACGCTACCTGGACGTTGTTGAACCTATCTGGTTTGTATCCAAGCGCCTAAAGACACCCTTTTGTTTCAGAGTTTTTGGATCTATCTGATACACACATGAGCCCAGATTTGAGTCCAAGTTCTAATTATCTAATTATTGTACTTGAAAACGGTATTGCGTTAATCATACTGGAGATGCCAACATCAATTTGCTATGAAACTGAAATATTTTTTGTGAAGTAAAATATGATCCTGTTGCTGCCTTCAGAATGCTTTTTTTCTGATTCAGGAATAAATGTCGTCCCACAGAACCGCATATGAAATTACGAAATATTTTTCATTATTTAGCAAATTGCTCTTCCTTTTCCTACCTCAATTTAATGGCGCAATTTTTGTAAGACTAATGATCCGAATTAGTTCATGCTTCTTGAAATGTTAAAATGAGCGCCAAGGCCAGAGAAGCCAAAGTTGTTGAATCTCCAGATCTCTAAATTACGATTGGCCATAGAACTGAAAAGAGAAACCTAATGTTTTTAATTATCTGATACACATTAGCAGTTTTAGTTCAAATTGCAAAAATTTTTAAAAACTTATTAAACTCTGATTGCATTGTACTCAAAGCTCATTCACGAAATTAATGATGCGGAGTAAAGAGTGTTATACCTCATCTCGGAATGTCTTGTTTACGAAGGTGTATATGATTGGATTGACAGCATTGTTGATATAGTAGGAGCTGCCGAATATGTTGATGACGTGTTTCTGTACGAGGAGAGAGATTGAGTCAGGGAAGTTGTACATGAGAAGGTACATTGTCCAGTAGGGAGTCCAGGACAGAATGAATACTGTCGTCACCAGAAACAGCATCATTCCAGTCCTATCACAATTCAACCACAATTTCAAATAATTTTTGGCTATCTCTGATATCCACGTGCGACGAAAAGGTTGTTTTTCACAGATCTCTCCCATCAGAGCCGCTCAAAAAAAATCAGCCTCGTATAAAGTTCTGAATAAAGAGCAATGTTTTCGCTCCCCCTAAAAAATTGATTTTTAAATTTTAGAAACAAAAACTTTTTTTTGTTAGTTATTTCTTTTTCATTCTAACTATTTGCAGGATAAGTTCAAACAGCAACTTCTAAATGCTCTGAAAATTTCAAGGCCGCAAATATAAATTAATGCAGACCAAATTTAGAGAACCTTATTTGTGTTATAATTTTCCGTGAAAAGATAATATGACATGATAATAGTACTATATGATGATAGTACTGGTCAAATTAAAAACACAAACTTGAAGATCCATAATTCAGAACTGACATTGTCTACAAGCGCAGTCCTCCGCGACATGTGTATATGCACAACTATTATCCTACATCACTTCACCTCAAATTCTAAATTACGTGTTGGTCGAAATTTATGTAGCTTTTTGAAACTATTGTCGATTCAAACTATAGTCTTAAACTTAGTTATAAGTCTTAGATCGTTTAGTTTACCATTTTAATCTGACAGCAGCAAATTGATTCAAGTCACAAAACTGATATAAATGAATCTTCAATAACTGTTGCTCTGAATCAATAATCGGTTCAAACTGATGATTCTAGATAGATATTATTAGAGTTAGATCATTTGATCAAAAATCTTTCCAGCATGTACTGAATAATTATGATACCACCAGAAGTGTGAATAAATTCTTAGAAAAGTGCAAATGCATTCTATATATAGTATTACGACTGATTTCTAGGAATTTTTGCACAAGCAAACCACAATGGGTAACCCTTGCGACCCCCACTATAAATCTTTGTGCTCAGATTAGTTTTAAATCTTGAGTTTTTCGCACTGAAATTTGTTATCTGTACAATTGATTTTTAATTCATTTTTCTTCCTTGAAGTCAAATCATCATCTTGATCTATTATTCAGATCTCTCCTGAAAATTTCTAATTTCTATTGTAAAATTTCTTTTGCTATTCTCTTTTTATTGAAAAAAAACTTAAAATACTTAGTTAAAAATGCCTTTCATTCCGCCTGCGAAAGTCCATAACCCAACACAATTTAATATGAGCAATTTTGTCTCTCAAAATACTGTACTTTGTGCATTAACATACATTTAAGTGCAATTATTATGGTGCTTCTGTAAAGAGTTCTTTGAAGATTATTCTTTAATGTTCACAAAAAAATTCCAGTTAATTTACCGAAAACACTTTTTCGTGCCGTTGATATTTTTGATATTTCAATAAATTTGTCTGTACAATTTTTTGATCATTCAATTGATTAGCACTGAGTGCTTTAAATTCAGAAATTCAGTAGAGCAAGCATAGACAAAACTGACAACTGACATCTTGACCGTCGATGAATTGCCGCCCTACAAGCAATTATTCTCAAGGTTTGGGTTCTATGTAATCGTGGTGTGCCCCACGGCTATTTAATTTAAACTAAAATATATTATAGAATTTTTTTCAAAATGTTGACTGAGACGTGCATAAGACGGCTAGAGCGTAAATGTGAAATGAATTCTGAATCAGTACTGATATCAGACTTGCTCAGTACTGATATTGAGTTGCCGTTAGATCCCGGAAAAGTTTTTTTAAACCACTGGCTCTCAATGAGTAAATTATTAAGCTATTGCTCGACTCTTGCAGTCTTCTATTTGACCTAATCAGTGTCTGAATCAGACCTGAAAACTTTTCTGAAAATTTTATCAATCAGGCTTCTCGGTCTCTGAGGACATATATGGTACGGGAAAAGTTTTGTGGTGTTTGAAATAGTGGTTCATTTGCCTAGCGGTGACGTGATCCCGCACGGCCTGCACAGTGGATCCGAGAGCATTTGTGTTCTGGATTCCAGATCGATTCCTGAGGTTGCGACGTTTGATGGCTTGTCTGAGTACACTGACAAACACACTGGTGTATAGGAACATGATGACAGCAGCACTGCTCAGGTAGAGAGACAGCGTCAAGTACAAGATGCCTTGGGTCACTGACTGTTCTGTAACAAAATAATAAAAACAATAAAAAGATGATAATCTTTGTCATTTTTAGAAACCACATCCAAGACCATGATGGTATACTTAATATTGGTATACTTAATAGAAATATATACCATCTGTGGGAAAATCCTGAAAATTGCACTGCTCTAATCAAACTCCTTTTGTTGGGTAGAATGTAAAATGTCATACTTAGAAACCATACCAAGATCGTAAAAGAAATTTGCTTAGACGTGGATAGAACCACGAATGGTCTTTGATATGATATTTAAGTCCATGTATGGTTCCAAACAACACATTTCAACAAACTTTAGATTTATTGTTCCGACCCTCTTGAGGGGGGAGGAACTATATACTCAAATGGGTTTATTTTTTGTTCCGTGAATTTTCGCCGATCGATATATTCATCGTAGAGAGTTGAGACTGGTATCATCAGAAAGCTCGTCCAGCGTAGAATATGGAATTAAAAAGATTTTTCCAATTTTTGTTTTCTACAGGGAGTTATCGATGTTTAAACTTCTGAGAAAATTAGTGAATTCACATTGTTTTTATTCACATTTTCCGGAATTTTTGCCTAAACTTTTGCCAATTTTGCTAAAATTTGTTAAAATTTTTAAGAACAGTGTCGTTGATTTTATTTTTAAAAACAAACAAGCAATGTTGAATCTTTTGATTAAATTTTTCTGGTCAAAAATTCTGGATGAATATTTCAAAATTCAGCCTTTTTCATCAAAAACAGCGCGAACTAAGCTACTTTAGTCCACTTTGATTACAAAAGCCGGCAGTACAATCCAAAACAACAATCACACAACCTTTGTAGACTCAAAAGAGGGCTACTCCTGCTTCAGCGTCCGCTGCGAGTGCTCTGTAATAAAAACTTCGCTATTTTTTGCTAACTTTACCCGTTGATTATAAAAAATGCTGATTTTATTTTTGAGTTTTCAACTAACAAATTATCTATATCTACAACACTCGAAAAATCAATTGTCCTAGCACACAAAAGGCATTAGCAGGGCTAGTTTTGGGCCAATCTTGGACTGTTACAATCCAAAAAGAAATCGGATTGTAATCAGTCGGTCTTTTTTGAAAAAAAAGAACTTTTTTAAATAATAAAGAACATAACACATCAAATCAAAGCTCAGGAGTGATAGGTCCAATTGGCTTCCTAAGCAGCTCCAAGCTTTTTTTTACTTGAATGGTCCTGTTTGGACTTTAAGAAAAAATTGATTTTTAAATAAATAATGGCTTAATTAACTTTTCCTCTATTTTTTTTCTTAATTTGTTCGAGTTCTAGCTTAGTGTCGGCGAAGAAAGAAAACTTCTTCATTCTACTGATTTAAAATTCAATCTCGGTTGCGGTTTTAAGCCTGAAGTTATTGTTTTCTGGCTTTGGTACTACTAGATATCAGATTTTTTTTTGTTTTTAGATATTTGCCAATTTTTCACGTTTTCTAGTTTTGTCACATTATCACATTATTGACAGTTCTCATGTCACATTATTAGCGTTCCAAATAAGGCACAATTGAATATAATAAAATGATAATAAAATCTTGAATGATATAGATTATCGTTTTAACGGCCTCGACACCTCTTTCTTGAAGAAATTAATTGAATTTTTTAATTTTGTCTTTAACTGTCATTTTCACTTTGTGGTTTTGGTCCTATGAAATTTTGTGTATAGTGATAGGTTACATTGGTTTTTATGAACTAATAGATGAGCAGATAATCTGATATTAGTAGATAGCTGATGGCTTTCATGATTTTGAAAAAAAATCTTTTTCCAAAACTAAAAAACAATTTTAACTTCGCAATTTTGTTCTTTTTTTATCTTTTTGTCACCTAATCTCGTTAGTTAATAACAGGTCTAATATGACATTATGGATGTCAAGGGAAGGTGTCAAAAAAAATTGCTGTCCTAAAATCTATTTTTAAAGAATTCGTTATGACCTTACTGGCTTCGACACAGGTTTTTCATAAAAAAGTAAATTATTTTGATTTTTTTTTTCAAATTTGACGTTCTTGTTGAAGACGCAAGAAATATTCTGGATAACATCAGATCTCGAGGGCTTCTTTTGGATGAATAAATGATCCTATTTAATTAGTTCTTTTGTAATTAATGTCCTTCATGACCTTGGATGCAATTTTATTTCGAAAAAAAATCAAAATTATTACATACTTTTGCCCTTCAATTTTTTGTCTACTTGTTACCCAGTCTCACTAATGAATTGCCGCATACTACATTGCCTCTTTTTGAAGAAGGCGCAATTTAATATATTTTGAGAGCCAAAATATGGCTTGACGGTTTTGACAGCGTTTTCCGGCAAGTTTCAATTGATTTTTTGTTTGTTGTTTTTTTTGTTATTCTTTTAGCTGCTTAAAAAAATAAATAAGGAATGGTCCTTATTGCCCTTCTATAGAACCGTTGGTAATCGTAAACCTTAGGCATATTTTACTTGATTTCTAATAGTTTTCATTACTTTGAAATTAATTGTTTCAAAAAAATAAGCGAATGTTTTAACTTTACTGTTTTTGTTCTTTTTTGTCTATTTGTTGCCAAACCTTTTTATGGACTGGTCCCATATATTTTCTGGTAATTTATAAGTTATTTTGTTTAGTTTTTGCTTTATTTGACTCTACTTTGACTGTGTTATTAAATTTTGTTTTTTAAAACGGACATAAATTTTTTGATGTAATTAATGTTTGTTGTTGTTGTTGTTTGATTTCGCTCTTCGTGTTGACTCGCTTTCTTAATATTGGGCATATCTCGGCAATCTAAAGCATCAATTTTTACTCCACTGAGTTGTTTGCTTTGGAGGCTATCGTATCGTTCATACACAACTTTGTTGAAAATTACTTGTGCATTTTTTGGGTTTTTTGGGATTCCCAAAAAATAATTTTTGGGTTTTCTATCTGTTCCCCGTTTGGTAGACAATTATGCCAAAACTGTGGATGGGCGGGGTTGGAACCTTATTTGCCATCGCACATTACCGAGCCTACTTGTTGTAAAATCAGATTTCATATCGTTTCAAATTTCCGTGAATGTGAATTATTAAACCGGATCGCCATCAAAGTTCAACAAGTCTGTTACGTTCTTAGATGTAAAAAGAAACAAAAAATCATTTTCATTCAACTAAGAAAGAGAGAGAGAGAGAGAGAAAGAGAGAGAGAGAGAGAGAGAGAGAGAGAGAGAGAGAGAGAGAGAGAGAGAGAGAGAGAGAGAGAGAGAGCGAGAGAGAGAGAGAGAGAAAG
>NC_134471.1:26471421-26523921 GCF_964194025.1 Convolutriloba macropyga
ACCCAATATAGGTTTGATAAAGTTGTTTTGGTAAAAAATCATCAAGTTTTATGGTTTGTGTTTTTTTGCTTGAACTATTGGGTTTAGCAGGTTTTTTTTAATTTTGTATACGGGGCCAATTTGTTTTTTTTTTGTATTTTCAGCTAGTCCCTCCAATAGAAGACTTAGTGAGGTTCAACTGAGGCCCAAGCAAAAATATAGTGTTTTTCTTAAAAAGATTGATTGTTTCAATGAGTTCGAAACCTTGACTTCCGATTTTTTCCTATTTTTGTGGTTATTTTGTAGTCCTAAGACATTTAAAGATTTAAGATGTTTTCTGCCTTTGACGATTACATCTCTTAATTTTGAATAGTAGGAGAATTTTTAAATATTTTCATCTCTCTTTCCTGTTGTAGATTATTAGGTGATAAAAGCAGGGTATCAGAGTCAAAGTATGATGTGTGAACTGATATTTACGATCCTTTTTGTTAAAATCTAGTAGCAAAATTTTGTCAATTAATTTTTTGTATTGTCCAAAAAAAACTATCACAAAAGTTTGTTCCAATGTTTTCTTGTATATGCTTTTTTCATTAAAATGATTCTCTACCAAATCCAATTTTGCTCAAAACCTGTTTTTAGTTCAACTCTGAGAAAAAACTAATAACAATCTTTTATTTCAAAAAACCAACCCCCTCAATGCTTCTATAACATTACCATCTCTAAACAATTTTTTTCAAATTGGTTAATATCAAAATAATCTGTAATAGCTAACCTCATTTACAAAAGTACAAATGGAAACACAGTTTAATATAGTAATTTGCCTGCTTTTGAAGGTGCGTGTTTTCAATGACCGTCCAATAGCGCATTTTTGAAAATAATTGATATAGAATACATAAAACATTAAATCATCTATTTTTTCAAGAAAATTTAAAATATTCACGGAGAAAATAAAAAGTTGCAGAAGAAAAATGAATATATGCAATTTTCTATAAATTTTTCCACAGTATGTTGATGTCCACGTGACGTAATTTTGCTGAAACAAATCTCTATATTTCTCTCTCTGTCTATTACTCCCTCTGCGTGTGTCTGTCTGGCTCTCAAATTTTTGCTGTTAATGATTGCGTTTTTCCTCTCTCTCTCTCTCTCTCTCTCTCTCTCTCTCTCTCTCTCTCTCTCTCTCTCTCTCTCTCTCTCTCTCTGTCTCTCTCTCTTCTTTTCTTTAGTTTGCACATTATATTCAAAAAACTGCCTCCAGAAGATGTTGGCGTTTAAAAAATAATTGTTCGAAGTAGCAAATTTTAAATGATGGTTAGAGTTTTTACAAGCTCAAAATGAAGTTGATCTGGGCTTATGGAGAAAATTGAGGCGTTTGGTGAAGATTTGTTCTCAATTTTGCTTACTAAATATAGTTTGAAGTCTAAGATTTGTTCGAATTCCTCTCCCTAATTATGCTTTTTTTAAAAAAAAAATGAGATTATATTATTGCCAAATATAGCGTTACAGTAAAACTGATAAAATAAAGTACATTTTAAAGCAGCTCTAAGATTCTAATTTTTTATAATCAATTGACAATCAAAAAATCATTTGCGACAGTTTTCAAACGCTCAAGTTTAACGTTAGGTATAAAAGGAATAATAAAACGAAGTTGTAGTCATATACAATCCAATACACATCGTTTTACAAAACTAATGGATTCTTATAATAAAAAATGTTTGGAACTGATAATTTCGCAATTGCTGTATATGAACTCCAAGCATCAATAACTTTTTCTGATGAGAACAAATAATCCGTTTTTCGAATTAATTTTATGCAGTTAAAAATAATTTTCGAAGATAAGCTTCACTTTGTGCTCATATATGCAGGATTTATATGCTTGTGTTCATTGCCAGCCGGAGATTTCTATTATAGATGGCATCAAACGTCATCAATGTAGTGTGATAGCTACACTGATCGAGTGTTTTTCGCTGGAAATATGTTTATCCCGATTGAATTTGATAGCGTGCTTTTCAATGGATGATTCAGCGTTGACATGCTCTGTGGTCTTATCATTAACATATGGGCAAGTTTTCTTAACACAGACAGATTTAAATCCATTGCAAGTGAAATCAAAATCTTCTTTGCACTAAGACATTTATAGGATCTAAGACCTTTATCACAGCTCGACTTAAGATTGGGTTAAACAAATTTGTGGTTTTTGAGCAGTTAAAACAATTTGAACAGGTTTAATTTTGGTCAATTATTGACGTTCTTTTGGTAGGTTTATTCTGTGATGTTAAAACAACAGTTTTTCATTCATAGGTTTACTGGCTGTTGTGGTTTCTGCAACTTCCGTATTGCTCCTCTTCTATTGTTTCTTTTTGGCATAAAGCACTTGGTGATTTTTGTACAACTTTACCTACCCATTGTTAGGATAATGATCTAGTTCACCAATTTTCCCAGTTTCAAAGTCATCGCTGCATAGAGTTTCTGCCAGTTACCAGTGATTCCAGTCAACAAATAGACAAACTTTATATAATTTCCTGATTGTATTGTTCTCTATTTTGTCATTTTTTAAACCAGGAGATAAATATGAGTTCTCAATTCGAACAATAATGAAAATCATTAAAAGAGAAACGTTGTTGTCTCTCATCACTGACGCTAATTGGAGGTAATGATGCGAGTAGTTTACAGATTAAAAAAACCTCTGCAGACGGCCTTATGCAGTACCCAAAGGGTCATGAACAAATCTTAGACACATTTTCACTCCCCTGACTCTCTCTCTCTCTCTCTCTCTCTCTCTCTCTCTCTCTCCCTCTCTGCTCAATGCTGCATTTTCCCCCTACAGAACTAAAATGACTAGAAAGAGTATTCCAGGGACGCAAACATTGTGTTGCTTATGTTTTGACATTTCGAAACCACGTGAAACCATTTATATCATTTCTCACACTCCAAAACTCTGAACGGTGTCAAAAATTTCCAAAACTTTGAACGTTCAGATAAACTCCGCCGATGTTGAGTTGTGTTTAAGTGTTTTCTGAGCTAATAAACGAATGTATGGTTTTCTATGATTTAAAAGCTGCTTCTAATCGAAAACCAATACGTATCCAAAATTGAATCGGGGCATTTTTAGAAACTACTTCAGTTTTCTAAAAAAAATTTTACTCCCCTGGCTCTCTGTCTCTCTCTCTCTCTCTCTCTCTCTCTCTCTCTCTCTCTCTCTCTCTCTCTCTGCTCAATGCTGCATTTTCCCCCTACAGAACTAAAACGACTAGAAATAGTATTCCGGGGACGCAAACATTGTGTTGCTTATGTTTTGACATTTTGAAACCACGTGAAACCATTTATATCTTTTCTCACACTCCAAAATTTTGAACGGTGTCAAAAATCAGCGTTCAGATAAACTCGGCCGATGTTAAATTGTGTTTAAGTGTTTTCTGAGCTATTGATTCATGAACATTCTATCTTATTGATTACAAAATTTCCGCAAGTGTTCAACCTTTATTTGCTAACACGTTTTTCTGACAGTTACCATATTCAATGAATTTAAAATGATTAAAAAATACCAAAATTTCCAATAGGGGTTCCATTGTAGGTCATGGAAAATCGAAGAATAGTCGTGTGTGTCTAATATACGAATGTATGGTTTTCTATGGTTTAAATTCAAGACTTTTTGCATGATTTTTTCTACTATGATTTTTTAAACTGTTGATCACCTTTGTCTTTTTGCTGCTACATTATGAACATGAAATCAATTAAGTTTTTACAACAACTCCAAGTTAAATAGATCCATTGGGTCATTACAAGGAAAAAAATTTGGCAAACATTGTGTTGCTTATGTTTTGACATTTTGAAACCACGTGAAACCATTTATATCATTTCTCACACTCCAAAAGTTTGAACGGTGTCAAAAATCAGCGTTCAGATAAACTCAGCCGATGTTAAATTGTGTCTAAGTGTTTTCTGAGCTATTGCATCATGAACATACTATCTTATTGATTACAAAATTGCAGCAAGTGTTCAACCTTTATTTGCTAACACGTTTTTCTAACAGTTACCACATTCAGTGAATTTAAAATAATTAATAAAGACCAAAATTTCCAATAGGGGTTCCATTGTAGGTCCTGGAAAATCGAAAAATTGTCGCGTGTGTCTTATATAAAAATGTATGGTTTTCTATGGTTTAATTTCAAGACTTTTTGCATGATTTTTTTACTATGAATTATTAAACTGTTGATCAACTTTGTGTTTTTGCTGCTGCATTGTGAACATGATATCATTTAAGTCTTTACAACAGCTCCAAGTTAAATAGATCCATTGGGTCATTACAAGGGAAAAAATTTGGTTGAAGGGATATCTAATATGGCTTTCAATTTTGCTATAACCACTTCAAAAAGAAAAGGACAAGTTTGTTTTTGTGGTGATGGGAAAACAGTCAGAAAAAGAAAAAGACATCAGAGAAAACGTTTTGACTTGTTTTGGGAATTGGCACTTCAAAAGCCAATTTTCTCTTTTAAGCAAACATTGAAAATATTGATGGCAGAAACTCAATTAAATTTTTCTTTCATTAAATGTTTTATTCGAAAAGCTGCTTCTAACCGAAAACCAATACGTATCCAAAATTGAATCGGGGCATTTTTTGAAACTATTTCAATTTTCTAAAAAAAAAATTTACTCCCCTGGCTCTCTGTCTCTCTCTCTCTCATCTCTCTCTCTCTCTCTCTCTCTCTCTCTCTCTCTCTCTGCTCAATGCTGCATTTTCCCCCTAGAGAACTAAAACGACTAGAAAGAGTATACCGGTGAGGCAAACATTGTTTTGCTTATGTTTTGACATTTTGAAACCACGTGAAACGATTTATATCATTTCTCACACTCCAAAATTTTGAACGGTGTCAAAAATCAGCTTTCAGATAAACTCAGCCGATGTTAAATTGTGTTTAAAGGTTTTCTGAGCTATTGCTTCATGAACAGTCTATCTTATTGATTACAAAATTGCAGCAAGTAATCAACCTTTATTTGCTAACACGTTTTTCTAACAGTTACCATATTCAGTGAATTCAAAATGATTAATTAAGACCAAAATTTCCAATAGGGGTTCCATTGTAGGCATGGAATATCGAAAAATTGTCGCGTGTGTCTAATATACGCATGTATGGTTTTCTATGATTTAATTTCAAGAATTTTTGCATGATTTTTTCTACTATGAATTAATAAACTGTTGATCAACTTTGTGTTTTTGCCGCTAAATTATGAACATGAAATCATTTAAGTTTTTACAGCAGCTCCAAGTTAAATAGATCCATTGGGTCATTACAAGGGAAAAAATTTGGTTGAATGGATATCTAATATAGCTATCAATTTTGCTATAACCACTTCGAAAAGAAAAGAACGAGTTTGTTTTTGTGGTGATGGGAAAACAGTCAGAAAAAGAATATGAGATCAGAGAAAAACGTTTTGACTTGTTTTGGGAATAAGCACTTCAAAGGCCAATTTTCTCTTTTAAGCAAACAGTGAAAACATTTATGGCAGAAGCTCAAATAAATTTTTCTTTCATTAATTGTTTTATCCGAAAAAGTGCTTCTAATCGAAAACCAATACGTATCCAAAATTGAATCGGGGCATTATTAAAAACTATTTCATTTTTTTAGAAACATTTTCAAAAAATCTGTCTTAAGATAGAAATTTTATTCCATGAAATAGCTAGACACAGGTGTTATTGCAGTTATCAGAAACTTGAGAAGTTCTAAAGTTGACGCAAGGTTACCCTTGGCAACATATGGAGTGAATGGTTACAAGACAATTTATCCAATTTCATTTTAACCAGTTCCATTTTACTCTACGCCATTTTCCCAACCTGCTTTTTACCCAATGCCATTTACCAAATGCCATTTTAACCAATACCAACCTACCCAATGCTCTTTGATGTTTTCGTTCAATTATTCGATTTCAATTTAACAGTCGCTATTATAAGGATGATTTAAAATATGTATTTGGACAATATAATCCCATGTTCGGTTGTGATATTTTCATATCAAGTCCCACGGGTTATTTAATTATATAGTCGGCTAATATCATGTTCAGTTGTGATAGTATCATATCATGTCCCACGGGCCATTCATTTAATTATATAGTCTGCTAAATAGTCGCTCTGGTAAATTTAGCAATAGGGTAAATTGGGTAACTTGGCATTGTGTAAAATGGCATTGGGTAAAATGGCAGTGACTAAATTTTCGTGACACCGTAGTGAATAAAGTTATGCACTTATGCGTTAACAAAAACAAGAATAAGAAATTTCAGCAGTTTTTAAATGTATTCCCAAAATTTTTCCCAAAAATTCAATCTGACATTAAAAATTGTCAGAAGAAAAGCGAGGACAACAAGTTATCTAGTTTCGAGGACAAGTTATTTGAATAGAGTTATGGGATTTTTTGCCAAATGAGCAAATGAGGTTTTTTCTTCTATGAAAACGAATTTCTGGCAACGGTTTGAACGAACAGGTTTTGAGGGGTTCGAACAGGAACCAAAAAATGCACTGTTTTTCGGACTGAACATATGAAGCCTGCTCTATATTACATCACCTACCCCCCCCCCCTCTCACCGTCTCTCTCCTCGCCAGATTAGCGTAACTTCGCTTCCACTCCCCCCCCCCCTCGCCATGTGACTTTTCTTACATATTTCAGCGATTTATAACAACACATCATTTTTAACTGGTGTATTTGACGGCACGTGTAGTGGGGCTAGACTTGATTTCGCTCAATTAGAATTCAAGTTTGACTCAAATTGACTCAAAGAAAGCTGCAATATCGGCATAAATTTATACAAAACCAATAATGTTGACAATTATCCGGTTCTTAATCTACAACAGTTAAAACTATTTAGCAAAAAGTGGGACACTGAAATTCAACTTAATCTGTAATGTCAACCTAGATTTGAAAAATGTCAAAGCAGCTAATTATTAAACGTCAGTCAAGTTTAACAAACTGTTTAAAATATAAAATTGGAGTTGGATTAAGTTGACGGTTTAGATTAGTTTAAGTTTGAGTTGCTCATTCTACTGTCAAATTGCAGTGGCGTCAAATTCTAATTAAAGCGTTCAAACTTGACGCCATTTTAATTGTAACCAAACCCCGTCCGTTTTCAAGCAGATTAGAATGAGGTACTGAGTGTAAATCCAAAAAAATATTTATACTCAACTTCACTTCAGTTCGATCCATTTAACTGTACTCCAAATTATTCACAACTATTTTTATCACAAAAATGTAACAATATTGGCAACAGTATTAAGGCTATTAAACTCAGAAACGTTAAAACACTAACGTGCGAGTTTTAAAATGCCAGATCTCCGTAGCGCCAAGTTCTATAGCTTTAACTGTGCTTTATAAAGTTCCAAATTTTGAAAAACTTGTCATGCTCATGTTTCAAGTGTATGTTATATTACTGGTTTTCGACGTATCGTGTTAAAAAGGATGCAAGGCCACACATTGAAACCATTAACAATGGAAGCAGTAGTCTAATTTGCATAATTTACGAGTGGGCATGTGTTTTGCATGCGTCATTATAGATGTTCTATGAACAAAATTGATCGTTGATGCTGAATATTACATCAAAAGTCCTGTACTACTTGCCATCGGACATGTGACGTAATAGCTAGTATCATTGGACAGTTGACTATATAAGAAAACTTAATTATATTGAATTGTTCACCTAATCTTCAGTATATATGACCATGTTTTTACTCTAGGTACAGCTCTACTAACCGATGCCAAAATCACGCACATATATCAATTAAGCAAGGTGACGTCACTCTTCGCAAATCACTGGAAAATGTTGAGGTATATATTGAACCGCTGCTTTTTGATCTCATTCATCAGAGTCACAATACATTAGGAAGTAATTAATGCCTTACAAAATGTTCCTCGGAACAGTTCTTCATTTACAAATTAATTCAAATTGAATCATTCACTTCTAATAAAACAATTTTGAAGAAAAACGGTCACAAAGTTTTCAGCATCTAAAACATCTAAATCATACTGAACAAAATTTACACTTCGACTGAGGATCTTGTTCATGATTATAGACAATTATCAGAGTACATGGTGAGATAATTGCCAACAAATTTTCTACTAAATACGTCATAAATTCGGTTGAAAATCAAACTGCAATGTTGAAAATTAGGCAGAGAAATTTAGATACAGCATAGTAGATAATTGAGCGATATTCGTTTTTGTTAATTTGCCACAAACATTTAATTTGACCGGACTTTGTTCCCAAAATTGGCCACAAAATGCTTTTATGAATTGCAAGTTTTTTGAAAATAATCAAAGTCTTAAAATTTCAGGACAAAACACGATTTCACCCAATTTTAGTAAGAGTAAAATAATTTGGAAAGTATAAAAAAACAAAACTCAAACAAAAAATGCTGATTGCGGTTAATGATCAAACAATTAGAGTTCTCGATCTACACAAGTTTTGAGGAAAAAAAGTTTTTTAATGTAAGGGTCTCGAACTCATTAGTACTTATAGTATTCATAGTACTCATAAGTATTCCAGGGACGCAAAGCATTGTGTCGCTTATGCTTTGACATTTTGAAACTACGTGCAAACTTTTATATCTTTTCTCACACTCCAAAACTTTGAAGAGTGTCAACAATCAGCGTTCAGACAAACTCCGCCGATGTTCATTTGGGTTTCAGTGTTTTTTTCTGGCAGTTGCCTCATTAGCAGTAGTTCCTGTTATGTTTTGAAGATCACAGAATTACAGTGTTGAGCACTATGCTAACGCGCTTTTCCGACAGTTCCATTAACCATTTCATTCCAAAAATGATTATTAAAAACCAAAAGCTCCAGTATGGGCTCCAATTCAGGTCTTGGAACACCGTAAAAATTGATACCTGCGTCTAGTAAACGAAACAGAATTTTAATAGCTTCCCTGACTCTGACTTTTTAATTGATTTTGTCAACCGCGATTTCAAAAGTTGTTGCCCAAACTTGTGTTTTTGTTGCCACGTCAAGAAAATGAAAACATTTAAATTTTCTACATTTGCTCCGGCTTAAGTAGAATCATTGGGACAGTACGATGAAAAAACTTTAGTTGCATGGATATCTAAGATAGCTATTTTTTTTATAAACACTTTTTAGAGAGAAGAACAAGTTTGATTTTTTGAGGTGATGGGAGGGCAGTGAGAAAAACATTGTGAAAACAGAAGAAAACTTTTTCACTAGTTTTAACAATCGGCATATCGAAGGCCATTTTTCCTTTTTGAGCAAAAGATGAAAAAAATGATAGAAGAAAGTCAATTAAGCTATTCGGTCAAAGTAAAAATAAAAATGTTTTCAGTTCTTTTCCAAAAAGTATTCCAATAGCTGCCTCTAATTGGAACCCAAAACAAAACATTTATCCAAAATTGAGCCGGGTTTTTTTTCAAAACTAATAATATCTTCCTAGGAATATTTTAAGAAAAATCTGTCTCAGGATAAAACTTTCAATCCAGGAATTAACTACTCGCAAATGTTATTGCAGTTATCAGAAATGTGAGAGGATTTAGAGTTTTGGAAAGGTTACCTTTGGCAACATAAATAGTGAATAAAAAATACACTCATGCGTCAACTAAAAAAAGAATAAAAAATTTAGCAATTTTAAAATAAAAATTTCAAAGTTTTGCCAAAATTCAATTTGACTATGCGTTTGGACAGGAAGCAAGAAGCTGCCATGCTCATGTTTCAAGTGTTTATTATACTTCTGGTTTTGGATGTATCGTGTTACCCAAAGATTGAAACGAGACCACACGTTGCAAGCTTAACGGAAGCAATAGTCTAATATGAGTATTTTACGAAATGTTGTGTTTTTTTGCATTCGTTCTTATTGCTGCTCTATGAACAAAAATGATCAATGATACTGAATATTACATCAGAAGACCTAGAATACTATTTATTATTGGAAATTTGACGTAGTAGCTAGTATCATTGGACAGATGATATATCACAAAACTAAATTTTTGGATTGTTGACCTAGAATTGAGAAACCAGGCAGTACAGTTATTTTGTACGGTGCCGTAAAATCCTAATACGGCTGTATACACTGCCGTACTAAGTTTCATATTTTGTCTACGGCACCGTATAATTATGAATAAGTTCTTAAACTTTTGTCTACCGTAGGCAACTTGGCAATCTTCAGTATATATATGACCATGTTTTTACTCTAGGTACAGCTGTACTAACCGATGCCAAAATCAGGCACATCTATCTATTAAGCAAAGTCACGTAACGCGTCTATAGTCACATAAAAAACTTTGCAACGTTTGCATATTTAGCTACACAGCATATTTTGATACTCTTCATCAGAGTCACACTACATTAAGAAGTTACAGGTCTTCAATTTACAAATTAAATTATATTGAATCATTCACCTCTAAAAATACAATTTTGGATAAAAACGGTCACAAATTTTCAACATCTAAAAGATCTAAATCATATTGAACAAAATTTACACTTTGGCTGAGGATATCGTTCATGATTATGTACAATTATCAGAGTACATAGAGAGGTAATTGCTCATGGATTATGTCTATTGTCTTGGGAAATGAAGCTACTTTAGAATCTATCCAATAGAATAAACAGACGGTACAGCGATCAGTTTTCCCTTCTCCTCTGTCTTCGTATTAACATGTAAAACTCAATTGATCTTGGTTATCAACGATTAATCGGCTTTGCAATTTCACAACACATTCTCAAAAACCGTTTGAGCATATAGAGGTTGCCCAAAATGCTTTTTATTGCAACAAGTCAGATTAAGAATATCATCTTCTTTTGCACTTTCTGATTTCGTTTACAAAAAAGAGGAAGACATTCGAAAATCAAACAAATAAAATTTGCACTACCCCAAATCAAAAATGATACAAGTGAGCCCTTGTATTGAAAAATATATTTAATCTATGTCATTCGTTTATTTAGAATTCAAGTTGTTTTGTATAGTAAATTCACATTTTCTAAAGGCCAAAATCTAAAATCAAATGGAACTCATTTTGAAAAAAACTTTATGATGTAAGTTTTCCATATTTGTCAATTTTAACGACATTTATTTTTTTCAAGTTTTTTTGACATTTGCTTCTTTGGGGAACTTTTAATTTGCTTCCGTGGTGCATGGCTTAAAACAGAACCGTCTCAATATTCAAGGGTACTTCTCAGTTCTGACAATTGCTTCACCAAGTTTTACCAAAGAGAGTTTTAATTTATCCAAACAACTTGCAGTAGTTTCTGTTTTCTACCTGTTTTTATATATCAAAGAGTTTGCAATAAAAATTCCAAATAATCTGAACCAAATTACAACTGGCAATAAATTGGTCAAAACGAAATTTGAACAAAAATTTAACATTAGGGCCAATCTGAATATAGAAAGCAGTATGAGACCATTCTGACTAAAAAAAGTTATTAGATCTTTTTTGATTAAGTTGATTTAAAATATTAAAGCAATGTGTGTTTAGAAGTTTTTTGGTGTTGCACGAGCTTTGTTTGTATCTCTACAACCATGAGTTTCGGAGGTAAATTTTAACTACTTGAGCAGTTTTTTTTGAAAAATGGCTCAGTGACCAACAGTGAATGAATCACCTGGGAAATTTTTCGAGATCTTTGAATCATCTAAAAACAAAAACAATCAAGTTAATTTTGAAAAGAAAATTGAAAACAAAAACTGCAAAAACGTTTGATAATTTTTGAACTAAATTTGAAGAATTTTCATCGCCTCTATTCGGGCGTCAGTATTTAAAAACGTTAAGCTCAATTTTTCGCCTAAATTTGAAATCTTTGTATTCCGTTTATTTAACTTTCTGGACCATCAGAAAGAGAACAAGTTATTTTTAAAGTCATTAAAGTTCAGTATACACATGTTGAACAGCCATTTTTAAAAGAAAACATTTGTTTGTCACCAGAGGTCTCCAAATCTTATCAAAAATAATTACAGTTATGGTAGGTCGGGACACATAAGTTGGGGAGGATAAGTCGGGGCATATAAGTCAATTATATGGCTAGGTCGGGGAAAATGGTTTTCAACAGAATCAGGACGACTTTTCAAATGGATGACACCTAAAGTTTGTGTCAAAGGACGAAAAATAGATTTATTACAATCAAAATCTCAATATCCGCTGATAATTAATTTTTAGTTGACAGGTCGGTAGGTGCACTTCTCCGCCGCCATAACCGGACTGTTGTATCCAAATTACATCTGAAATTGCGTGAGAGGCATGGACTACGTCAGTGGTGTGTAATTTAGTAGACCATTTAGTAAACCAAACTATGACAATGAAACTTCAATTTTTTTCAGTAAGAAATGAATTAAATGTTCTAATTCTGCTGGAAAAATTCAAAGTTTAGTAGGCAAAACAAATATTTCAAGAATTAAGGAAAGTTTCTAAAAACACAAAACCCTGGATTTCTACTCCTCCATAGCATATCAAAACTAAAGAACAGATTGCAAAATAAAACAATGATACACCAAACAAGGCGGCTCGTTAATGTGCGTTCGCACATGATGTTCCGACCCGAGCTCATCTACATTTTTGACTAAATTGTCAACCAAATGAAGAGATAACAAAAAAATAGATGTTTGAGTTTAAAGCAAACGTTACACAACTTATCTACTAATTGAATTACACAATGCCATGCCTCATTACAGCGCCAACGTGATCTGACATTAAAGAGACTAAGAGACAAAAAAACAAAAAACAAACTTAGCACAAACAAAAATTTCACGGCAAAAACGGAATATCTAAATTTAAAAGCACCTAGTAACAACGTCAAAGTGCAGTCAGGTAAAACCGTAACTAGACAAGTTTACTCTTCTCTAACAATACAGCAGATGGAAAAATTTCTTAATGAGACTGGGTAACAAGCCGACAAAGAGAATGAACGGTGAGGCGAATCTTAAAAAATTAATCAACATTTTTACACCAAGAAATTCCAAAAATCTTAAAAATCATCAGCTTTAAACTAAATAATCCTTAATAAAGTACTAAAAACTCAATCCAAAACCAAAAGGACCTGTTTTTGGTTAGACTAAGCCATAGAAGCGAACTGAAGAGAAGATCAAAAAATTACAAACGATTTGCGAAAACACAAGCTATTGCTACCATTAAAGTCATTAGCTATCATCTGAATATTATGTTTTTTTAATTCAATTGTTCAATTCTACTTATTCAGCTGAAGAGATTAAATAAGTTTCCTTGCGCCACATTTGAAAACCACTGGGATCTGTTATCACGCGATTGTTCTGAAAGAAGAGGAAAAAGAAACACAAAAATTGGCCACTCAATAAACGTTCAGAAATACGCATATTGTTCAGAAAACGCAATTAACAAAACAAACATTGTGAGAAATAATATCAATAGATAAGTTATGTCTTGAAATACAAGAAATTGGATGGGACCTCTCATTGATGAAAATAAGTTACAATTTGACGAAAAGAACAACAAAAACTGAAAAATTTGAAAAAAAAACTTCAATATGATTATCATAAACTTTAAGACTATTCACTATAAACTAACTGCTTCGGGTAAAATCATGCATTCAATGCTCATTTAGAAGCCAATGAGAGTTGTCTGCAATTTAGGGCTACCTAAAGAACAAAAAGAGTAAATTCAAGAAAAAAGTGAGCGAGAGAAGTGTGGAAGGCACTAAAAAAAATGAACTTTTCACTAAAAACTCTTCTATTTTCAATCAATTTTTAAGAGCAAGGAGATTTCTTATATTTATCAAAGTGATTTCAAAAAATCAACAAATATATACAAATACATTAGAACAACGAAATTTTCGAGAAAACACGTATTATCAACGCAATAAATTTTATTAGCCTTCAACGCAAGCCAGTAAATACACTAAATCATGCCTCGACTTGACAATAAGTTTGTTTGACAATCATATTTCATCAATAAGACCTTACAGCCAGTTATTGACTATGAAAACGACAACAGAGACAGGCAAAAACAAATTATTCAGTAGAAAACTGCCAGAAGAATATGTGGAAGCAATACAAATCATAAGCTCTTCTCTGAAAACTTTATCTATGATCCGTTGAACTTTATCCCTAAAACAATGGAGACCATCAGCATTAGGATGATGTAATAAGATTTCAAAAGGTTCCAAAAATAAAACAAAGTACGCAAAAATTTAAAAAAATATATGAAATCTCGTGGCATTGAAGTTTTAAAACTATTAGGTAGAAGATAAAACCGCTAACCAGATAATATTTAGCTGCAGTAGAACAAAAAAAGTCCCTATTTGTGACATTGACCAACAGTTCAAGAAAAAACTTAGGATTGGTTAATATTAAAAAAAATCGAAAAACTGTTTTTAACTCATAACAGCCATTATACTCAAAATCTTTCAACGGAGCTCAATATGTACGCGCAGATATAATCCTATGGGAGGATAAAGATGTTTGTTACGCATAGATAAATCTCATGAATTCACAATAAGTCTTATGACTGTCAAAACAATAACAAAATCAGGCAAAAACCAAAATTCGATTAAAAAAAATGCGAGAAGAAAGTGTCGAAGCCGATGAAACCATTAGTTTTTCTCTGAAAACTTTATCTGTGATCCACTGAACGTCCCTATAAAGCCAATGGGATTAAAAAATGATTTGGATAATTTGTATAAGGTTTGGATATTGTGATAAGAGTTCAAAAGTAACCAATAATAAAAAAAAGGTCCAAAAAAAATTTTAAAAAAATAGAAAGCGTGTGTCATTGAAGACATATAACCAATAGTTAGAAGACAAAACCGCTAATCAATTTAAATTTGGTGTCATTAGGAAGGAAGAGGGTGCTGTCACTCCTGGACTGACTTACAGTTCACGATAATAAATTTTATTCTTTAACGTTAAAAAAATCGAAAAAATAATTTTTAAGTCTTAACAGCCGTTGGCTGTCCCCTCAAAGCACTAGATATGTTCACTTAATGCTCATTAAAGAACATATTGCACTGTTAGTCGATGCCATAGAATAAAAAAAACCATTAAAACCTCAAAAAGAAATTCAAATATTCAATTAAAATTACGAAAACTCAGAGTCGAAGACAAAAAAAACATAAACAATTCCTTGAAAACGATGTTTTTTGTTCATTGGGCTTAATTTGACTGTGAAGGAGGTTTGTCATTAAAAGAACCTTGATACAAAAAGTGACTTGTCTCTAAGTGACTAAAAAAAAGCAAAAAAAGAGAAAAGTTTTATAAAAAAAAGCTCTCAAATAGAATTCGATTTTTTTATATAGTGAACTTCCCAATGAGACCAGAACTGGTCTTTTATCGCCTTTAGTCTATTAGGAACAAAAAAATGGTCCATTGTTTAGCGTGAAATTTAATTTTGAAAAACTATTTTCATAGAAATTATTTTAATTTGGAGAAAAATTACACTAAAAGTGAACAAATATCGCGTGTTCACACAAAACTTCAATCCTCGATAACTCCTCGAAAAAAACAAAAATAAAAAAAATGTTTTAATTTTGAATTCTACGCTGGACCAGCTTTTTAATGATACCACTCACATTTCTCTCCGACGAATATATCGATCGGCCAAAATTGACTGAACAAAAAAAACCCATTTCAGTATATATTTCCTCCCCCCACAAGTGGGGTCGGAACAATTAAATAAAAGTCTAAAAACCGGCTGCACAAATATAACAAATAGTTTCATCTTGTAGTTGTATACTGCAAAGAACTACTGAACAAGACGGACTTATTTGTTTTTGCTCTTCGTTAGGACAAATTAATTTTTACAATATAAATATTAATTTTAAAAAAGTGGATAGCTGATTAAATTTTTAGTTGATTAAAAAATTTGTTGCATTTTTGCCTTCTAACGTAAAAATTTAATACCAAATTCACCAAGACCATAGTAGTGCCTGCCGCTATACTTTTTGTGCGCCTTTAACCGATCAAAAAGCATCTTTTAGTACTTTTTGAATGCCATTCGTGGAAAAAACGTGACTTGCATGCAATAGAAAAACATGCAGTGCAGAAACCTAAAATGAAAAGCATTCAAAATTGTTAGTGACATTCGTCATTAAAACTTTTGCAGGTTTTTTTTTAAATTTCAGCATCCAAGGGGAGTCAATTATTATTGGAAGACGTTGTTAATATTCATTTTCTCAAACCAACTATAGCCGATTTATGTGGTGAAAATTAACTTGTTATTTTTGAAAGCCTTATGTAGGTGATATTCCTCTTGGCTTATTGGCTTCTTTTCAACTTATTTAGAAAACACAGATGACGGGGCCGATAGATTGCAAATCGCGCTCATATTCAATAAGTGCGATCGAATAACTTTTTATTGGAAAAAATAGATAATGACGCATTTGTCCTGAAATAGAATTTTTTGGAAGCTCTTACTTAAAAGACATTTAACCACAAAAATTGATTTAAAATTTTTTCCGAATCCAATTTTCCGAAAATTTTAAATCCAATATTTTCCGATGCTTAAGAATAACGAAAGTAATTAGCATTTTGACAAAACCTCGCCGTGAAGTTGACATCGATATTCTATTATAAGTATTGTTATTTTGATTTATCTTTCTTACGCTGAACTGCTCATTGAGTGAGAAATCAGCAGTTCTTTGCTTAGAAAACGAAGGCATCGTTTTGATTTTTATTAAATCATAACCCAACAATTGCTTGTTTTGAACAAAAATCTGACGTCTGAGATATGATAAATATTTCAAATAAAAAAATCCAACATTTAGATTGAAGAATGTAAGTATATTAAATATATACTAATATATATTAAAAAGCTTAGAAATACTAATTCTGGTAACTTTTGCCAAAAAAGCATCAATGTCCGGCGAACTTGTACAGAAACAAAAACTAACACTTGCATTGCAAAATAATGTTGAATAGAAATTTTTATGTAAATTTTTCTGTTTGCTTACGGCTTAAAATTACTATGTCCTGAGAAAATAGGAAGTTCAACATTTTTCATTAAAAAAGAATAACATATTCAAGCAGTTTTTCTATAACTTCTTGGGTCAAGAACGTTTTATCAACCGCATCTTCCATGTAATTTTCCACACTTTGTAGAAGAAATTTTTTACAATCCTCACCCTCAAAATATTTTTTTGACAAGCTTAGCGCAGCTTAAACACCCCTTGTCCGTAGCACTTAAAATAAGGTTCCACTTTAATGACATTCAGCTGACTTCAAAGGTTCTAGCTAATTTATTCTATGAAGCGTATATCATGTCACAAAAAATTGGCACAATGCTAAAATTGAGTCTCATTATTAGAACTGAATGAATCCAAAAAACCATTTTTTAATTTCTTTGGGGGAAAAAAGTAAAACGCAGGTTGCAGTATGTTATGAAATATGCAAAAATTCAGAGAAATGAACTAGAAAATGTAATAGATAACAGGATAATATATGAAAAACAATGCGTTGATAACCATGGAAACACATTTTTTTTTAAATTAGATTTGTTTGTTAATATATTGATTTAATACAATAATATTTAATATTTTTAAAAACGAAATAAAACCTTAAAAACAGTAATTATGATCTCAATAAGTTGAACCTAACTAAGTTGAAGATAAAATTGAAATCTGTTTGCACTCATTGCATCAACAAAAAACAAAAGGCATACAACAAAAATAGCCAGTGATATGAAAAGAATGAAGGATCCAAATTCTTATTAAAGTATAGGTTTTTGATGAACGAATCGGTACTTAGACATCTTCACTACTCGGCCACTTTGCAATTTGACATCACAGATCTCTAAAAATAATCTAGAAAAAAATTTAAGCTGAGCAATGAAACCCTTTTTTAACAAAAGAGTTTTAAATACAACACTCAACTTTACCTTTTTTCAATTTTGCATTAATTTTTGTATGGCACGTTAAGTTAGAAAAATCTTCAAAAACGACTTGTCTGATCTTAAAAACATTTTAAATCGTAGTGTCAGATTTGATTACTCAGAATTAAAATACCACCATAAAGCCAATTCAGTAGAAAATATTTAACAGTAAGATTATTTTATCAGTTTAGATTGAGACTTTGCACTCTTTTTCAGAGTTTTTATTGTTTTTTAGATATTTGAAAACCATCATGATTTTTTGTTTAAAAACTAATTAATAGCAGAACATCAAAAAAATCATGCTGTTCCATGAAGCTTTGCTAATTATCAATGTCAGTTTGTTAAAAAAAACACAAAACAATCAAGGAAGATGCTCTTTGTTGCCATATAAAATGCTGTGCCATCCATGACCACAGTTTGTTTCCGGGTTGACCCCATAATTCATAAAGTTATAAATAACATCTTCATATTATGGCGTTTATTAAAAACAGTAGTCATAAAACTTTCCTAAAAGGAGTTCTATTAAATTGAATTTCCATGAAACTTTCGCAAACGTCATGCAAAAAAACAATATGTTTCAAAAAACTAACTAAAAATTTGATACGTTGAATTTTTGCGAAAAAAAAGAATTATGATGAAGTTGTAGTCATAGAACTTCATAGAAGAATTAGTTTTGAATAATTAGAGAACAAGATTTTTTATGAAAATTTTATTGCAGCCCCTAAATTATTCAATGAGAAGTACCTTCAAAATCTGGCATCAAATACAGGAAGTATTAACGAAAAGCATTGTAGTCATAGAACTTCATAGATCAGTTTTGGTTCAACTTTATTCAATGGAAAGTAGTTAACTCTTCTTTAAAAAGCCAATTTTACTGCCATTGAGTTTTTGGTACCTCTTGTGATGTATTTTACATCCAATGTTCTGTATATTCATTGCGCTTTGCTTTTTGGTTTTGTGACGTTTTTTAATTCCTGGCCTATCGGGATTTTGTTTAGATTTTAGCTATATCATGCCTTGGATAATGGAGCATTCATTTTTGTTTATTTTGAAAGAAAACATTCAAATTGTTCTCCCCTGTAGTTTAAAAATGCTCATGAGGTCTCAGGAAATAACCGAAACTCTTTAATTACATCCTGTTGGTTGTTGGAGAAGTAGAAACCATAGAACTCTCATTTATGAAATCTTGTAGCAATAGAACTCCCATTTATAGCCGAATTTTAACCATAGAGCTTTCAATTATGACAAAATTGTAGTTTTACCAGTATTTCAAAACTTTTTGATTTATTAAACCATTGTTTCCTAATATGAAAACTCTAAGATTAAAACTTCGGTCAACCCGGGTTAATATCTGTTGGCATTGAATTCAAAAGATTTTTTTCTTAAGAAAATTTAAACCTTTGCATAGATTTTATAAAAATTATTTGGTTCCGATTTTTCCCAGGTTCCGATGTTGTTTGTAAAATTTCGTAACTCACCTCGGGGCGTAATGAGTTTCTGAGGGTTTTGCGTCTACTAAAATAATGAGTACAATCTTTTTTTATTAACAACTCACCTGTTTCCAGCGCATCTGGCATTCGGCAGATCTCTTACAAAAATATCATCTCGCTTTACAATATCGAGTCAACAATATACTCACTTTTAGTTGACCACGAGTTCTAAATCTGTAAAAATTTAAAGATGTAACAATTAAAAGCCCAGATTGCACTTTATACAAAGTTTGAAGTAATCATACTTCTCCTAGTTGGCTTCTTAGTAGTCACATTGTTCAAAGGGTAGTGCATGATTTGTGTGGTATCATATTCCAGGCCGAGGAAACATAAAAATTCACAACCCCTGAGACTGAAGCAGCTTTTGTTCAGACTTCGTGTGTTCCTACGAACCACCCCCTCCCCCTTCACTCAATCCTTTCCACCCACCAACCCATCCAACCACCCACCCTTCCATCGATCGAAAATGGCGGGGTGTACAACTCCATCTGAACATACCAGTTTTATGACTGGTTGGGGCATGGGATGTGATCCTTGCATATTAATATTGATTTTTCCACTAGACAAGATCAAAAATTTTTCTTGCAAGATTCTATCACGATTTCAAGTAACGATAACCCTTTCATCATCCTGCAAGCGTTTATTGCAAAATCCTGCAAGATCTGGCAGGGTAACCTTCTGTTCTTGACTGGGTTGAACTTACAGTTGCTGGTTTTGCATCTGAGGCGAGAGGGAAGATTCGTTACTGCTGTCATTCACAAAGGAGACGTTAAAATCCATTCTCAAATCAATAATTTGATAGTCGTCAGTTCACGCCGTTTTAGTTGAAAATAGACCCGAATGAGATAGAACAAACAGATAAACAGATTTTGATAATATTTTAAAGGAGATTTAATCAGTGTTTGAAGGAATTATAACCGAATTATAATCTTGCGAGATCCTGTTAGCAGTGGACAAAAATAGGAAAAAAGAAGGTTGAACAGAAAGTAAGGGAGGGACTGGGGTAAATTAAATTTGTATAATGGAATGTAATATCTATTTTTTACGACGTTTCTCACCTCAAATCTAAAACCACATTTTTGACGCACGAAAACCAGCCGGTATATTGTAAGCCGCGGTGTAGCGTTTTTAATTACAAACAAGAAGGGCGCTATTTTAAAAGAAAGTCAGTTTTTGTGTTATTTTGCGGCGTTTGCTTTCATTAGCAAAATGATTTTCA
The DNA here is from genome assembly GCF_964194025.1 of Convolutriloba macropyga. Classification (NCBI taxonomy): domain Eukaryota; kingdom Metazoa; phylum Xenacoelomorpha; order Acoela; family Convolutidae; genus Convolutriloba; species Convolutriloba macropyga. The sequence continues at coordinate 26,491,917 of NC_134471.1, forward strand.
AAGTAATACAAAAATATCATCTCGCTTTACAATATCGAGTCAACAATATACTCACTTTTAGTTGACCACGAGTTCTAAATCTGTAAAAATTTAAAGATGTAACAATTAAAAGCCCAGATTGCACTTTATACAAAGTTTGTAGTAATCATACTTCTCCTAGTTGGCTTCTTAGTAGTCACATTGTTCAAAGGGTAGTGCATGATTTGTGTGGTATCATATTCCAGGCCGAGGAAACATAAAAATTCACAACCCCTGAGACTGAAGCCGCTTTTGTTCAGACTTCGTGTGTTCCTACGAACCACCCCCTCCCCCTTCACTCAATCCTATCCACCCACCAACCCATCCAACCACCCACCCTTCCATCGATCGAAAATGGCGGGGCGTACAAGTCCATCTGAACATACCAGTTTTATGACTGGTTGGGGCATGGGATGTGATCCTTGCATATTAATATTGATTTTTCCACTAGACAAGATCAAAAATTTTTCTTGCAAGATTCTATCACGATTTCAAGTAACGATAACCCTTTCATCATCCTGCAAGCGTTTATTGCAAAATCCTGCAAGATCTGGCAGGGTAACCTTCTGTTCTTGACTGGGTTGAACTTACAGTTGCTGGTTTTGCATCTGAGGCGAGAGGGAAGATTCGTTACTGCTGTCATTCACAAAGGAGACGTTAAAATCCATTCTCAAATCAATAATTTGATAGTCGTCAGTTCACGCCGTTTTAGTTGAAAATAGACCCGAATGAGATAGAACAAACAGATAAACAGATTTTGATAATATTTTAAAGGAGATTTAATCAGTGTTTGAAGGAATTATAACCGAATTATAATCTTGCGAGATCCTGTTAGCAGTGGACAAAAATAGGAAAAAAGAAGGTTGAACAGAAAGTAAGGGAGGGACTGGGGTAAATTAAATTTGTATAATGGAATGTAATATCTATTTTTTACGACGTTTCTCACCTCAAATCTAAAACCACATTTTTGACGCACGAAAACCAGCCGGTATATTGTAAGCCGCGGTGTAGCGTTTTTAATTACAAACAAGAAGGGCGCTATTTTAAAAGAAAGTCAGTTTTTGTGTTATTTTGCGGCGTTTGCTTTCATTAGCAAAATGATTTTCAAAGTAATACTCGAAGACGTAAAGGTATATGGAGGCATGTTGATTTCCCTCTCTACTCGCAATCATTTCAGCCCAGAAAATGGAACAAGAAAAACAAGTTATTATTATTACTATCTCGGCTCATTCTCATTGGTCAAAATGATATAACACAACAAGGTTAATCATGATAAGGAAAAAAGACTACCAGTCAATTTTGAGGCCAGTAACTGCGTACTAAATATTGACTAAATTGTGTCTAAAAAAGGTAAAGGAAGAAATTTAGGAGTCCGAAATCGGACATTATTTAGTCGTCGAAATTGGTGACAATTTTTCTAACCTACTTTGTGATTAGTTGGGTTATCTGTTTATTATATTGTGCGGGGGAAATGTATTTATTGAATTATGGGGAAAATTAATATATTTTTGCATCAAACTGAACAGATAAAAGTCTAAACTGTCCGTGCTAAATATATAGTTAATATCGATTTGGTATATTTGTTCAAAAGGGTTCACTGAATCGGCGGGCGGAATGTAATTATTGAATCCCCTTTCATCTCATTGTGAAAAAAATCACAAATAAAAATATTAACTTGTACACACAAATGATTAAAAATTAATCCATACTTTCAAACTAGTGGAATGAAAGAATAATTCCGCCATTTTCCCATTTCCTTTTCAAATTGGGGGAATGAGAGAAATACAAAGGTGTGGTGGTGGTGGGGTGGGGGGGGGGGGGGGGGGTGGGGGGGGGGGTATAAGGAGATAAGTTTCTGTCTTTTTCAATGTTCAATGGCAGAAGATCAGGTGACTTATCCTTACTTAGCTCAAACTCTGGCTTTGGGGGGGCGGGGGGGAGTTAAGAGGGGTTGCAGAAAAAAAAGGGGGAGGGATATTAATATTTGTTGCGGTTGTTTACAGAATATAATTTAAAACAAGGAGGGTTTGTTTTGTTTCATGCGCAATGGGGTGTTATTGAGCTATTGAATAAGACAAAAGGAGTTCAAATAAAACGAACTAGGAGAACAAAACATGGATAATGAACATTTCCGTGCATGAGAGCATTTTAACGTTTTTACATTTCTTCTCTTTTAAAGATTAATTGCAAACAACTATATCTCAAAGTGATTATACGAAATCGTTCTACTTCTTTTCATTCCAATTCACTTAAAATTCACGAAACGATGGAGGGGTGAATTGAAAACTGTATGAAGCGTACAGGCAGCAACTATGTACAAACTGTCAATCCTTATCCACAAAAACAATTAAAATCCTAACTCATCTCTCTGAAATAACTTATATAGATATATCTGAAGACATTAACTATAACGAATATGACTACAGCTACAGCCAAAATCACTAAAACTTTGCTCTATTCTAACAATCGAGCGCAAGAACAATCTGGGAAATGTTTTATTCTTTCACAAACCCTTTTAAGATTTGTATGGAATGTTTTCCCTTTTATCATATCGTGTCTCAAATAATCTTTTGCATTAACTTTTTCTTTTATTGCTCCAAACGTTGTCGAACACTAAACGTTTTTGCAAAGAGAATAAAATTTTGGTGTAATTAACAAATACAGGAAAGAAGTTTCGAAACTTTTGATATTTTTAAATTTTTTTTGCGTAAACTATATAAGGCAGACCCATTGAGGGCTCCTTTCACAGCCTTATGGCGTGAATAGTTAAGGCTTCTTATTTCTGCGCGCGAATTAGGCTTACCTAGTTCACTCAGACTAGCCGACTCAGTAAAACATCGATGGAAGACTTCAATTACCACGGCGTATACAAGAGTTAACACCGGAGTCAAAGTATTGAGAATACACATAGCGCGCTCTACTACAACTGCACGACTGACTGAAGTCAGCTGTGCAAGCTTTATATAAAAAAGAAGAGAGTCTTCTCAGTCTCTGATTGGCTGGAGCCATACATTAAGTATTTCACCTGCTACATATATGTAAAAAAAAATTATGAATCATTGTTTTATCCACAAATTTATTCAATCAAAAATATAAAGTCCCAATCTGATCATTGGAAGGGTTGGAATCAATTGATACCTTTTCTATCTGATCTAACTTTTATTCTGTTGTTTCAATTTTTGTATTAATCCGAGAATTAAACTCCAAAAATTGTATTGTAATACCTTTGTTCTGTCTCGTTTTGCAAAACTGCTTTGGCAAACGTTTAAAGTCATCATAGAACCCGAAACGGAAGGAGAATTAAGTTTCAGTGCAGTCAAAAGTATGTCTTCGGTAGTCTAACAATTTCAGATTTTGCTGAGTTCCTTGTAAACCGTAAGTCCGATGAAAAATTTTTTAAAATCTTTGACACCAAGTTTATTGAAGCTTTTTGAGATTTAACGATCGTTGAAATTGTATCGCAATTTTTTTCTTCTAAAAACAATAAAAGCAGAGAACTAAGCAAAGTGGTTGTTATTATTGCTATTCATTTCTAGGTTTTGAGATTTTTTTTTATCCGTCCTGGCCAATTTTTGCTCTTTATAATAAAAATTGTCAATGTTTTATAACGATTGTGTTGTTTACCTAACTTTTCATGTAGGTAAATCTTCATAACAACAGAAACACCCAGAAGTATCAGCAAATAGATAGAAAATTTCTTGTTTTCTGTTAATTCTTCTCAATTTCTTTCAAAATGTTTGGTTTCACACTGTGCAAAATGCTTGTTTTTGTCATCTCAAAGGTTCGACTTTTTAATTGAAATTTTCAACCATCGCGTTAGGTTTGTTGTTATTGAAGCACAAAAACATAAACGAAAAACCTTTAAAAGAAAAAAAATATATTTTTTAAAAGAGCATTTTTTAGTTTTTTAAAATATTTTATTAGTTTACCTTACATTTAAGGAAAGAAAAAAAGATTATTTACGTTTCTTTCTGTATTTGTTGCAATAGATGAATATTATGGTATACCATCAAACATATTTTAATCGAATAAATTGTAGGTTTCTTCTCTATTTTTCCCAGAAGCGGATTTTGCCCTCTAATAATCATGTTTGTGTGATTATTCAAACCATTGTAATCAGTCTCTGGCTATCTATTGTTTTTGACAGTATCATATAAATCAAAGGGCCATTGTGACTTAATTTTTGTTATCATGTGCTCAACAAAATTCGGATCTATATTGTTCACTCAAATAGATCAGTATGCCACTGAACAATCATTACTTTTTTTGTTTAATTAGCAATGATGCATCGAAGCCGGATTTAAATCACTTAGCAATTGACTCAGCAATTGAAAAAAATCATAGAAAACAAAGTTTCATCATTTAGTTTACTCAAATGCAAAAATTTTCAGCCACCGATTCTATTTTCTTCGTAAACAAGGAGGCTTGGTAGCGTGAGTTTGCACATAAGATTCTGCACCCATTTATCCAAAAATTTGAATTAATTGCTTACCAAATGCGGGAAAGATAGAATACTTTTAAAAAATCTCACACACTGAACAAAAAAATTGGCGTTTGAAGGACCAAATTGCTTCCAACCCATACCTTTTAGTAAAGGAAACAATGCCACATTAGTGGGACAATGAGACCTGAAATAATTGGGACTACGAGATGAGATCAACAAAAAAATCATATATCAACAACAAAAATCGACATCCAAAACTCATTGTCTTTTTTTTTCATTAAAAATATTGTTTAATAACATAAAAAGTTCAAAATAGCACCAAATAAAACTTAAAAAAAAAACAAATTACTTTTCCCTTCATTAGCAAAAACGTGGGAACAGTCCTTGATGAGAGTCGGTCACAAAAAAAACAGCAAGGTTAAAAATGTTTACGTTTTCTTGAAAACAGTGAAATTTCAATAATGAGAACATTTAGATATCAATTGAAAGCGTTAAATAGATTTTTGATCAATCTTGCCTCAACACGAAGACATTGAGAACTGTCATTTTACAGAATATGCCAAACCTGTAAACAGAAAAACGACATTCAGACTGCAAGTAAAAATCTTTACTTTGTCATTCCTGTTTGATCATTAGCAAAAAAATGCTTTTAAAAAAACAGTTTTCAACGAATTTTGGCTAGCTTTACTGAAAAGAAGCGTTATTCAAATGATCATTAATAAGAATATGTCATATGTCTACAAAAAAGACGATAAGTAGACAAAAATCAAAATTTAAAAAAATCTTTAGAGGAAAAACCGGTATCGAAGCGGTAAAAGTTAAAAGCAATGCACAAAAAAACTTTAGATTTGTTGAAGATTATGTTCTTGATTATGTTTTGTCCGATATGTTGATATCCGACCTGTTGTTTTTGAAACTAGGTAACAAGGAGAAGAAAAACAGCGAATTGCAAATTTAAAAATTACATTCATGAGAATTTTTTAAATGTTTAACTTTAAAGTCGTGGAAAATATTAAACTATAGAAATCGTACAAGACGAGTTTGTTGAGCTTGTTCGACTGCAAGTAAAAATCTTTACTTTGTCAGTCTTGTTTGATCATAAGCAAAAAAATGCTTTTAAAAAAACAGTTTTCAACGAATTTTGGCTAGCTTTACAGAAAAGAAGCGTTATTCAAATGATCATTAATAAGAATATGTCATATGTCTACAAAAAAGACGATAAGTAGACAAAAATCAAAATTTAAATAAATCTCTAGAGAAAAACCGGTATCGAAGTGGTCAAAGTTAAAAACAATGCACAAAAAACATTAGATTTAATGAAGATTAAATTTTTGATTATGTTTTGTCCGATATGTTGATATCCGACCTGTTGTTTTTGAAACTAGGTAACAAGGAGAAGAAAAACAGCGAATTGCAAATTTAAAAATTACATTCATGAGAATTTTTTAAATGTTTAACTTTAAAGTCGTGAAAAATATTAAACTATAGAAATCGTACAAGACGAGTTTGTTGAGCTTGTTCGACTGCAAGTAAAAATCTTTAATTTGTCAGTCCTGTTTGATCATAAGCAAAAAAATGCTTTAAAAAGACAGTTTTCAACGAATTCGGGCTAGCTTTACTGAAAAGAAGCGTTATTCAAATGATCCTAAAGCTTTATTTTTCTCCAAAACTTTATCAAAGTTATATGTTATGAAAGATATCCACGACGAACTCATCTGATTCACTGATTGTTGACGCCTTCTTTGAACAACAATAATGAGCCTTGTGAAGTCTGAATAATGAGACCAGGTAACAAGAGTTAAAAAAAAGGATAAAATGGAAAAGATAAAAACAAGTTTGTACTTTTCACAAACAATTAAATTCAGAGACGTAAAAACACTAGCCAGGAAATGAAATCAATAAATAGTTTTTTCCTGTTAAACATTCCACATTTATCAAAGTTATTGCGGCTTGTCATTAATCATAATATGTCATATGTCTACAAAAAAGACGATAAGTAGACAAAAATCAAAAATTAAATAAATCTTTAGAGAAAAACCGGTATCGAAGCGGTTAAAGTTAAAAGCAATGCACAAAAAGCTTTAGATTTATTGAAGATTAAATTTTTGATTATGTTTTGTCCGATATGTTGATATCCGACCTGTGTTTTTGAAACTAGGTAACAAGGAGAAGAAAAACACCGAATTGCAAATTTAAAAATTACGTTCATGAGAATTTTTTAAATGTTTAACTTTAAAGTCGTGAAAAATTTTAAACTATAGAAATCTTACAAGACGAGTTTGTTGAGCTTGTTCGACTGCAAGTAAAAATCTTCACTTTGTTAGTCCTGTTTGATCATAAGCAAAAAAATGCTTTAAAAAGACAGTTTCAACGAATTTGGGCTATCTTAAATGAAAAGAAGCGTTATTCAAATGATCCTAAAGCTTCATTTTTCTCCAAAAATTTAACAAAGTTATATGTTATGAAAGGTAGCCACGACAAACTCATCTAATTCACTGATTGTTGAAGCCTTCTTTGAACAACATTAATGAGCCTTGTGAAGTCTGAATGATGAGACTAGGTAACAAGAATTAAAAAAAAATTAAAATGGAAAAGATAAAAAACAAGTTTGTACTTATCACAAACAATTAAATTCAGAGACTTAAAAACACTAGCCAGGAACTGAAATCAATAAATAGTTTTTTCCTGTTAAACATTCCACATTTATCAAAGTTATTGCGGCTTGTCATTAATCAGAATATGTCATATGTCTACAAAAAAGACGATAAGTAGACAAAAATCAAAATTTAAATAAATCTTTAGAGGAAAAACCGATATCGAAGCGGTTAAAGTTAAAAGCAATGCACAAAAAAACATTAGATTTAATGAAGATTAAATTTTTGATTATGTTTTGTCCGATATGTTGATATCCGACCTGTTTTTTTGAAACTAGGAAACAAGAAGAAAAACAGCGAATTGCAAATTTAAAAATTACGTTCATGAGAATTTTTTAAATGTTTAACTTTAAAGTCGTGAAAAATTTTAAACTATAGAAATCGTACAAGACGAGTTTGTTGAGCTTGTTCGACTGCAAGTAAAAATCTTTACTTTGTCAGTCCTGTTTGATCATAAGCAAAAAAATGCTTTAAAAAGACAGTTTCAACGAATTTGGGCTATCTTAAATGAAAAGAAGCGTTATTCAAATGATCCTAAAGCTTCATTTTTCTCCAAAAATTTAACAAAGTTATATGTTATGAAAGGTAGCCACGACAAACTCAACTGATTCACTGACTGTTGAAGCCTTCTTTGAACAACATTAATGAGCCTTGTGAAGTCTGAATGATGAGACTAGGTAACAAGAATTAAAAAAAAATTAAAATGGAAAAGATAAAAAACAAGTTTGTACTTATCACAAACAATTAAATTCAGAGACTTAAAAACACTAGCCAGGAATTGAAATCAATAAATAGTTTTTTTCTGTTAAACATTCCACATTTATCAAAGTTATTGCGGCTTGTCATTAATCAGAATATGTCATATGTCTACAAAAAAGACGATAAGTAGACAAAAATCAAAAATTAAATAAATCTCTAGAGAAAAACCGGTATCGAAGCGGTCAAAGTTAAAAACAATGCACAAAAAACATTAGATTTAATGAAGATTAAATTTTTGATTATGTTTTGTCCGATATGTTGATATCCGACCTGTTTTTTTGAAACTAGGAAACAAGAAGAAAAACAGCGAATTGCAAATTTAAAAAACACGTTCATAAAAATTTTTAAAATGTTTAACTTTAAAGTCGTGAAAAATATCAGCTGGCCGCAGAAATCAGCAAAGAGGTTCTTTTTTCAACCATAGCACGCTGTTAATATAAAATTATCCAGAGTATTTATACAACTCCAAAAAAACGAGAAAAAAAGACGAAAAAATCTTCTAGCAAAAAACTGGTCTTGAGACCGTTAATAATAAGCAGCGCACCACAAAATTTCTATATGTTAATTTGTGTTCTTCTGCGTTAATAACAATTTGATTAGCGGCCTGTTATTAGTGAGACTAGCTAACATGAAAACAAAAAAGAGCAGCAATAGTGATGAAAAAGTTAGCTGTCAACTAAAATCCAGCAATTAGTTGCTTTTGTAATCCTCCAGGGAAACCGCAATGATCCAGAATTCATCAACTGGCCACAAAAAGAACGACGAATAGAGACAAAAAAAATTTATTTCTGCTGGAAGATGGTATCAAATCATTTAAAACCATAATCTGTTCACCAAAAGAGTAATATGTTCGTTTGCTACTTCTTTTCAAACTCCAATAATGTAAGATATGACTTGTCAAAAATGTGAAAAGACAAGAAAAAGACCCTCAATGATGGAAAACTTTTCAAAATAAACTTTTCTTCTGAATGCTCGCAGTATCAAATCTGAAAATCAATTTTTTAAAACGTAAAACCGCATTAAACAATAAGTTTTTATCCATTAGTAAGACAAATTTTTTAGTTTTTAAATCTACTCTGAGCCGGTTTTCTAGTGATACCACTCACAGCCCTCTACAATGAACATATCAATCGGACAAAATTGACTGAACAAAAAAACATATTTGAGTATATAGTTCCTCCACCACTAAAATGCGACGTGGGCAAAAATGAAATCCTTTGGCCCACATGATAAAATAAAGAAGCAGCTTCATACAACTCAGTGGATGCCAGGAGCGCAACACATATGTATAAGATATAAATCGAGTATGTTCTTGCGCAGATAATTCATCCCGGGCCGAGGAAAAAGGGGAAAAATATGTAAGATAAGCGGTGAAAATTTGTTTTTATTCTAGCGCAGACTTTTTGCATAATTTTGCAGTGAAATGCGGTGAAATTATATAATTTCACCGCTAGAGTAAGCGTCTAACTTATAAAAAGTCACCATATTTCGCCACTTACTACAATTTACCGCCCTTAAACGGATTTGATCCTCTCACCTGCTTCTCAGTCACTTCTTTGTCCACTTCGCCACTTCTCACTTAATTCTAGGGTTTTTGTTTTGAATTTAACTCAAATTCACTCACCTTTCTGTAAAATATGACCGTTGAATTTTAGTAAGATTTGCGATTTATAGCGGTGAAATTACATAATTTAGCGGTGAATTGTGGTAATTTTTTCTAAGTTCACCGCTTAGTCTAGTGGTGAAATTACACAATTTCACCGCTTAGAAAAAAGTGTCACAAAGATGTAAGATGGGGGTAATTTTAAGGGGGTTAAATCTAACTTTTCCTCCCTTACTCCCATTGCCCCCCTCGTTTAACCCCTCCCCCCCCCCCCCCTAAAATTGCCCCCATAAACTTATATTTTTGACACTTTTTCTAAGAGGTGAATTTATGTAATTTCACCACTAATTTAAGCGGTGGGTTTATGTAATTTCATCGCATTTACCTCTGATCTTAAATAATTTGAACACTTTTTCAAAGCGGTGATTTTATGTAATTTCACCACTAATTTCAGTGGTGAAACTATGTAATTTCACTGCCACGATGCGATAATTTTTTTCACCGCATTCACCGCCTGATTTATGCAATATCACCGCATTCATCTCTTTTCTTACAAATTTTCCTGCATTCACCGCTTATCTTACATATTTGCATTGAATGGCGGTGACACCTTCACCCGGGATGGAAACTTTGGTTTTGTTATAAATTTAGTGCAGATCTGTCCCAAAAGTATTTATTGTTTCACTAAAAAAGATCTGAAAACGTTCCTTCTAGATCTTTAACAAACAGGGCACATTGTTTCCTATATATTATATTAACTGACAGACAGGGAGAAACTCAAATGGTATTTGCGCTGCTATACCTGACGCAATAAAGAACAGTGCGCAGCATATATCTACGCATTAAATTCTTTGCTCTATCTCTATTCAAATCACATTTCTTCTTGATTTACCTCAATGAACTATCATATGCCTTTGCCACGGAACACTAGGCCCGTCTTTCAATCAAATGGTCTAGACAACATCGAATTGAGAAGGAATTGAAATGAGCAAACAATACTTACATATTGAGCTCAAAGCTTTTAATAGCAAGAAAAAAGGGATAAAAGTTTACTTTTGTTTAGTTAGTTTAAGCGTAAATACCTATTTAATGGTTGCTTCGTAAAAGAAAATGCGACGGATTAACAGTTTTTACAAACTTGGTGAAGGAAAACTTCAAAAATTAGCTGAAAATACAAGTGAGGAAGATTTGTCAATGGATTAGTAGACTTTTAAATCTAAACTTCAAATAATTGTGAAACAATATACGAAGATTATATTTCCATCAAAATTCCAAAACTTTTAAATTGAAATTTGTATTCTGCATTGGAATAATCAACGCTTAACGTTCCAGAAAAAATTTAAAAAGTACAGAATGTGTTAGTTTGTGTATATTTTCTATAAAAATCATCATAGTATGAGATAAATCATCATAATTCAAAAAAATTGAATCTTCTCAGTAAAAAAAGATGGTCAAGTGAGCTTGATGTAACTTGAGAAGAGTTGTTCTTATTACTTTACAATGGGTTTTAATAAATTTCATCTATGAAAGCAAAAAAATCTATTTGCACATTTGAACCGGAAATAGCAAAAAAATAATCAAATGCTAAGAAAGGTTTCAAATTTTTTTGTCATCAAGTTGAATTTTTGTTTCGAAATATATCTTTTCTCTTTCACGAGTTTCTGATTTGCATTTTTCCTAACATTCTTCACGCAATCATGTTTTTGTTATGTTTTATTTCTGCGTTCTAAAAATTTGGAGACGAGATTTTGCTGCCTTCAAAGATGCGCAGTTTATGTTAGTTCCTGATCAGTTTCCGTACTTACAAATACAATTTGCCCTGCATATCACAAGATCTTGCAGTGGTTAATAACAGCTCGAGAGTTTCCAATTTCTGTTTTTTTAGAATGCAACAAACAAAACAAAAAGACTGGCCATTTTTGAATTGTGCTCCAATTTTTAAACAATAAAAAACTTTGCATTTTTGCAAACATCATAGTCTCGGTTTTACCAAAGTCTCAAAAGTTTTTAAGACAATATTTGGATAATCGAAACTGTGGAAAGGCAAATATCACCACACCAATGAGATACTGTGCCAACTACAGCAAACAAAAGCGGAGTAAAAGCTTCCACTTAAAAATAAACCCGCATGACTTCCGTTAGAATTAAACTGAACGTTTAGTTACACAAAAGCCGTGTTTAGGTTTAAAAAAACAGAATTTTTTAAACTTTTAATTATTACACAATTTCGAAGAATCAAAGGTTAACAAATGTGGTATCAAGGTTTCCAAATTTACAGAAAGTCAAATCTTATCAAATTTAAAGTTTCCTAGATTAAAACAGTCGTCTATGTTTTTGTCACTTATTTTTTAAGTTTACAAGTAGTATCTTACAGTTTCCTTGCTCTTTTTATTAACTGTGTCTACCGTACGTTTTAAATTTTATTATAAACAAATTTGGTCAATTTTTTACCAAAATTTTATCTTATATGATCAAAATTTGATCTTATTTGAGATATTTGATGTTTTCAAAATTGTTAGATTTTACTCTTCTTGTGAATTTAGAAAGACTATTTAAGTTGCTTTTTACTCTGTTAAGAGTAAATTCAGAAGAAAAGTAAACTGTGACAAGTTCGAAAGTATCAAATAATTCAAATAAGGGTCAGAAATTGATGACCATGCAGTTTGTTTAATTAAAGAAAGTCAAATTTCAATTTTAGGCAAAACTTTTACCTTTCGATTTTTTGCTATCTGAAAAATAACCAAGCTCCAAATTGCTCGACCACCATTCGACCTCCAATTGCTTAAGCAATGTCTGCTGATACTTCGACTTCTCGAATAAGGCTGGCCCCTTGTAAAAATGATTTTCATTAAAATGGTTTATGCGAATGGTATTAGTAAACGATTTGATCAGCATCGTATATGAAGCTTGCAAATGTGTGAAGTCATCCTGTGTAGCAGAAATTGGAGACCGAATTGTGGTTGCGAAATTTGGAGCTTAGTTATTTTTCAGATAGCAAAATCGAAAGGAAAATTGAAGTATGACTTTCTTTAATAACATAAAATTGCACAGTTATCAATTTTCCTTGTGACAAATATTTTGTTTTTTTTTGGAATTAAGTCTATAGAATATTATACCATAATTGTGTTTATTCTTTTTATTGAGCGTCATTTGTATGAAGACGTTACATTTTTGCCTCATGTATAATTTCCACGCATTTCTTAATGATCAGAAAATTACCATTAGCTTTTCTTGCCGCGTTTGTTTTAACTTTAATGAACATGGCAGAGCTATTTATTACGTAAGTAGAGACAATAGTTGCCTGATAATAATGCCAATTAAAAAGCCTTGTAAAATGAATGAAGCTAAATTTAACACAGCTTTATGTGGTGTAGCATGCCTACAGGCAACCGGCGCGCAAGTCTTAAGATCATTTTAGATTGGTATGCTTTTTCTACAGGCGTCTTTGGCTCCCGGAATTATTTGATCGCTTTTTCTGTTAAATAAAACCGTAAAATGCGAACAATACAATGTTAGTACCAAATCAAAAATTCTGTCACGCACATTTGTCTGATTAATTAATTCATGTCCTTGTTGAATAAACATAGTCTTAAAAATTTTTCGACAAAATTCTTTTATGAAAAGCGTTTTAGCAAGCGAAGATTTTAAAACCGCTTAGCTAGAAGTGACCAGAACGCCGAGGAGAACGACAAGAAATCGTGAAAAAAAAGAGCGCAGTGAACGTACATCTTCTCGCAATTTTTGGGCAAAAGATATTTTGGGCTGTGATTTCCAAACAAATGAGTGCACAGCCGATTGAAACTTGGAAAAGTCACATCAAGATTGGAAGATTTCATAAAAGTAGAATAAGCAAAATTAGTAAAATATAAAGAGTGATCAAGTAATTCAAAATCTTGCAAGAACCTTGCAAGAAATATTGAAAGATAATACATCGTTTCTCAATTGACCTTGCAAGATTATTGCAGGAATTGAATTCTTCTTGCAGGATTCTTGCAAGATTTTGTATTCTTTTTGCAAAAATCCTGCCAGATTTCTTCTTTTTAGTTACCTGGCTAGATAACGAAGGTATAAAGTCGACATTAAGCAAGAAATTGGTAATATTCCGTAGGATTTGGGTTGTCTTTCCTCCACCTCTTTAATTCGGGGCTGGGGACCCGCATTGGTGGAGTTAAGAAAACATTTAAAATAAAAATAATGACACAAAAATTAACTGCCAGGAAAGTTGAAAAAAGAGTCAAAATTTGGCTAAAATCTAAATTCTAACTTTTTGCAATTCAACATTTGGCGAGGAAGTTTTAAACTAAAAACGCTCCATATGGTTGGCACAATCAAATGAACTTCAAAAACACGGGAAAACACAAAACTTTCTCAAAATAAACAGATCTCAAAAAAAGAGGACCTTTGAGCGAAGAATTTGTCAAATCAGAACCTATAATTCCAACAAAGATAATTACATCTTTGTAATCATTTATCACAAAAACAACAAAATTCTTCTCCACTTTATTATTATAAATACAAAACTGCTGAAAATTATCTATGCATATTAAAGAATTATTCAAGTTCTAAAACATTTTCTGGCTGAAAGACTGCTCTAACGACAACAATAAAATCACAATTTTTACAGCGGAAAACAGCAGCTAACTCTTTTCTTTATTTTAAAGCATAAGTTTTTTTCAAACAATTCTTTTTTGCATTGAACTTGAACATTTTTTAGGCAAGCTTTAAAGCTGGCAAACAATAAATTTCAAATTTCAATAAAATAATTTCATTTAAAAATAGTCTATGAATGCAGATTTTTAAACTGGCGCTGTGTTTTGGAGAAACAAAAATCAGAAAGCTATCTTCAATAGTAACTATCCGATAGAGAAGAATTTCGTGAGGACAAATAATTCAACACAAAAAATGCCAAAAAATGAATTTAAAAAGAGTACACATTTTAATGAGAGAAAAATGATGTCTCACTACATGTTTTAAGGGGAAAGAGCTTGTCCATTTTATAAGAGACGGTACGTACCTCTTCATCACTAGCTAGTGAACGATATACATTTTGTTTGGTGATATACCAGGCGAGATATAAAAATGCAAGTCAACCTAAAAGCCATTGTTTGAAATCTATCTCCCTTGCTTTTTGATGTCTTGAACAAAATTTGGGCTAAAAATTGTTTTTGTTGTTTATGATTTTGTAAATTGTTTATTAACAGAGATCTGAGGTGTTTTATAAAGAAATTAGTACTCAAGTATTTATTTTGAAGTTTCATATCTTGCAGGATTTTTTTGCAGTATTTATATCTTACTTGCAAGAATCTTGCAAGTTTTCTATCATCTTGCAAGATTCTTGAGTCATTTGAAACACGTCATCACTGAGGAGACTGATATTAGTTGCAATTTTTCGAAACGCAACTGATAAAAAAATCGAATCAAATGCAGTCCGGTCAAAACAAAACCTAATGAGAAAATTTCAAAAATTTTCGCCATATCTGTAATTTCTGCAATTATCTTAAAACATTACTCAGGAAAAGACTCACCTTAAATTATAAAATGCCTCCTTGTTCCATTGACAAAGCGCAGAGGCAAACAAAGAATTTGTAATCTGAAGCATTCTTTGTAGTTATGTAGATACAAAACTAAAACTCAACGATATTAATAATAATGTATTTTTCAAATTGCTGAAAAAACAGTCAGATAACAATCAAATACAGTAAACAAATTATTGAGTTTCATTCCAGTGAACATTAAAAAAATTGAAAAATATGACTCAAGATTAAATGCTACCTCGCCGTCAAAATAAATCTTGGAATTTTTGTTTTACAAAGAAAATGTTGCCTCCGGAATACACGAAGCAGATGATGATCATCAAAAAAATAATAATCCCAAAATTCGTTCAAACATTTTTCCGACCCTTAATTTTTGCACTTTAAAACCGATATCAAAAAAGTTTTTGTCCAGCTCACCAAATTTATTGGAAATTTATCGTACCCTATTCCCAATTTTGCTTTTATTATTTAAAGTTCTTTTTTGTCTGTTTCCTAGGATTTTCGGTATTCTAGTGCTGTTTCACAACCTTGAGACTTCTTCATTTGTTATGAAGCTAATCAAACTGTTGATTTCCGATTCTCAACTCAGAGTTTTTATCAATAACTTGAAAAAATCAGAAAAATGTTCTTCTTTAATGCCGCAAAATTTAAATTTTTCTTTAATACCAGCAATGCTTTCACATTTTGAAAGCAAGAAAGAAATACGATTTATCAAAAACTTTGTTGCTAATTGATATTGATTAGATTTGATTTCTTTGAAGTGTCGCAAATTATTACTAGAAATTGATCAATTTATTTAGAGTTCGTATTATAAATTTGGTATAGCTGGTTGCTGTTGAAAGAAGCACGCTAACCATATATAATAGATTCTACATTTGAAGCATGTTTTGATATTTTTTCGCAGTGCATATCAAATTTCGTTTCCTTGTCAGTTTTTCACTCCTGGGTATCTGCGTTTTTTGCAACCTTATCAAAACACATTTTTTTAAAAAAATAATTATAAGAGTTTTGTCAATGCTTGCTGTTAGTCTGCTGTTTTTGAACAAGGATTTTCATTTCAAAATGAAATTTTCGTTATCCTCGTTTTAATTTTCGTTGTGAAGCAAGTTACAGTCGTCCGCAACTAGAGTCAAGTTTTTGTTTGTTTTATGTAATCATAGATCCTTCATATAGATGAGCAACAAGAGTGGACAGGGTACATTGCCCTGGAGAATCCCCTAGCTTACTAATCTATCGAAGAATTTTATCTGTTCAAGGCAACGATTGGTCTTCTGTTTCCTAAATAAAAGCCTAACAACTTTCCAACTGCTCACCTTAAGCCGTAATTTCGAAATACGCATCTTGGTATCCTCCTGTAATGTATTCTCAATGCTGAATTTGGAAATACGAACGCTGATAAAACTTTTTCACCAAAAATTCGTTTTTCCAGTTCTAGCTTTTTTGTTTGCTTATTTCCATATCTTCGCCATGTCTGTATCCCATATCTGTAATCGTCGCCATATATGTAATTTTCGCTATCTTTTTTTTTAATTTTTGCAATTATCTTAAATTATGACTGAGGAAAAGCCTGACTTAAATTGCTAAGTTCCTCACTGTTCCGGTGATAAAGCGCAGAGGCAAACAACGAATCTCTATCCTGAAACACTCTTTGTAGTTATGTAGATGCAAAGAAAAATTATTCAACAATAATATTACTAATGTATTTTTCAAAATGCTGATTATGCAGTCACAAAACAGTCAAATTTAGTTTTAAAAAAAATGAGTTTCACTCCCGTGAACATTGAAAAACATCGAAAAAAATTACTCAAGATTTATTGCTACATCACCGTAAAAAAAAGCCCTAGAAATTTTTGTTTTACATTGAAAAGCTCGCTTCCAGAATACAGTCAGGGGATGATCATCATCAAATATAGAAAAATCTCAACCCCTATTGCTCAACCCCTACTTGCACTTCATTACCGATATCAAAAAGTTTTCGTCCAACTGAACAAAATTATTGGAAATTTATTGTAACCTATTCTCAATTTTGCTTTTATTGTTCGAAGTTACTTTTTGTCTCTTTCCTAGGATTTCCAGATTACTAGTGCTGTTTAGCAACTTTGAGACTTCTTCTCTTGTTATGAAGATTAAAAAAAACTTTGAAAGTCTGATTCTCGTCTCAGATTTTTTATCAATAACTGAAAAAACTCAGAAATATCTTCTCTAAAGTATCAAATTTTATTATTTTCTTTAATCCAAGCAAAGTTTTCAAATTTTGAAAGCTTGAAAAAAATACGACTTATCAATTATTTTTTGCTATTTGTTCTTGATTAGATTTGTTTTGTTTGAAGTGCTGCTAAATATTACTTGAAATTGAACAATTTATTTAGTTTTCGTATTGAAAATTTGGTTTAGCTGTTTGTTGTTGAAAAAATTTACGATATATAATAGATTCTACCTTTGAAGCATGTTTTAATAATTTTTCGCAGTGCATATCAAATTGCAGTTCATTGTCAGTTTTTCACTCCAGGGTATCTGCCATTTTTGCAACATTATCAGCAAACATTTTTTTCCTTTTTTCGTTGTTTCGATTTGAAACAATAATTATAACAGTTTTGTCGCTGTTTGCTGTTAGTCTGCTGTTTTTGAACCAAGATTTTATTTTCAATTTCAAGTCTTTGTTATCTTCGTTCAAATTTTCATTGTGAAGCAAGTTACAGTAGTCAGCAAGTAGATTCAAATTTTGTTTAGTCTCATGTAGTCGTAGATCGTTTGTATAGATGAGAAACAAGAGTGGACCTAATACATTGTCCTGGAGAACCCCCGTGCTTATTAATCTATCGAATAATTTTGTCTGTTCAAGTCAGCAATTGTCCTTCTGTTTCCTAATTAAAAGCCTAACAACTTTACAACTGCTTACACATCAAGCCATGTTTTCCAACTACGCACTCGATATCCTAACTGTAATGTATTTTTTTCGACTTATATTAAATCTTTCCTAGCATAGTGTGTCTTTTATACAATTATTCTCAATGCCTGAATTTGGAACTACGAACGTTAAAAAAGTTTTTCACCAAATATTCGTTTTTCCAAATCTAGCTTTTTTTGTTTGCTAAAAACTAGACATGCAAAAAACAAAAACGTAATTCAGCGAGTTAGTTATATTGAACATTAGGAGATATTTTGACGCTTGAGTTATGCGAGAAGCCATTGTGGCATTCCTTCGAACATTTTTTGCTATATTTAACGAGAAAATGTCTTTTCACATCAGGCGAAAGACTGGCATACAACAGGTGGGTTTTGTTCCTCAACCGATGCCTTTTGAGCTGCTCTTTTGTTCTTAGCAATTTCAAAGCGATTCCCTTTGAATTGTTCCGGTTTGTAATAATTTTTAAAAGCTGAACTTTATTAAAAATTTTATTGGTAGTTAAATAGTATTTCCATTTTTGAAGTACTTAAAATTGAGCGCTCAAGCACCTAACTCAGCAGTTTTTGCACATTTTTATATATCCCATATCAGGCAAAAACGGCCTTAGTTTAGCCTCCGTTGTTGGTGACTGCTCATTACTATACATCTTTTTTCCCGTTCAATGGTTTCAATCGAATGTTCAATTTTCATAGGGAGGCATGAACTGAATGATAAATGTCTAACAAGACAAACTTGACAATGCAATGACTGTTGGCATTAATCAGTCGGGGAAGCCATCAAAACCAGGCATAATATGATAAGTTTGTAGTCTTGACTCAAAATATGTTGAACGCCCGGATGGTCGCGAAAATAAATCAATAACTCATTGAATAATTCACCATTCTTAGTTTCGAGAAAGGAGGATTTTTCAATGTTGCTCAATTTTTGCTTAAGTATCGTTCCGTATGGTTACTGGTTTAGGTCATTACACATCTGTTTCAGGTTTCTCGCCTCCAATTTTAAAGCTGTGATACCGGATTTGAGCTCCTATACCTCACCGCGCAAATGCTTCACTTCGTCCAGTTGTATCCCGGAAGCACCGTCACAAATTTTAATCTGATCCATTTCATTTGAAGATATGAGTAAAGAACAAATAATACCAAACAAAACGAATAAGTTTTATTTAACAGTTTAATTTTGATATTGCTTTAGAAGGATAGGCATCAATGTTTATAACCAAAACTCATGTCTCTTCTTTTAAAGTTGCAAAATAAAGCTGTAAAAAAAGAGCGCTACCGGTTAGCTGCGTTTTGGGTTCACGCATCTGTGTTTTGTCTATTATTCTTTTTCTTTTGGCTACAAAAAAAACCAAGAGACCAGAAAACATATCTTTTACCTGATTTTCTCAGTTTCCCCACTCTTAAGATTATTCAGAAATATTTTCTTTTGAAAAAAGAAAATGAAAGCAGGACTACCAAAGTAAGTGAAAACGGAATTTGATAATATGCAGTTATGTCTGAGCAATGTAACAATTTTCATAGAACCAAGTTGCTTGAAGCCATCGTTCTAATACTAAAAGCAAAGAATCTTTGAAATAAATGTGATTAACCTCAAACTAAATCTGCAAGATTATTTTTATTTCATGAAGGTCATCTTTGTTTCAACCCTTCAAACCGTGTAAAATGGTATTTAAAACGCACAAAGTCGCCAAAAAAGCAAGATGTTCTGTTTGTTGGACGTCATTTTGACCGAATCAGCCTGAAGTTCTTCTCTGATTGATGGGGAATCATGAATTTCGAAGCTTCAAAAACATTATGCCCAACAGTTAAGCCCAAACAGTTTTGCATCATCCCAGATTAAATGTCATTTGCTGTTCGTTAAAGTTATTCGAAGAAGTTTTTGTACTTTGAGTCCGTTTTTTTCTTCCTGTATAAGTGTACTAGTTTCTGAGTATTAGAAAAGAGGCTTGAGGAACAGAGCAAGCATTTTTGTTTGTTTGTTATTAAATCTAGGAGATCGAAAACGCTAAATGAACCGAAGGTAAGTTATGTAAGGTTTTGCGAAGCCAGTCCAATACATCATTGGCTACCCGCGCTCATTGGAATGGAAAATCGCCGCTTATGATGAGAAAAGCTTTTCACTGCCCGGCTAATTTCAGTAGTTTCAAATCTGTGCGCGGATTGTGGTACAATAGTACAATCTTTAGTTTAAGTTTATTATTTGGTGTTGCTAATTTGGTTCAATTTCTAATTAACTTAATTTAGTTCATTTATCTCCATTTAATCTTGTTCATTCATTTAACTTAATTCTGAAGATCAAATTGTAAGATTTCATACTTGTAAATTTTGTTTACATCCTACGTATGATCTTTTGTCTGATCACGTTGTCTGTTGATGATAAATTGCCGTTTTTAGTAATGTTAATGTATGAACAATTTGTTAAGCAGTTTCATCAGTTTGACTAAATTTCATTCCTTTCAAATTCGTAATTCAAAATAGTTGACTCTCTCTCTCTTAACTAGATTCCGATTCGCTAAAGTCTAAAATCAGACGCATCAGCAATTTAGTAACTTTCGCTAAGCGGAATACACTATATCTAGGTGAACGAGATTTCTCTCCGCCAATTCAGCCTTAAATTTGTAACTCGAATAGTCAATATACGAATAACAAAATTAAGCCTTGATTCGCTCCGCCAAATCACTCTTAAATTTGGCCGTCATAAAGAGTATTAATTGGCGCTACGAAACAAATCAATCTACAGATTGTAAATCTGTATGACATGGCGCAGTCAGCTCGAGAATCGAGAAAGACACCGCTGTCGATAGAGCCATTTTGGGAACGACCAACCACAGACCCACCAATCAGATGGGAAAAATGGAGAATTCAACTAAATCTGGCTATTCTCGCTGGCGAGAATATAACTATAGACACATTGCTACAACCCAAACCATCGACAGTTCGTCTGCCAGTAGAGCCGAAGTACGAGATGCCGATTGACGACACAACCGAGGAAGCAGAGAGAGAGCGTAGAATAAGAAACAACCAGCTGAAGTTGCAATGGGAACTTAAGTGTCAAAAGATAACTGAAGCGGGCATACTATGCGGTGAGCGTCCATGGAATTTGTGTGATCAAAAATGCGTGTCTCTCTTGTACCTAAGCATTGGTACTGAAGGAAGACGACTTCTAACACAAAAATTTCCGCACGACAATATTTACGATTTGACTACCCTCAAACTCTGGGAAATGATGGAGATTGCCTTTATCCGCCCAAGAAACATCACATTCGATAGATTTGTGTTCTTCTCTCGGAAGCAAAAGAAGGGCGAAACTGTAGAGCAATTCTACAGCATCTTGAAAGAACTGGCTGAAAATTGCGATTTTGAAAACCGTGAAGAAGCAATCATCAGGGACATTTTCATCACTAACATGCTAGATGATGACTTTCAGCGGGAGCTTCTAAGGGACACAGTCGAACCAGAGAGGGCACTCAGCATTGCAGTCAACATGGAAATGGGTTATCAGAATCAGCAAAGAATTTCATCTAATAACGGAGCAACTGGCAGTACGGTAAACGCAGTACAACAATTCAATCGATTTCGCGGCGCGGGAGCACGGGGGCCTCAATCAAGCAGAACAGTCACAAACCGTGCATCCGTTGGACAATGCCGTGGATGTGGTCAAGTCTGGACACCTACACATCGTCAGGTTTGCCCCGCAATGGGTAAGAAATGTAACCACTGCGGTTTGCAAAACCATTTCGCTAAAGTTTGCCGTCGAAGACTTAATACTACTAGAAACACTCAACAAACTAATCGCATTAACAATGTAGATACGGCAGAATCATCTAATCAAAATTCTAGCCGGGAAAGCCTAAACGTAAATTATATCAATTATAATGAGCAAATCAATTCAGACTATGACTCCTCGGATGATAATTACGTTGCAACTGTTGAAAATACGAGTTCCCCAAATTTGACACTGAAAAATTTGTCATTAATAATCGGAAACACAAACTGTGATTTACTTCTGGACTCTGGTAGTGGTTGTACCATTATTAATATGTCACTCGCAAGAGAAATAATGATCAATTGTGTTCAATCACAATGGTCGGAGAAAAAACCATTGGAACTGAAGTCATTTTCTAATGATATTGTCCGACCTGTTGGCACTTTGAAAACACCTGTAAAATGCAACGATTGGAGCATACAGAAGGCAAAAATAACAGTTGTATCCGATGGATGTCGACCAATATTAGGACGGGACCTTTTTGACCAGTTAGGTATCACAATTTCTCAAAAACCTTGCCCACAATCTGAAGTTAATAATATTGATCCACCTTGTGCAATCAAGAAATCAATGGCAAAGGAATTTCTTGATTTGATCTCCCGAATTGGAAAATCAAAAAATCATACGGTCAATTCGAAATTTCACAAAAATTACCGAGTAATACATCAAAAGGGACAAAAAGTACCGATTCACCTCCAACCGAAAGTGAAAATTGAATTAGAAAAACTGTTAAACGAAGGACATATCGAAAAGTTAAACAACTGTTCAGATCAATTTTTCATATCTCCGATTGTCATTACGGTAAAAAAGGACAAGTCAATCAAAATAGCACTTGATTCAAAAATTCTAAACAAAGCTATTCACAAAAACAAGTATCAAATGCCTAATATAGATTCGCTAATCGCAAACACTGTCAACGGCGCAGCAGGAGACTGCTTATTTTACAACTCTTGATTTGCAATACGCTTATAGTCAACCAAAAGCTACACAGTGATACGGCCCGTCATTGTAATTTTAACATAGTCAGTGGTGATATGACTGGCACATATTGATTTAAAACTGGATTTTACGGCCTAACGGACATGCCAGCTGAGTTCCAAAAAGCTATTGATTGTACTCTTGCCGGTTTGGAAAACACCTTCTGTTTCCTAGATGATATTTTGATTGTTAGTAGAGGTGGAATCGAAAAACATCTCCACTTGGTTCGAAAATGTTTAATAAAACTGGATCAGGAAAATTTACGCATAAATCTTGCAAAATGTCATTTCGCAAAAGAGACGGTTGAATGGCTCGGTCATAATATAACACAATCAGGTGTAACCCCACTTTCAAGCAAAACAGATGCAATTGGAAAATTATCGGCACCTACTAATCTTAAAAAACTTCGCTCTTTTATGGGTTCTGTACACCATCTTGGAAAATTTATTCCGAATTTGTCACAATTATGTTGCCCCCTACGACCATTGCTTAAGAAAAACTCGAAATTTATCTGGACGGAAGAGCACGATAAACAGTTTTCTTTAATAAAAGAACAAATTACGGAAACCACTGAAAATAAACACTTCAACCCAGAATTAGAAACACGAATTAAATGTGACGCCTCGCGTAAAGGATTGGGATGTGCATTGGAACAACGAACACCTAATGGGTGGCATACTGTAGCATTCGCGTCGCGATTTTTGAACTCTGTTGAAGACAGATACAGTATAAACGAATTAGAACTTCTGGGTGTTGTTTGGTCAGTCGAACATTTTAAGTATTATTTATACGGCAAACCCTTTACTGTGATAACTGATCATAGAGCACTTCTCTCTATTATGAGAGAAAATAGATCTAATAAATCATATAATAGTAGACTGACACGTTGAGTAGATCGTTTACTACCATTTGATTTCTCGGTTGATCACCTTCCGGGCACAAAAATGGGATTAGTGGATTATATATCTCGCGACCCGTATCAACAAGCCGTTAATATATCCACATACGACGAGCAATTTATTGTGGCTAAATTGGATGTAATTAAACGTAGTGCGAAACGCTTCTTATTAAATGCCGAGAATTACGTCGATTTCGCAGCGCGAAATCCATCTACAAATTGCGTCGTTAATAATCCACATTTCACTAATACCTTATGTAGTGATTTCGCACCGCGAAATCCAGAACATTCTACAAGCACGCAAATTGACGACTCAATTAGCGAATTAACGATAAATAATTTAAATTCCATCCCCAAAATCGAGACAACTAACATTCCTCACTCGCTTTTTGCCTTAAATCGACCCCCACCGAACAGTCACTCTCAAATTTAAATCACTTTCAACGAATTGCAACAAAACTCAAGAACGTCTACATGATGTCTCAATCACCTTCTGATGATGAAACACTAATGACTGTTAAACAATCGACCCCATCGAGAGTCAGATTTGCTGAGGCGGGACCTTCAACTGCTCAAGCGGCACCCGTGACCCCCATTACACCTACTACAGATACAACAGCCACTTCGCCGTCAGTAGACGATTTTTATCTGGATTCATTCAATTTCGCGCTCTCTAAGATCTTCTCAAGCTCTCTCATGGCCAGCCTAACAACAAAGGACGCGATCTTGAAAGAGATTCGCGACTGCATCCTGACGGATAATGAAGATAGATGTAGACAGATTTCACCCTACATCCACTCTTTCTGGAAGGACTTACACGTGAAGAATGGGTGTGTCTGCATAGACGACAGAATTGCTCTTCCCCATGCAATCAAGGACGCGTATGTAGACGCAATCCACGCAACTCATCCTGGGACATGGGGAATGACGGACACGGCAACACACGCGTGGTGGCCATATATGCATAGGGATATTTCAACCAAATCAGCAAAGTGCAACCCCTGTGTCAAGATTGGTAAAAATTTAAAACCTATTATACCAGCAAAAAAATGGGCACCATTAAGGGTTATGTAAATTTCCTAATGAAGAGATTCAAATTGATTTTGGCGGACCCATCTATAATGAAAAAAATCAAGAGATTTATTTTCTTGCATGTATTGATCGATTTTCGAAATTCCCAACAGCAGAAGTATTTGATAGAGCTAATGCAGATAATAATTTAAAGTTTCTTCAAGAATAAGTTTTGCTACACGGTACACCCCGCGCGATTAGATTGGATCAGGCTAGATGTCAAACGGGACATCGAATTAAAACATTTTGTAATCAAAATAATATACAGCTAATCGAGGCGCCAATACACGATCACAGAGCTATTGGTTTGGTTGAAAGACGCATTCAAACAATCAAGAATCGCTTAGCCTGTATTAAAACGGCGGCGCAAAATCAATTTAATATGAAAGCATCAATAAATTCAATAATTTATCAGTTACGAATATGCCGTCAAAAGACTATTGGAATATCACCTTTTGAGGCACACTTTGGCAGAAAAGCGAACACACCATTAAGCAATATAACAACTAATCCCGATTCAAAAAGTTTAATTTACCAAAATATTCTTAACAAATATTTAGATTTGGAGACTGTCAGAAGGGACCAGCTCATCACAGACGAAAATTGGGACAATTATGAGCGAAGTGATATCGAAATGGAAATAAACAAGGACAAACTAGGCAAAGAGGCCATGAAAAGACAAAAAGATGACCCGAACAAAGAATCGAGATTAATTTCTCACCCCGATGTTGGCCAACCGATTCCAAGAACAGAATCGTCACTAGAGGTCAAATTGGCAAAAAAGAGACCAAGATCGAAACGAGCCAAGAAAAGTCTCGACGGTCTATACGACGTTCTTGCACCCGGATCGTCAGTCATTAAGACGAACGAAAACACATCAGTAATCAAAGAACCGGGCAAGAAAGAAGTAACAATTAGGAATTCTGATCTTGCAAAGTTCGGCACAAAAGCGGAACGAAACACAGATCTACAAACTTATGCAAATAGACGCCCAAAAATCCCCACGGGAAAAACAACGGAGGAGCTCATACACCACCATGCAAAAGAATCAAGGAAAAAGTTAGAAGGTGGAAAGAAAATGAAACACCGAAAAGTGGCAGATGACGTCAGCACGGTGTCTTCTATTCACTCGAATGTTACACGCGCCCTCCGAGTAAGAATGCCGACCAAGCCTGAGACACAACAAACAACAGCGCCGCCAAATCAAACCACAGAGTCTACTAACAATCTCGCGGTGCCAATGCAATTACCGACCTCAAGTATCGTTATTGCGGAGCCACCAAGCAGACCAAAAAGAAAGGCAGCTACGCAAGCATCCGCAGCGCTACTTCCCTCAAAGAAAAAACGCTCTGCCATATCGACCACAGAATCGGACGAATCTGTAATTCCAACACAACCATGTCCCCCACAACACCAAGTAGTGCAGCACTTGGAAAACAGAAAAGACGGCAAAACCTGAAGAAAAAGCAAATCGAAAACAAGTCTATAGTCTCGGCAATACAAACTGCTGCATCACAATCCAACCAAGAAGAGTCCAACTTCACAGTCGGCCCATGCTCTCCAACAACCTCCTATCCAACTCAGTTCTACGTTTCTCCAAATTACGAGGAACCAGAGTTGTCTATGACAGTCGGCCAAGCAGAGAGATTCTACGAAAGTGACAGCGATTAATGAGTAAAAATTGTTACACGCAAAACTCCGATTAAAACATTACAGTACTAATATTTTAACAAGTACATATGACTATTAATTTTCTGTTAAATAACATGTTATTTAATTTCGCCAAGGGGGAAATGTGGTACAATAGTACAATCTTTAGTTTAAGTTTATTATTTGGTGTTGCTAATTTGGTTCAATTTCTAATTAACTTAATTTAGTTCATTTATCTCCATTTAATCTTGTTCATTCATTTAACTTAATTCTGAAGATCAAATTGTAAGATTTCATACTTGTAAATTTTGTTTACATCCTACGTATGATCTTTTGTCTGATCACGTTGTCTGTTGATGATAAATTGCCGTTTTTAGTAATGTTAATGTATGAACAATTTGTTAAGCAGTTTCATCAGTTTGACTAAATTTCATTCCTTTCAAATTCGTAATTCAAAATAGTTGACTCTCTCTCTCTTAACTAGATTCCGATTCGCTAAAGTCTAAAATCAGACGCATCAGCAATTTAGTAACTTTCGCTAAGCGGAATACACTATATCTAGGTGAACGAGATTTTGCTCCGCCAATTCAGCCTGAAATTTGTAACTCGAATAGTCAATATACGAATAACAAAATTAAGCCTTGATTCGCTCCGCCAAATCACTCTTAAATTTGGCCGTCATAAAGAGTATTAATTGGCGCTACGAAACAAATCAATCTACAGATTGTAAATCTGTATGACTCGGATATTAAAATTTTTTTGCACGGCTTTTTTGAACGGCATTATCTAACCGGTCGGTCAGCTTTGCTGATCAACAAAATGCTTTGGTTCAAATAACTGAAACAATTTAGTATCAATCAATCAAATATTTCGTTGATTCTTCATTAATAACTCAAGCTAAAAATCAAATTACACATTCAGTTCGCATCAAATTGTTCGATATGATTCTGATTAACTATGGTTTGAGTTCGCCCATTCTCGAAATTCGACTGCATATAAGAGCTCTTAGAATATAACCCGGTTTCGGACAGTGAACTGTCCGATAAGACATGAAATTCATGACTTATTACCCATATATGAAATAAGGTAGGTTTTGTTAGGAAAAGCGAGAGAAAATATTTTGCAACATTTACAAAAATTTAATCATTTTTGATCTGTATGCCTCAGGAAGACAAATTGAGAGTATCAGTTATTTCCTTCTTCAGAGTCAAAGCTTTTCAATTAAACTGTACGATCACTATGTTGATTTACCGACAAAAGACAAAATAACCAGCAACTTCGCGTTCTAGAATTGGCCAGTTTAGGCTGAACATAATTCTAAGTTTTCACGATGAACCACAATTGCTCTGTTTTGAGACGCTTTGGCCAACATTGGATCTTTTCAACAATTGCCCCCTTTTGCAAAAGGGGGGGCTATTCTTGAATAGAATTTAAGCGAGCTATTTATAAACCAATCGGAGACGACTAATAACTTTCCACGCATGCACATACTACGTTAAATTGAATAGAATAAAATACGCCATGGTATGGCAACTAGCCGAACCGGAATAAAAAGCGAAAAGAATTTCCGACTGGCGGGTCGGTGGGCGCGCTTTGCGCGCGTCGCGGCTTCGCCGCGATAACCGACCCGCGATTTCCGGATTACATCCCACAGCGCATGAGAGGCATGGCCATGAACAGCGGTTCGCAATTGCGTTTAAACTATTATTCGGCTATCTAAAATGTAGGCCAAGTAATATTGTAGTAAAATATAGCACAGAAGGGGCGGCGATTCTCTACTAGGTACCAAAGGGGGGGGCAATTGTTGAAAAGATCCCCAACATTTAAATTGCTTCTGATCAATTTGCTTGTTCACACCTTTTTTATTATTCAAGCTACGAATAACCTCTGATCACTTGCAAAGGACTTTATCATTTAAGGGTCGCTTAAGCATTAGATGGTTTCACAGTCGCAATATGCAAAAAGATGTTGTGAAAACGGGGGTCAATCGTTCATAATGGCGTTGGAATTGGTTTTTGGATCATTTAACTGTCACTGATGTAAATCTTAACCTTTTCATTAAAGTGTTTATAATAAATCTATGAAAAAGTCATATGAACTGATATAATTCTTTATCTCTCTACCAGAGTTTGCGTTAGGAGGAAGAAAATCAGAGACCTGATGAGCGGTGACCTGATCAGAGACCTGATCAGAGAAAAAAATTCAGAGACCCGGTGTTTGAACCGGTTTTCGTTGCTCTTGATCAGCTTTCAAATGATTTTCAAAGTTTTGTTGACAGAAGAGTTTTTCAACCATTGTTATTGCTATCTTACTTTTATAATACGATTGTGATACCAGTTGATGAGGTTCCCGAACCCTTTTTCCTTCTATCTATTTCTCTTTCTCTCTCTCTCTCTCTCTCTCTCTCTTTAACTCACTCGCCGCTCTCTCTCTCTCTCTCTCTCCTTAACTCTCTCTCTCTCTCTCTCTCTCTCTCTCTCTCTCTCTCTCTCGCTCGCTCTCTCTCTCTCTCTCTCTCTCTCTCTCTCTCTCTCTCTCTCTTTCTCTCTCTTTCCTCCCACTGGTTCATTTTTTGTCCGATTAAGGGCTCAAGTTTCTTAAAATATTAACTTGGTGTTTTATTTGTACAAAGGTTTTTTTATCGCAAACAACATGTTTTGTACAGTTTTCTAGATGTTGTGCTATATTATCTGCCATATGCGACTTTGACTGAACAATTTAAGTCACTACAAAAATGCTAACTGCCTCAACTTGCAATGCAGTTTATTATAAGAAAACAAAATAACAAAAATGACAGCTAAAATTTGAGTAATGATTTTTTGGATTTTGGTTCTCTGTGTATTCCAATTTTGTAGCTTACAAGAAGACTATTATCGGGACAACAGATAATGGGGTAGAAGGTACCAGTTTGAGTTATTAGACCATATCGCACAAAGGAGAAATTGCACTTAAAATCACAAGGCTTATTTCTGGGTTGAACGCCCGATAGTCTAGATATTGCACTGAAGATGAACTCAGTCTGATCACTGGCAAAGGGCTTCATCATCAAAGGGTAGCTAAAGCATTAAATGTTTTCAACTCTATTAGCAATATGCAAAATGATGTAGTGGAAATGGGGTTCAATCGTTCCCAATGGCGTTGGAATTGTTTTTTTTTTGACAATTTAACAGTCCCTGATGAAACTCTTAAATTTTTGCGCTGATGTAATCATGTTTTGACCCAAACTACTTTAGACATTTTTCAGTGAACTGGAATATTTAATTGCAGTTATCGTAAAGCAAGACTGAGATCTGATAATGATGATAAGGACATTTTAGAAACAAGCATTTGCTATATTTTCGTTTTGCACACCTAATTTTTAAAATGAGGTTTATCCAATACATTTGTGACTTTTGACCCTTGAATTGAGTGAGAAAAGCAAAAATCTAGATTAAAAAGAAAGATGTAATAAAACCAATTTCTGAAACTCAACCTCATTACAAAAATATGTCTCATTGAGTTAATATTTTTACAATGCCTTGACAAAAATATTTTTTGTTTGCAGTTATACTATTGAAGAAGTTTCTGTATTAAGCTAAGCTGGAGGTTGTTGCAGGTTTCTTTAGATCAATAGTTGTCTTGTCATTATCGAACCATATTTTTCAGAACACTACATGACTGGAAAGGATAGAACCCGAACCAAGTAACGAAAAAAGGAAATTAACTTTAAAAGCAAGTGGTTAAAATGAGAAACACCAACTGAACGCATACTAGAATATAATTTTATGACTGTTAGAGACGAGAAAATCCGCTAAAGTTAAAAACAGCCAATAGAACAAAAAATACAGCCGAACAGAATATTATCTAATGCTACTTGGTGTTCTATAGTAGAGTAAATCACCCTCCCCCTTAACGAAGAAGGCAGGGGAGGGAAAAAATTGGAGCAAATCCAACAGCTTCAGGTACAGAATTCTAAATTCCCGACAAGCATACAAGACTGCGAGCTCCTACTTTAGAATAATTTCTGTTGTTGTTAGCTTGACAATTTAATGCCGTGCGCCCCCCAAGAATCACTGCCCCCAGGTAATTTGGGGGAGTGTCACGAATTCTTAAACACCGATTGTCCAAGGCTGACCTTGACCACTTGAACTCTACTAAAACAACTATGCTGATATTTAGTGTACGTAAGCTCTAGCTTGAATTCATTTCCTATTTTACGTATGTTTGATACGAATCTCTGGAGAGAATCATAACCTTATTTGGATTTGAAATCGTCGTTTATTTTTTCCTAGAACTGATATTCAAGTAAGCCCGATATAGCAGGTGGTGTCTGTTTATTTGAATTATAAAAATGCAACCTTTCAAATTGAAAATAGTTGAATCCTTGCCACCTCGTTTAGGCTGCTAGGCATGGCTTTAAACCACAATAATCTTATTTCTGCTGGCTAGTTCAAATGGGGGCTTATTTTTGTGATAATTTTTTCCATGGGGTTTTTTCATCTCTAAAAGTATTTTAGAGATGAAAGACATTTTATTCCGTGAGTTTTCGTTTTTTCTCCAAAACCAGATGGAAATTAGTTCTAGTTCTGTGAAAGCGCAGATTTGTTGTTCTATTTGTTTCATTTTGAATGCTTTTTAGGTTAAACCTTAAGCAAAATCCCATTATGAAACTTGCTATCTATTTATCGGTTTCTAACCTAGTTATTAATCTACTGTTAGGCGGACAGCACGCTGATCGGATTTGGTCAGCTCCAATTGGTCCGGGATTCTCGCTGCGAGGCGACAAATCCACCCGGTCTGATTAAAATCAACATTTGCTGCAGTTTGTCTTTAGTATAAGTAAATTTACTACCTTGTTGAGTAAGACAGCTGAACTGTTTCTTTCAAGCCAACCTCCCTCACTACCTCACTACCCCCCCCCCCCCACCCCCCGTTAAAATGTGGTACAATATTACGATGACTGGCTATCTTTAATTGATATTTATACACCTTTTCAATGGAATATATAAACTGTGATGAATAGATACAACTCTTTTTAGGCTATGCGAATCATTATCAGAGCAAATGGATAAGTTTATGTTCACGCACATTCACCCTTGTAAAATATATTTTTCTTGGAGAGTGGGAGGGGGGGGGGGGTGAACGGATCCAAAACGGCTGATACATTGCAAAGACAGCACCACAATGGAGCAGGAGAGCAAAATCAGGGAAAACAAATAGTTGAATCAATTATTAATAACGACTCAGACGTTGGGAATCCATGAGAAGATGTCTTAGGAATTGTGAATCCCTAAGTGTTCACGGTATCAAATAAGATCATATCAAATAAGAATATATATAGAAAGATATATGTTTATAGATATTAAATAATTCAGAGCTGAGGTAAGTGTGATGTTACTGGCGTGTATTTGAACAGATTGTACAGGGAATTTCATATCCTACAATCAGTACACTTTCAAAAAGATTGTCAGGCTTGTCAGGCTGAAAAAAGTATTCAGCACAAAATACATGTAGCAATTTCAAGCTAAAAATCATAAATTTTTAAATAGTTGAAAGTTCTACTTTAAATTATTTGTAAAATCAATCTAGGTTAAAAGAGCTACATTTGTTGATTTCAAGGCCTTTCATGGACAACAGTGACAAAACCTGGTCATGTTCTCATTTGTCTCATTTGACGTTATTGTTATTAACGTTTAAAAAAAGTGATACGCCAACTGTGAACCACTGTGATGGAAAAAGAATGA
>NC_134471.1:26526421-26537198 GCF_964194025.1 Convolutriloba macropyga
TAACGGGAAGGTATTGTCTGCTACGTTCTGTTAGCACTCAGAGCAAGGCTTGAAAAACCGCTTTTTTGTCTTACTGTTGAAAGAATAAGTTAACAAATTCAGTAACTGGATACTGCTCTTTGGTCGATCTACTTCCATTCATCACATGACACAGTAGGCAATAACCAGATGCCACCAGAAGTGGCGCTGTTCTGGGAAAAACGAGAACAACCCGCCGTTACAAGGGAAAATTGGACAACAACAACAAAATTAGCAATATCAGCTTACGAAAACATAGAATTTGAAAAACTTCTACAACCACTTCCAGTGGCAGCAGAACTAGAGTACCAACGCAAACCAAAGGATGAAGAAGCACTAACAGACCAAACAACAGCAGAAGAAAGACAAAAAACAACAAGAGCAAAAGAACTTAAAATATAACAGATAGACAAAATGAATGCCAAGCAGCAAAAGACAAAGAACTAACTGTTTATAATCTAAATTGAGATGAAGCAGACACCAAAGTGAAAAGATCAAAATATTAATCTTTAGGACTAGAAGCAGCCAATATATTCCATCAGAGAAATCTACACACGGACTTGAAAAGAGAACAATAGGCTCACTAGTGATACAAAAACAAGAAACATGTAAAGAAAAAAAATGCAACGTTCGACGCGTTCCAATTTTTTAGGTGTACGCAGAACAATGGTGAATCATTAGAAAAAATTTTCTCTGGAACTAAACAAAAGCCTGCCTTATTTAGCTGGGAAGATTTACAAGACAGCCTAGTCAGGAGTATTTTTATACAAGGTATGTTCAACCCACAAATCCAAGTAGATCTCTGTCAGAAGATAGAGATCCTCTAGAAACACTCCAGTACGCATAAACGAGAGAAAGAGGACAGGAAAATCAACAACAGATCATAGATAAACACCCAAAAACTCCACATGAAACAGGAATCAACTACATACAAAGAATTCCAGAAACAATCTCCAGAACGGAATCCTACCCACACCCACAAACACTAACCACCAAGATTAATGGAAATGTGGTTACAATTTTATAAAGGAATAACTTGCAGTTTCTCTGCAAAGAACACAAAAATCAACATATACAAGAAAGTTGGACGCTACGCAAAAGTGTGCAGATGAGAAAAGTCACCGCTTAGATCAGAACTGCAAACACGACCGCTAATGAGGAACAACTCGAACCAAAAACAAAAGACTCAAATCAGTCACCACCACAACAAAATTTAAATGCGCCTAGAGTACGCAACATTCAGGCCACACAAGCAGAAACGTAAATAGAAAAAAGAAAACAAACAAATCAAGAAAATTCCTTCGACCCCGGAAGTACATATACGTGAAATGATGGAAATTTGGAAATCTCATAAAAAAACTTAACTTCACTACAGCAAGTACACGATTAGCCAACAAGAATCAAAAATAAAACTTCGCCTAAACACAAATGCAAAAGGCAGAAAGATAAATTAAATAGTGGACACAGGAAGCCAAAACTCATTCGTCTCAACAAGCACTGCAGCAAAAGTATTTACCAAATTGGGGAAAAACATCCTGAATAGACAATCAAACGTACGAGAAGTTGGACGTTTCAGGAACAGGAAAATCAAAAATGAGTACACAAACCAGTTGTACTTATCATCACGGAATTCCCACACCTCACAAATTCAACTTCTATTGGTTCTCAAAACCAAAGTAAATCTACTAGGAGGAGATATTCTACAAAAGCTGATGATTCGGTTCGCACAACAAACAAAACGTGAGAAAATTTAAAATTTAAACGGAACTCAAGATTACATAACTAGATTGGTTTTCTTAAAATATCAACACCTATGTACAAGATCAGGACGATCAGAAAACCATACAGCTATTCAATTTTGATAAATGCTCAAATTAATATTGAATAAGTCAAGTGGTAATCACAGTCAAAAACGACAAAACCAACAAATTAGCACTGTATTTTAGAAAACCTTTCGATACTATACATAAAAACAATATCAAATGCAGAGCACAGATCACTTAAGGGATACAATAGCATGCAAAATAAGCGAACACAAACACAAAAGCGGAATGTTCTATTTCTGCAAAAATAGATCTCAAATACGCGTATAACCAAATTGCATTTCCAAAGACACACGAAGCATTGCAAATTGAATATCCCAGGACGGAACAAAACAGGAACATATAGATTTAGAAATGACTTCTATGGCCTAACAGATAAGCCGGCAATTTTCCCAAAAACCAATGGACTCCACTCTAGCAAATATACATTCAGCACACACATTCTTAGACGAAATAATCATTATCACTAAAGAAACAATAACAGAACATGAAGAGGAAATAGATAAAGTACTGCATCAACTAAACGCGGAAAACCGAGCAATCAATCTCAAAAATGCAAATTTGGGGCGACAGAAACCACATAGCTGGGATATGATATAAATGCCGAAGGAAAAAACCAACAGTAGGGAAATCAGACTCAATAATCAAAACGGATACTCCAAAAACATTAAAACAATTGAGATCTTTTATGGGCTGTATCCACCACTGACTGAGTTTGAAACCTGACTTATGACAAGTATCAGCCCCATTACGCCCACTACTATCTAGCAAAAACAAAGTCAAACAGACAAAAATAAAGCGGAATGAAGAACATCCAAAAGCGTTCCAAAGTATAAATGACTCAATCAAACAAATAAAAAAGAAAGAGCATTTTGACACAAACAGAGAAGCACACGTGAGATTCGATGCAAGCAAATCAAGATTTGGAGCATGTTTAGATCAAAATTAATTCAATAACTGTCACCCTATAGCATACGCCAATAGATTTTTAAATGCAAACGAACAAAAATACAGAATAAATGAATTAGAACTAGTTTTCAGTAGTTTGGCCACTTGAACATTTCAAATATTATCTTTATTGCTCTCGCTTTACACTCAAAATGGAACACCAGTCATTATTAACGGCGCTTAGAGACAATTGAACTAATAAAACAAATCAAAGCCAAGTATCAAGGTGGGTAGACCTACTTTTACCCTTCAATTTCTCAATTGAACATATCAGAGGAAAAAAATATGGGGTTTGCCGATTATCTAAGCCACCACTCCACATCAGAAAGACCATCTCTTTCAAGGAATGTACAAACTTTGTAATAAACTTTTTTATGTAAACTTTCAAAATTAAGCTAAAACAAGCATACAAAAATTCAACTAATCACGCTGAAGAACACAAAAACCAACAAGATGACGTAAGAAACAATAATCCGCACAAACAACAGCAACAGAAGCTTTTAACCATCCGTTACATCAAAATCAGCAGCACTATATTCAACGAATTTCTCACACAACAATTTCCGCGAAATCCAGTTTTTGCGTTTGTACACGATTTAATCCATCAACTGACACCTTTAACCAACCAATTAATAAACGTTAAAGAGACCCAACAAATTCAAAATGGATCTACAGTAGCCCCTAACAATCAAACTAATTCCTCGAAACTAATTTCATCGGAATTCAAACTGATAATTCATCCAACATGGGACAGGGATTAAACCTATAAATACTCATATTTTTAAAAATCCAATCGATGATGTTACTATTAAAAACTCCCTAAATTATTTACTTAATCTACACAAAGTATTAGGTGAACTCTTTACACCGGTCAAGTGGGATTATTTTAATTAGCCTAATTTGAGTGGTATCCCCAGACACATCATTTCAATAGCCCAAGAGGGCAAACAGTGCACTAAGACAGGTAAAAATTTAAAAGCTTTAATTACAAAAACCAAATGTAAAAATCTAACAACACTTCATAAACCAAATGATGATATCCATTTGGATTTCACTGAACCCATAACAAACAACAAGAGAGACACTTTTAATTTGGTCATAATAGACCGATTCTCTCATTCATGCAGAAACCAAAACAACTGCAACAGAGAAAGTGCAATATCTTATTTAAGAGTCTATGTGAGATTCCACGGAATACTAGAACGATACGTTGTGACCAAGAACAAGGAATCCAATCTAAAAAAAATTGACATATTCTGTAGCTGACAAATTCTTCGAGGATAATAATATCAGACTACTACTAGCAAGCACAGGAGACCATAGAGGAACCGGCATGGTTGGTAGAATGATACAAACACTATTAAGAAGACTGCCCGCATTAAATGCTGATGAAAAATGTTTCAAAGAAACATAAGCATCAAAAATAGCAGCAATTGTAGAAAACACCAAACTAATACCAAACACAATAACTAAAATAACACCATACGAAGCACACCTCGAACGACAACCAAACTCACAACTCAGTAACCTATTTACACAACCTCATCACAAAAATCCTTCATACAATAAAAAAAACATTCTATTTAGACAAGAGACTACTAAAGACACCGATGCTTCAGTAGACACCAAAACCAAAATTTTAAAACAATTTTTTGCATATTTTGGGTATGGTGAAAAAAATTAGCATTTTATCACTTTTGTTTCTCAACCTAATTATAATTTAAAGATGTCTCCTAATCCTTGCATGTGTTGTTTTGTGCACAAGACGCTTAATTGCCCATAACAATACAGACAAGTTTTTTTTTCACTGTTTTCAGGCATTAACGTTTGAAATTAGGGTTCAAAAAAACTTGAGGCAAAAAACTCAACAAGTAGTTAAATAGTAAGCATTCTTTTTATTAATTCAAATATTTCTCCTAATTGAAACAAGACAAAGCATATTTTAATAGTCAAAAGAGATATTTATAGCTTAATTAGAGTACCTCAAAAG
The DNA here is from genome assembly GCF_964194025.1 of Convolutriloba macropyga. NCBI lineage: Eukaryota > Metazoa > Xenacoelomorpha > Acoela > Convolutidae > Convolutriloba > Convolutriloba macropyga. The sequence continues at coordinate 26,531,201 of NC_134471.1, forward strand.
TAATTTAATTGGTTGCCCTACATATGAACAGTTTATTGTTTGCCCTACAATTCGAAGTTTCTAATTTCCATTTGGAGCTTAAAAGAGAACACAAAAGGTTATTATACCTCCGGTGTGAACAGAAATAAATTGAAAACAACTGTAAGTCTGATTAACATGTTTTAGGGCAAGTAATAAAAAAGGTAAGAAACGCTCTGTTGAAAAGGGAAGAAAAATCGGTTGAAATGCTGAGATAAATGAGGAAAAAATTACCCAAAAAAGCCTTCCAGGCGGATTATTTAGTGGAAAAAGCCGGTTGTAAATGCCAAATTTTCACAATGTAATAAATTTACAACTAGGAGCTACATATTTAATAAATTACTGACAGACCTGTCAATAATTGGGACCAAATTTTTCCCAAATCTCACAATAAGATTGAGAATTGAATGCTCTGAATTCTCCTGTGCAGTGGGGTGAGCTGGGCTAAATTAAAATTTTACTTCTCCCTGAAGTCTTTTTAAGCATTGCCAGCTACAGTATGGCGTTAAATTTGTAATTTGATATTACTTGATTTTAAGCACAGCATGAAACTGGTATACGTACACGAATTGGCATAATCAAGAAGAGCCAGAATTTTCCTCGAAAATAATGTAGAAAGCTGCACTTTGAAGCATTTCAATCAGCGTGATTCAAGCTGGTTCGAGAAATCATTGAAAAAAGTAAGAGATGACAGGAAGTAGAGCAAAATATTTTTGAAAAATTAATTGCAATACGGGGTGTAAAACATTGACTGATTGGCTTTTTGGCGCTCCCCTTAAGCTGGTAAATAATTATGATGTTCTTAGATTGTGAAAAATACCGTAATACATCAAATTGAAATGAACTCTTGTACATTCACACCCATACACGCAAACACACACACACACACAAGCAAACACATACACACACAAACACACACACATACACACATACACTCACACACACACACAAACACACACACACACACGCATATATATATATATATATATATATATATATATATATATATATATACTCTCTCTCTATCACAACATCACACTCTTTCAAACACGCACTCTCTCTCTCTCTCTCACTCTCACACACATACACACACATACACAAACAAACAAACACACACAAGCACTCTCTCTCGCTATCATTCTCACACAAATACAAAAACTTACTCTATCTTACACACGCGAACACACTCTTTGTTTCTCTTTCTAAAAGAATATACGCACGTCAACCCGCATATACACACACACACACTAACACGAACACTCTCCCGCTCTCACACACGCACTCGCTCACACCCACAAACACACATACTCTATCGTTTTCTCTTTCTCTCACACGCAAATACACACTCATACACGCACACTCGCACTCACATTCACACATGCAAACAAACAAACACAAAAAAAAACACTCTCCTGCACTCTTTCTCACGCAAACGCAAACACACACACACTCTCTCTCCTCTCTATCTCACATACAAGAACACTCTTTGTCTGCATTTGTCAAACAAACGCACACACACACTCTCTATCACAGAAACACTCACAAACACACAAACACTGTCTCTCTCTCTCTCTCTTTCATATGCTTTATATATACTCTCTCTCTCTATCACAACATCACACTCTTTCACACACGCAATCTCTCTCTCTCACTCACACACACACACACACACATACACACACACACACACTCACACGAAAATACACTCCCGCTATCTCACATAGCACACTCCTCTTTGTTTCTCTTTCTCAAGCAAACACAAAAACAAACATATACGCACGCAAACACACACATGCACCCACAGTCACCGGCTTGCAAACTCTCACGCACACATCCGCAGGCACAAACTCTCTCTCTCTCTCTCTCGCTCTTTCTCTCTCTCTCTCTCTGTCTTTCTCACACGAAAACACACAAAAACACAAATACACACACAAACACACACACACACAAACACACACACACACTCAAACAGATGCACACTCTTATATACAGGCACACTCTCTCTCTCTCTCTCACTCCCTCTCTCTCGCTCACACACACACACGCTTGCACGCACACACACACAAACACAAACACTCCCTCTCTCACTCAAATACATACACACACATACACAAACAAGCACACACATAAACACATTCTCTTGCTCTCTTTCTCACTCATAATTAAACATAAACACTCTCTTTATCTCAGACACACAAACTCACTCTTTATCTCTCATTCTCAAACAAACATACACACTCTCTCTCACTCTCTCTCTCTCTCTCCCACACGCCCTCATAATCACAAACACACTCCTTCTCACATAAACTCACATACACAAAGAAACACACACACAACACACAAACAAACACATACACACAAACAAACAGTCAAACACACAAAGACAAGCGCTCACAAACGCCCACACAGGCAGACATGCACACGTTTATACACACTCACACATAAACTCTCTTACTCTTTCTCACACAAGCACAAACACAGACACTATCACATACACTCCCTCACACATTTACAAACACACGCGCGCGCAAAAACTTACACACAAGCTCTTTCTCACACAAGCACAAACAAGCACACATCCACATACACGCTCTCACTCACACTCTCTCGCTCACACACACGAACACAAACACACAATCTTTTTCTCACACATACAGACACAAACATACACTCTTTCTCTCACACACACATACGCACACACTCTCGCTCAAACACTTGAACACACACTATCTCTCTCTCACAAATTCACCAACACACACTTTCTCTCACACACACACGAACACACACACACACACACACACACACACATATATATATATATATATATATATATATATATATATATATACGCAGGCGCCTTCGGATCGTTTCTGCTAAAGCCCCCTCCCCCACCCCTTATACATGTTTAAACATAGTGTTAAAGATAAGTAAGTTTATACATAAAGATATATGAACAATACGCTTTTACTTAGAAGCTAGCAGAGCTATAGTTTGAAAGTATTCCGCATTTCAACAAAAGTTTGTTGCATATAACGTAAGCATCGACAAAAATTTCTGTTTTATATCATTTTTGGTGTTATCGGCTTTAATAAGGGCTCGATTTTTGAAAATTTTTGATAAAATATTCTAAAAGTGCCGTCAATCTACCTAAACGCTCTTGTTGCAATGAAATGCAAACATCGCTCTTACAGTTCGCGAAAATTTAGATTTGGGGGGGGGGGGTGCTAAAATAACGGCTATAGAGGGCGGGGGCGGGCCATCTCTCTCTCTCTCTCTCTCTCTCTCTCTCTCTCTCACACACACACACACACACACACACACACACACACGCGCACACACACACACACACACACACACACAGATAGAGAGAGAGAGAGAAATCTGAGGCACTCTGAAAGGGGAAACGGCAATATTGCCCTTCTACATTAGAAGCAACCAAGGTAAAGAAATTTAAGGCACGCCTTCAACGCAAAGAAGAAACGAGGCCTGGATAATGAGTGAGTGACGGGGCGGTTTACACGTCTAATTAACAGACCGCAAATTGAACGAAAATTCAATTACAACACATTTCAATGCTATTAAAGATAAGACTTACAGACAGACAGAAAGGGAAAGAGAGATCAGACTGACTATACATGATGTGTGACCTGACATGCGGTAATGCATCGCATTCTAAAGCAAATTACTGAACAAGTTTACTTCACATTCATTCCCGTGGGATAGGGGGTTGAGCGGAAGGGGGGGCTTCGCAAGGGGGGGGGGGGGGTTACGCAAAACTTGAATATCTACCTTCGAATATCACTAATTTCACCCCTTAGTGGTTGTGAATTAGTGTAGGAGCAATTTGCCCAAAATTAAACAGTTTATCTTGAGTTATGAGGACGAGAGTTTTAAAAATAGCTACAAGGAAACACGTTAGCCTTGTAAAATAGGCAAAAAGGCAAACTTTGGATAAAGAGGCGGTAATATTTGAAGGCAATTAAGGCTTAAGCGGGAGGTTGCTTCCTCAATTGGCAGCTTATCACTCAAATTGTTGAACAAATTCGAATAACATTCAACTTGTTATTCGAAACGGTCTGTTATAAATCATGCTGCCGGTTCTTACCAAGTTTACAACTTAAACTAATGACAGTTTTTATGCCTGAAATAAATTAATTAAAGCTGTAGCTTTTTGTTATAAAATTCCATAATGACTTGCGTCTCCCGATGATATGGCGCAGTTTGTCATTTTTCAATCCAGCCCAATTTTGGGGAAAATCGATGAGTTGACGTGAACTTCGTGCAACTCTGATTTTACGTCTTTCGCTGTGCTTTCTCATTGCTGTGATCTCGGTTGAAGCCCGGCTGTGATTGTACAAAAAACTGCAAAAAAAGTTTTAACAAAGAGAATCGGCTATATCCACTTGTACATACATAATTCGTCAAATGTAAACCATGATCAAAATTAGAGAATTTAAATTCTGCTTCTTATTTCCCTCTGTTACGTAATTGAAATTAATCAAGCTCCTGTTACATGAATGCCATTTTGTAACTGCATTTTGTCAAAACGATTTTAGCAGCCTCTGTCTTTCCCAGATATAAATACAACTGTTTGCAACATTTCTCGAGCAGTAGGAAATAAACTAACTATCTACTTTCTGAATTTGTGTTTTAACGTTGACACAGTTTAATTAAAAATGGTTAATTGATTTGCTTTTCTGCTGTAAAAAAAACATGATTAAATGTGTGTCTCTATTTCGTGTCAAAAGAACCTCATTAATTCTAATTTTGACAAAATAAAGAAAGTACCCTAGTATCCATGGTTTCACTGGTAGATGAGCTTCTTAGGCCAGAACTTTTAAAGGATTTTTCTGTTAAAATTTTTCAGTTTGCATGAAATGAAGAGCAGTGAAGCTGTTTTTCTGATGAATTTTTTTGTTGGCAAATTCTTTAAAACAGCTTTATACTACATCTTAAACGCATCAGCACAAATGTACGGAACGCATATATATCACATATCGTGAAAAGGATCAGATTCATGAAAATAAATTTTATTTTTATTTAAAAAATAAATTTATAAATATAAACATCAAGCCTCGACTTCTCTTCGAGAAAATCTTTATGAAAAGCATTATCGATTTAATTTTTAAGAGCTTACAGATGCTACCTGTTTTGTATGTTCTATGTGGAAAAGTATCTCTCTGAACTTCTCTATTGATTAGTGTCGCTTGTTAATAGGGGTGCAAAGTGTCTTTTTGTGTCCAGAGCATTTTCAAAAAACTGAACAGCTGACGTGAATTTGTGGGTTGCGGTAATTTGTTAAATTTCGTGAGTTGACATGATTATTTTACCGATATTGATTGAAACCGGGCTGTGAGACAATGTACAAGGCAAAAAAAAATTATTTACCAGGATCTTTTCATTGGTTTTGTGTATTTGCATATAATGTTCCGACTAGTGAAATAATACGTAATGTTGTTATGAAATTTGCCAACTGATAATTCAGGACAGTTCTCCTCAGCTACGTGCTTGACTTCTAATGGATGCGATTGATTTCTATTATTACTAAGGACTACTGCGTAGTAACCTCTTTTTTAAAAAAAAATGAAGTGACATGTAATCTCAGACTTTCCTTGCTGACATTTGTTTAAAGAAATTTTCGTAGTTGCTCAATTCTGATTACCCAACAAACTCTTTGTCTGTTTAAAGACAGTTTTTCAAATTTAACTGTTGTCATAAAGTTAATATAATCATAGTCAAAACGTGTACCTTGGTATAAAAAGTTGACACAAAATTACTTTTCTAGCATGTTAATTTTATGACAAAAGATCAAATGAGCTTATTAGTCATTACTACAGTCATTACTAGTCATTGCATAATGAGTCGTTTTTGAATTCGTGGTATAGTAGGGAATTTTTTGAGTACTTTTGCTTGATCGTGAAGTTGCCGCTTGTTTTGGCGCCTTTTGTGAGGCAATTGTTATGGGCAAAGTTATTTAATT